>NC_053448.1:60267782-60867782 GCF_007990345.1 Gossypium hirsutum | reverse complement strand
TGAAAAGATTATAATTTTAGTTTTTTGAAAAAATAGAAAATTTAATTTAAACATTTTTAATACAAAATTTTTAGTTTTTACTCTCCCAAATTTTATAATCTTATCTTAACTTCCTTTAAACAAAATTTTTAATTTTATTCTTATCGAGTAGGTTCATAAAGTGATTTTATTAAAAGCATGACTGCTCGAGTGACAAATTTATAGAATTATAATGCCTTAATAATTGCTTGAAAAAGTAAATCATACGTCATTGCACATGATTAAACTCGAACTCATACTCCATAAGTTTGCGTAAGAAATTTATGAGTGAAAATATTAGTGTTCCAAGTGGGGGTAATGGGAGTGCTAGCTAGAGATATATTCCACTAACCATAAACAGCAGATATATATACTTCATTTTCCATTTTTCATTTGACCTTATTATCAAACCTAACAGAACAATTAGAGAAAAAAAAATGTTTATTATATTTTTTCATTCTTATTAAAATCAAGCTATTGGCATCCACAAGTCCCTATAAGACGTAGACAGCACTTCCAATTCTTAAATTCTCTCAATTAAAAAAATAATAATAATTATTCCTAATCTTCTTCCCCCACTTTTTTTCATGAATAAAATCCAATATCTCACTGGTCTTTATATCTCTTCAAGCTCATTAAAACAATCCATAAGACATAACTAAATTATGTAGTTTTTTTATGAAGTTTTTCACACCTTTTGGACCATTTTATTTCTCCATATCTTAGGGACCATTTTTTGTTTCTTTTTAGGTCCAAAATCATGGGTGATAGGCTACGCCTAGCAGTTGGTATCATGGGTATTAATTCTCTCATCTCCTCTATACTTATATTTATTTAGTTTTTTGCTGATACAAAAAAGCATAATACCTACACGATCTTTCTCTTGCAGGCAATGCTTCTTCTTTGTTGCTTTATGCTGCACCAATGTAATGTCAATATATCCCTGCACATACATACATGCATACATATATATACACATACATACATTCATACATACATACGTGATAAACAAATATATATGTGTTGTACAGCTTGACTTTTACAAGGGTAATAAGGAAAAGAAGCACTGAAGAATTCTCATGCATCCCATACATCGTTGCACTATCGAATTGTCTCCTTTACACATGGTATGGATTGCCTGTTGTGAGCTACAAGTGGGAAAATTTCCCTGTCATCACCATTAATGGTTTAGGGATCATCTTAGAGTTATCTTTCATCTTCATCTATCTTTGGTTTGCTCCAACAAGAGGAAAGGCGAGTTTCTTAATAAAACCCTGTTTTTCTTTTTCTTCTTTCATTATCATGTGATCTCCATTGATGGTAGCTTGGTGAAAAAATTTGCAGATTAAAGCTGGTACCACAACGACGATGGTTATGGTAATATTTACCGTAACTGCAATTATATCGGCTTTTGTATTTCATGATCATCATCATCGGAAAGTTTTTGTTGGGACTATTGGGCTGGTGGCTTCAGTGGCAATGTATGCTGCTCCACTTGTCGTCGTGGTAAGCCCTTTAAAAAAGAAAAGAAAATTCTATTTTTTTTTTCAGCTTGATTCGTGTCATCTTCGTGTGGGAGTTGATTATTTTTCTTTATTTTAAATTTGCAGAAACAAGTGATAATGACAAAGAGTGTGGAATTTATGCCGTTTTATTTATCTTTTTTCTCGTTCTTGGCTAGTGTTCTTTGGTTGGCTTATGGACTACTGAGTCACGATCTCCTTCTAGCGGTTCGTATTATATTTATTACATTATGGCGCATCGAGATTGATAAAAATAAAAAATAGTAGTTTGAATGTTTAAAGTTTTAAATTTAAATCTCATAAATTTTTTTATTAACATATTTTTAAAAAATAAATTACACTTATAAAAATATAATATATTTTATATATAAAAAACTGATGCATATAACAACATTTGAACTAACATCATAGTAGTTAAACCTTGGATTTTATCATTTCAAAAGAAAGCTTCATTTGATTTTTACAAAATTTTTACAAAAATCAATAAATGTTTTTTTCTGACACAGTTTATATGTTATTATATATGGCAGTCACCAAATCTGGTTGGCCTCCCCTTGGGCATATTGCAACTTGGACTTTACTGCAAATATAGGAAAAGAGGAATTATAGAAGAAGAACCAAGCAAATGGGATTTAGAGCATAATAATCTCCAGGAGAAACCCAAACATATGCAGCTCTCAATGAACGAAGATATCAATGGAAAGATCTGAAAAGCATATTAAACCTTAGGGTATGGACTTGTAATAATTATTATTTTTAAAAGCTAAAGGTGAAAGTTATTACAATATCAATGTCTTGTTTTTTCTTTTTTAAATTTTAGAGCGCAAAGAATGTAAGAGTTTGATGCTTTACCAATGGAGAACAAAAGTTAGCAGTGTTAATGTGTTATGCGTTGTTGTAAACTAAAACCAAAATGCGCCTAAAAATATTAGCAAGTTATGATTCTGTCATTTGTGTTGATGGATTGGTTTAAGCTAGGATTTATCGATGAGTGGAAAGAGTGGCAAGAGTTGTAAGGGAAGAGAGTGAAGGTTTTGGCGAGAAGGAAGGAGGATAATGGTTCTTCCCTCACTTCATGCTCTTAATCTTTTATACACTGATTGTCTCGTATCTTGAGATATCACGTACTGAGTTGATATTGGTGAGTAAAAGCAAGTGGCCTAACATTATAGGTTTCGTACAATGGCATTTTGATGTGTCTCATGTCACCTTGGATTAGATGTGATGGCTGGAACTTAATATGACGGTTGATGAGTAAGTCCGCCTATCATGCAAATTGTTAATTGGGCAAGTCTTCACGAGAAATCTCAAGTGAGAGCTATACATAACTGTTGGAAGGCATGACCTTTTTAGGATCTTAGTAAATTGTAATAAAATTTTTATTTAAAGTTTGAATACTGAAAACGATATTATTATGAGAAATAATACACATCTAAATATCAACCATAAAATGATATATATAAATACATATTTTTGGTATGGGAGATGGAAGGACCACCTGTAACAGCCTAATTTTCAGTGGTGTCGGAAACAGTGATTCGAGATCACTAAATCTGACAAATGAGTTAAAATTTAATAAACTAATAATTATGGGTCAAGTGTGAATTTAGAAGAATTTTTAAATTAGTGAATTTTGTGATTTAAAAAGAATTTAATAGGTAAATTGGGTCTAAAATGAGGTATCAAGACCTCGAGTTCATAAACCAAGACACAAATATTTTTATAAATATTTATGGAGTTCCATTGAGTTAGTGTAAAAGTTTCGTTAGAAAATTTTAACGTTTGGATAGTCAATTAATTAAAAAGGACTAAATTGAAAATAGTGCAAAATTTGTTAAATTGTGATTAAATAGCTTAAGTGACTAATAAGGAGGGATTTAAAAAGCAATTAGGCCCAAGTTATATGGGCTGGATGGTTGGGCAAGAAAAATCAGCAAGAAAGTTAGGAGAAACAAGGGCAAAATTGGAAATTTTACAAATTAAATATATAAAACAAAGATAAAAGTGAAAAATCTAGAGATCTCTTCATAATTTATCAGAAAAAAACGCCATATGAGGTCTGAAACAAGCTGTTTTCTCATATTTTTATACCATGTGAGTTCAATTCTTGCTTTTTCCTTGAAATTTTTATGTTTTGTGACTTTTACAACTAGGTCCAACTATTGAATTCATTAGTTTTTTATGCCATGGGTGATTTTGTAAGTTACCATGAATATTTCTGGAATTTTATGATGAATTATTATAGATTTGAAGTTTTAATTTCATTATATTATGATCTTATTAAGTGATTTTAGTAGAAAATGATTTTTAGGACCTAATTGTGAAAAAGTTAGCAATTGGGGTTTTATACTGAAATTATGAATATAAAAGGCTTTTTAGTAGTCTAAAATGGTTGGATAAGGTGTTAATTGAGAAAAATTAGATCAATTGAAGGGTTAATTGAGTAGGGATCAAATTGTAAAAATTGTTAATTTTAGGGGTAAAAGTGTAATTTTAAAAATTGAAAGGCATAAATTGTGAAGTAAATTAGTATTGAATTAGATGCTAATAAATGGAAAATTTTATATTATAGATCGGGAATTCGAAGATAAACGCGGAAAAGAGAAAGTATCGAACTAGTTTCTAAACTTTTACGACTTATACGAATTGGCCCAGGTAAGTTCATATGGCTAAAATTTTATGATTAATTGTTAATGTGGGAATGATATAATGTATCAATTCGTATATTGTTGTTAAATTATGATTATGGTAAAAATGAGAATAAGATGAGATTGTTAGTTCAAATTAAGAGATACGCAGGATTGAGTACATACGTTCGGTAACCAGTTATGAATTGACGGATAAGTCCATGGTGAATCCATGGCAAAGTGTGAAACGTAGGTATGGTATTTTAGTGAAGAAAACCATACTGAGTTGTGAAAAGTAGGTATGGTGTTTCAGTGAAGAAAACCATACTGAGTTGTGAACTGTAGGTATGGTATTTCCGGGAAGAAAACCATACTGAGTTATAGCAATGTGAAATATTCAAGCAAATCGTGGCACTGGGCAAACGATGTACTCAAATTCGTAAGACAATCCTTAATTTGACAGGTATTTGTAAGTGCAATTGAAGCTAAATGTCGGAATTGAAGTTGACATATGATATTGAGCTCGATTAGATAGATTCATTGTTTGAGATTGTGGTTGGCAGGAAATGTTGAATTTTTATTTGTTTATTAATGTTGTTAGTGAAATTTTGGTAAGATTTTATTATGAGCCTATGAACTTACTAAGCTTTCTACAAGCTTACTTGTGTGTGCTTATTATTTCTTGTAGATTGATATATATATGTTCGGAGAATCGGATCTACATCAACGATCACACTATCCAGATTTACTCTGGTAGATTTTGTTAAACAACTTTTTGATTTATATGGCATGTATAGGGAATTGAAGTAAAAAGTAATAGAATGAATGTGATGATTGTGTTAGACATTGAAATATACATGTTTTTAGCTTGAAATGGTTGATTGGTTGAACTTTATTAGTATTTAAATGAAGTAGTTGAAATACTAAAATTGGTTGTGAATTGAAATTTCCAGGGAATGTTAGATAATTATAAAGAGGTTATATTGAATTTTTTAAAAATAAAATAAAATAAAATTGCAATGGAACAGTTTTTGGACAGCAGCATTGATATAACTTTGAAAAATCACCAAAAAATAGTGTAAATTGAATTAGAATCTGAGTGAGATATGAAAGTAAAGCTGAATGAGTCTACTTTCACATGAAATAAATAGAGTAAGAAAAATAGTTATATATTTTTATATATTTGAATTTTAGTGAGACAGGGTAAGAATGATTTTTGAAGTCCCCTGTTCTGACTTTAGAAATTCATTAAAAATTGTAAAGAAGGAATTATGAGTTATAATTTATATTTCTAGATTCCTTAATGAGTCTATTTTAAGTAGAAATAAGTGAAAGCACCATATGAAGTCTGTACAATGAGATAATTGAATTTTAGTGACGAGAGGTCAGGATAGTCTATCAGTGAAACAGGGGAGAATTTAACTAATAAACTGTACTAATTGGCTGAACCAAAAATTCTGAAAATTTTATGGTAAAAATATATATGAGTCTAGTTTTAGGAAAAATTTACGGATCTAATTTTCGAGTTTTGTAGCTTGAGTTATAATTAATTTAGTGACTGTTGCGCAGGTGGACAACCTTATTATAAACAATGAAATAATTTTTAAAAGTAAATTTTCATACCCCGAACTTTTAAGTTAAGTCAAGTAAAGCCCCATGCTCGACTCCAACAAGTAAGAGGTGTTACACCACCCCCAAGAAAACCTTAAAATAAGACTTTGATGTTGCCTTGAGAGACAACAATCAACAGTGCTACAATTTGGCTAACGATTTACAACCACAATTTTTATCATGTTAATCATTGTCACAAGAAAATTAAATCTCTTTTATATGTATAAAGTGTTTAGTGACAAAGAATGTGCCTTTTAGAACTCATTCTACATTGACAAATACAAGACAAATGTCAGTTATACAATATGGCTAATCTCAGCCACAAAGCATTAATAAAAAACTTAAAACTAAATTATAATATAAACTTTGATTGTAATAAAAAAAATCAAGATTAAAACTATGAATATAGGCAAAACAAAAAAGAATTATAATAAGATTTTAAATTAAATTATAAAAATATAAAAATTAAAGGGGTTATAGAAATGATTATTAAATACCAGAAATAATATTACATAATTTAATTTTTATAAATTATGTTCAGAATTTGAATATAAATCAATAAGTTGTATTACGAAAAAAATTAATATAATAGAATATTAGAAAAATATATAAAAAATATAAAAATTAATATTAAAAATTACTCAATTCAAAATAAAACAAAAAAAATTTATAATTTTGTAAAATTAAATTCATACCCAAATTAACTTAGGATTTAACTCAAACAGAAATATTTTAAGTAGGAATAGGTATAGATATTTCCCTGCTAAAGTGCGCCCGTTCCGTCAAATTAACTTTTCCCTTGTTTGCTAACGTCACCGGGGGGTGCACAATACACTTATCCGGCGCCAGAGTAAGTCCCAAACGTAAACCGCGCGATTAAAAAAAAAACAGTAATTCATATTTCTCTGCGAAACCCTTATATAACAATTATTAAGAAATTCTGACGGATTATCTCTTCAAATTTTCTCAGGTTATTTTATATTCTTTTAATTACCCCGTACATTGGCTGATTTTCAGCTATTTATAAAGATATATGTTTCGATCTGATATGAGAACTTTTAACGTTTTATATTTCTTTTTTGGATTTTGAGCATTTAGGGTTTTGATTGTCTTTTTTCGGCGAATATTTTTCATAGGGCTTGTGCTGAACGGAATGGCATCGCTATCAAGTCAGCCGCAGTTCCGCTACACTCAACCACCGTCGAAGGTGCTGCATTTAAGAAACTTGCCATGGGAGTGTACGGAGGAAGAGCTGATTGAGCTGGGGAAGCCATTTGGTAAGGTCGTTAATACCAAATGCAATGTTGGCGCCAATCGAAATCAAGCTTTCATCGAATTTGTGAGTTTAATCTGTTTTCTTCTCTTCAAATTTCATCCTATTTTGTCAAGAATGTTAGTAATTGCTCTCTTTTTTTGTTTATCGTTTTTTAGGCTGATTTGAATCAGGCTATTGCTATGATATCATATTATGCTTCATCTTCGGAGCCTGCTCAAGTTAGGGGCAAAACGGTCTACCTACAATATTCTAACAGGCAAGAGATTGTAAACAACAAAACCACGGCGGATATTGCCGGAAATGTTCTTTTGGTAACAATCGAAGGTCAAGATGCGCGGCTTGTTTCCATTGATGTTTTGCATCTGGTAAGGAAGATCTTTGATCTTTCTTGCTTTCTTTTTTGGGTTAATAATATCTAGGTTTGATCTGAGTTTATGTAATTACTAGGATTTGTGTGGCTTTTGTCATGCTCTATAGAAAGAAAAAACTTTCTGTTGTTTTGACATGAATATGAATGAATTAGCAGGATCATGTCAAGGGAATTATCTCCAATGGCAGCCTAGTGCATCCGGAGAAAGAGCACATGTGTGTTTGTCTCCTTTCTCCTTTCCTTAACACTACCTCTCTTCCCTACTCTTCCTTACTTACCTCCAATTCCTACCTTTAGGGTGTTTTTCTTTTTCATTTCTTCTTTCATGTGCATCAATCTCCCTCGGACTTTTTTGATGCTTTATATGATCTGTATTATATATTTATGCCATAAAATAGATGCTAGCTTTCTTGAGTGCCAAAATTTTCGCTAGTGCGTGTGAGCAGGGTAGTCTAATTGAGTGCCTTAGTTTGTCTTGGCACTCAGCTGAAGCCATGGTACCAAACAAGCTCTGATTCCATGGCAACTTTAAGTGAGGTGCTAGTGTTGGGCATGGGTACTCCTGATTCCTGAATTAGTAGCCATTCATTAATGTTATTAGCATTAATTTTTGTTTGCTGATGCCTGTTATTCAAGATTGAATGAGTGGCTAATCAATAATAGCCTGTGAAGATGAAAAACCCCTCTGTTCCTTCTGTGCTCATGCAATTGTACTTATCTCTTTCTATTTTGGAATTAAACACTATTTGTAGTTGTTAATGTAGTTGTGAAATCACGTAGCAATGGTTTAAGGGACTAATTGTTACAATCTAAATGTTTTTCTCTAAGATCTAGACAACTATATCTGCTTTTGGGAAGTAAGCTAGTAATTGTCATTGATACTATTCTACTAGAGAACAGTAGTTATTTTTCTTAGGGAACAATGTAATCTACAAAGTATACTCTTCATAGTTCCTGCATTTGTAGTTTACTTTGCTTCAATTTACTTGAAGCAGCTAAAGCTTTATGTTTTACCCTTAAAAGAATAGTGATTGTATCTGATTTTTACTCAGAAGATGGCACAGTTATTTATCACATAATACTTGATAAAATTGAAATTTGAGCAGCCTGAAGTGTAGCTTTCGTTTTTCTTTTTAAAGATTTGAGGATTCTTAGCACATATAGGTCAATTTTTTCATCCTTTTTCTTTTTATGCTTTACTTCATTCTAGTACTTTGGCAAAATCATAGATTTTACATGTTCTATAATTTTTTTTAACATCATTAGAAAATCTGAAATGCATCACTGCAATTGTTAAGGTGTATTCTGTTATTATGTTCTATTATTTCTGTCTCGATGCTTAAGACCTGGTATGTTGAAGTTATCTCCATTCCTTATTTTCTGGCAGATTTGTTAGTGGAAATTATAGGTTGTAATGACTTTTTGGAGTCCTTTTACTTGATTTATTTTCCATTCATCTTTCTAAAGGAGTTAATAATGCAGGTATTTTCAGCTTTTGGATTTGTGCATAAGATTACTACCTTTGAGAAGACAGCTGGATTTCAGGTCAATGAATTAAATCTCCTTCTTCCTAGATTGATTGGTTTGCTTGAGCCTTTGAAAATAAGCTTGTTCTATGTTTTCTTTTGTCCAGGCATTGGTGCAGTTTTCAGATGCAGAAACAGCCACATCTGCAAAAAATGCCTTGGATGGACGAATCATCCCTAGGTGACTGTTGCAGTAATTGTTAGACATAAGTCTATTGAACACATATTGCAACATATAGCTTTATTGTGGTGCAATTGAACACATAAGTATATCAGGCCCAAAATCTTTTGACGACAGTGTCTGTCAAATATTGCAACATTTCCTGTTGTTTGCTATCTTTAAGTCCTTGAGATAGTGTATAGAAAATTCACCAAGTAGAAATAAAGTATGGTTCTTATAGTAACAGCATTTACCTCCACAAGCAAAGCTTTTAATATTGCAGCTTATGTTGTTCTTATGTTGTTCTTATGTGACTTTGTTTTCTTTTATGATGATCTACTGACCTTTTCCTGGGTTCCAGGTATCTGCTTTCTGAAAATATATCTCCTTGTTCGCTTAGGATCACATATTCTGCTCATACAGATCTGAGTGTGAAATTTCAGAGCCACAGGAGCAGGTATTCCTGATGTCTACTCTTCTCATCCGATCATGATCATATGTATCATATTCAATTACTAATTGTTACTTATGTTGCTTATGCATCAGTGATTTCTTCACAGTTTTTTTTTTTAAATAATCTAGACTTTCTGGACATCCCTTTTGTTGCAATGCCATTTACTGGCTGCTGTACATCTCTTTGCTGTTGTATAGAAATTAAACAAATTGGTTTTTTTTTCAGGGACTATACCAATCCCTATCTTCCTGTTGCTCCTTCTGCTATAGATGGAAGTAACCAGGTAAAGAACATGCTATTTGCAATTCAATTTCTTAACCGCTGAAAGAATTGTAATATTGTTATTTACTAGGTGCTGTTTCTTAGGGCACAGTGCATTAGTTTTAGCATAACTTACTTGAAAAATTTATTAAAATGTTTAATTTTTTCTCATGCATGGTGTCACATTCATTGAGATTCAACTCTCGTTAACCTGTATATCTACCGTGAAATAAATGATATTTCTGTATTAATATGCGGGCTCTATACTGTTTGTTTACTAATTTGGTTCTTAATGAGATTCATTTGTTTGTCACCATTGCAGTTCAATTTGGGTCTTGATGGGAAAAAGCTAGAACCTGAAAGTAATGTTTTACTTGCATCTATTGAGAACATGCAATATGCTGTTACCTTGGATGTGCTGCACATGGTATTTACAATTTACTGAAAGTGGCTTTTGTTGGACTGTTTAGTACCTGAATTCATACCGATTATCTATTGATTTCTCTCTTTGTCTTGTTATAATGTTCAGGTCTTCTCTGCTTTTGGCCCTGTTCAAAAGATTGCCATGTTTGATAAGAATGGTGCCCTGCAGGCTCTAATTCAGTACCCTGGTAATGTTCGAACATGTTTATTTCTCGTCTTAAATTAGGCCTCAGAATTTGGTTACTTTTCCATCAAGATGGCCCATTATCGAGAATCTCTCACTAGTGCTGAAAGGTTACTTTTAGACTAAGCCTTCTTATTCTAACAAATCCATAATATAGCCATTTATGGCCTAATACATTATTGATTATTATTTTTATATTAAAGCCAAGAACATAGGGAAGAGATTGGACACTTTATTTTCGCTGTCCCTTGAATTCAAGTA
Source organism: Gossypium hirsutum (assembly GCF_007990345.1). Lineage (NCBI taxonomy): Eukaryota > Viridiplantae > Streptophyta > Magnoliopsida > Malvales > Malvaceae > Gossypium > Gossypium hirsutum. The sequence continues at coordinate 60,857,088 of NC_053448.1, read as the reverse complement.
TTAACGGTTCCATGCTTTGCAGATGTTCAGACAGCTATTGCTGCCAAGGAGGCCTTAGAAGGGCACTGCATATACGATGGAGGGTTTTGTAAACTTCATCTCTCGTATTCACGCCACACTGATCTTAGTATAAAGGTAATTGGACAATACAGTTTACGAGTTGTTATCTAAATCGTTTGCTTTAATGCAATAGTTTAGCTGGGAGGCAGAATCCAACTATGGTTGCATTATATTGTCTGTTTTGTTCGGTCCCAAAGTTGCATTATGCGGTTGGTCTATTCTTTACAGGTCAATAACGATAGGAGCAGGGATTATACAATCCCTAATCCTGCCATGGTGAACCCACAGCCTTCAGTTCTGGGGCAACAACCAGTTCAAACAATGGGTCATCAATACAATGAGACACAATACGCTCCAGGTGTACAACAACAACCTACAATGCCTCCACAACCTTCCGCTGGATGGGGGTCATCGGCTGTTCCACCGATGCCCCAACCTATGATGAATAATCATAATCCTTACATACCACCAGCCTCAATGCCACAAATGACTCCGGGAATGATGCAAATGCCAGGCCAGGGTGGCATACCTCCTTTCAGACCCACTCATATGTAATAGCATCTATCTATCTATCTATCTATCTATCTATCAAGTATGAAAAACCATATAAAAAAATTGGGGGTGGCCTTAGTTGCTACATGAGTGGTTGCTTCTCGTGTTTTATATAGATATTGAATGGGGGGCATGGTAATCACTCATTTTAGACGACATTTTTTGCTTCTTAAGTTTTGGAATATCGAGAAGTGAGTGAGAGAGAGTGAACCGGTTTTTAATTTTTTTTTTATTATTTAGAGATTTAAGCTATATAGGCTTTTAAATCACGGTTGAAACAAGCGGACTGATTGAACCGGTGTTTAGTCCAATTTCAATCATATTTGGGTTTTTTAAAAACTAATTTTGATCATTATTTCTTTATTATCTAAGTTTTTATTGTGCATGGCTGAGATGGAACGATTTTCGCCAATGGGAAATGAAACAAAAATTGACATATTATTAAAGGTTTTTCTTTTTGGCCATTAATATTTAAATAAAAGGGTTTTGGAGTCGGTCATGATTTAAATGAAATGAATTATTAAATTTTGATTTAATTGGTTTAATCACCCCTGAAGTTCAACTGATTCGTTTTAATTTGTGAGCTAATTGGTTTTTATGATAGATTTTTAGTTCAACCAATAACATTGTACCAAGATGAAAAAAGATCATTTATGGTGGTAGGTAGTGTCATTTAATGCACAAGTAATTGTTGGAGACAACTAGCTTTAGTTTATTGTTTTTGTTTTAGATAAATAGAGTTATTATGACGAATGTATAAATTATTTGATATTTTTAACATGTTTCAAAAAATTAGTTCATCAAACTAAAACAAAAAACTAATCAATGTGGTATTGGTTCAGTTTTTTTATAACATTGGCTCGCTACCAAGCACGGAAACCGTCTACACACATATTTTTTGGACTAATTCTGAACCCATGTGTTATTTTAACCTTTTTATCTAATCCCAAAAATCCATATATAATCCAAGCATCAATGACACTTATAGGATTCGATTTTGCAGATGCCCAGACAGCTATTGCTGCCAAGGAGACATGCATAGAGCAACTTATGATACCTTCACAACCCTCAGCTGGATGTGGAGCCTCAGCTGTTCCGGCAATTGGTGTCCAAACAGATAAGTAATCATCATAGTCCTTATATTCCACGGGTCTCGATGCGGCAAATGACTCCCGGGATTATGCGAATGCCAGGCTAGGGTCGCGTACCACCACCAGCTTCGACTGTGCCTCCTTTTAGACCCAATCGTATCATCGCAATAGCATGTAGGTGATAGACATCGTGCAGCTGTGCCATTAAGTTCTGGGGGTGTTCACTTGAAAGAATTTTTAAGATTCTGAAGGGTTAATAAAAAATTTCAAAAGTTTTGAAGGATCTAATTAAAACTTTTGAAAAGCTTAACTAAAATTTCTAAAAAATTTAAAAATTTTACAAGGCATAATAATTTTTTTTCACTAAAAGATGGTATGTAGTCCAAGCAAGCTGAAATTTTAAATTTGTATGCTGTAATTTCACATCAAGGTTCATTTTCTTTAGCCGCCTTAAATGGATTGATTATGATACATAACAATATTATTAGTACACTCTTAATTACATCAACCTTATCTCCCATTTTTCGTCCTGATAGAAACTTCTAAATCAGCAAAGGAACAAGTGGTCTTTTCTTTTTAAACCTCCAATAGAATAAAGTTTATAACAAATGTGGTTCATCTACTACAGACAGGAAATCCAACACATTAAGTTCAAATAAAACATGACAGACCCAATGACACGGTACAATGATGCAGCTTTGAGTTAATGGTGTAGAAGATGGGAACACCCACAATTGCCAGTCCATCCTTAAAGCCCTTCCGTATATGAAAAAGCCTTTGAAGCTTCATCCATGGCAATTACAGCCACCACCTTATTTTTATATCTCCTCCGTTCCCGACTTTCATAGATCAATGGGTTCAGTCCGGTCTTGGATGGCTAGCCCCTCCGAGATGTCCGCGAGTGATTTGAGATTGCACTTGATCAAAGCTTCAACAAAGTAGCATGTCTCGTCTTGTGTGTTCCCTTCAGGGACATCCACCACAAAGGACTCGATCACTAATGTCCCCGGTCTTCCGTTGATGATCTCCGGATGGAGTGAAATGATTGAAGAGTAGTTCTGGATGAAATTTTTAAAAATTAAGGTCAAAGACATCAAACAGGGCCTTGATTTTCATTTTACAACTGCTACCTTAAAAAGTTGAACTTCGTGACCATGACTAACTAATGAACTGGTAAAAATATCAAGGAGGCCCTATGCAAGAAATCAGATCACATTTTACACAATCTACTCAACTACTCAAAAAATAGACAAATTAGTTACTGTACGTTAAATCAAATAGCAAATTGTTCCTTTATGTTCAAAATTTCATCCATTTGTACTGTTAAAAACTGACAGTATAACCAAATAATGACATGTGGTGTGCCATATGCCCCTCATGTTGATGTATAAAGACCAATTTTTAATTGTAAAAATGGATAAAATTTTTAGCATAAAGGCCAATTTGCTCTTTGATCTAATATACAAGGACTAATTTACCATTTTTTTAGTAGTGGTAAAATACAATCTGACTCCTAATATAGGGCCTTCATGGTACTTTTACCAACTTTTGTACCGAACATTCAAGAAAACAGATTTAACTGCAGATCTTACTTCTTGGATTTTCAATATTGCAGGGAAAAAAATATTGTCCACAATTGAGTAACACGAATACTTTCGTGAATCTTAAGCTACAAGCAAACGCACTTAAATTGCTTTGTTTTAAGAACAAACAGATTTTAAATGCAAAGGTTAGATGATATCAAATGTAAATGGAGAATAACAAAACGAATTTCTAGTTTTCTACCTTAAGTCTGTGATCACCACAAACAATCCTGATGCTGAGGATATGCTCATTATCATCAAGGAGTTCCAATCTTTCAGTACTTGTAGTAGCCGGAAGTCCTGACTTGACATAAACTTCTCTAAGACTTCCAATCTTGAGGTTTCCCTGTGCAATACACCTGCTGACAAAGGGTTTATACTTCTGAGGTTGGTCGAATCTCCTCACTAAAGACCAAACCTGTAAAATCAAAAGACAAAGCAATACAAGTTTCATAAAAGACTAGGCAAATCCTGAAAAAAGAAAAGAGATTCAACCAAGGTGATAGATTAACAAATTCATAAAAATATAAGAATCGAGCTCAATAGTTCTACCAACAAGCTACTAGTCTAGTCACAACTTGTATGCGGGTTCAAGTTTTGATCCCCGAAATACCCCTTCCTCCTCTTTGAATGTAATGTAAGCTTTGTTTGTAACAAAAAAAAGCTCAACGGTTCTAGAGGAAGGCATTATTTCTACATTATCGAAATATCTACTTAGGGTGAGTTTGGATGGGTGGTTGGGTGCGGTGCGTTTAGCTTATTTTTTTATCTCACGCTACAGTATCGCTACAGTATCTAATTTCACCGCCACCGCTGTTTTTACACTAACAACGCACCGCCCATCCAAATCCACAGTTAGTTATCAATCTTTCCTCTTTGTTCGGCCATTGAATAAACCATTCATAAGGTAGGTGCCAAAATGGAGAAAGGAAAGGAAAAAAAGATTTGGAACATATACTCACGTTATTCCCATTTCTAGGAAATTAAATAGCCAACAAGATGAGTTCCATTTAATTCAATTAGATCATACATAACTCATTGTTTCTATATAAAGAAATGGAGAAAACCATGGAAATGTATGTATTAGGGAAAAAAAACTTTGGACAACCCAACCAAATCAAAAACTGTTTAAAAATTCAAATGAGCAAAACACCTTTAATGTAAGTTTTGAGTTGTTAAAGTGAATCAAAATGATCTCTGTTGATAAAAATTTCAATGTAAGACCTTCAAAATTAATCTTTTACTAGTTCAAAAATTATGCAAAATGTTTTTTGTTAAACATAAACCAGCAAAACCAAATATAACGAATTCAATCAAAACATTCAAAGGTTTCTACTAAAGAAAACCACCATAGATCGAAATTAATCCTTGTGGAGGACAAAAAAAAAGTCAAACACTGAAACACAATCTCACTAAGCAAACATGCAAAATAATCACAAAAAAGAAGAAGAGGAAGAAGAAGAAACAAAACCATTAATCTATGACGCTAGCAAAAAGAGAAACCAAAATGAAATCTCTCAAATAGATCTAAATAGAAAAAAGAAAGAAAAAGAAAGTTACGAGAGGAACAGGAGCTTTGATGTGTTTAACGAGAGTTGAACTACACTGATTCTCTCCTATCTCATGCAGATGATGTCTCCTTATATACTCAGCCGCCGCAACCGCCGCCGCACCACTGAATCCGTTGCTATGCCCATTCATTTTTCTCTCTTCTCCTTATTTACCATATAAAAAAAAACTCGTTTTCCTCTTAGGAAACAGCAACAAACAACAAATAAACGCTCTAACTCGTCTCCTCCGACGGTAACCGGAGCTCCGATCATCAACCGGACTGAATCTCTCCGACGAAGCTTCTAGAAATCATTTTAACACGGTTTATCTCAATAAAAAGAAAACTTTGTGAGTCACCGCCATAAAAAGAGAGAAGCTACGTTGCCTCTTCTACCACTAAGCCTCTCTATCACCCATCTCATCACCTGAAATAATAATAAAATAAAAATCCAATTAAAAAGCTTCAATTTAAAAAAATATATATATATATATTACTGGTTCAGCTTTTGGATTTGACATTCGGTTAAGGGTTTTATTACGAGAATTGCCATTCTTTGGAATTCTAGATTTATTTGATATTTATAAAAACAAAATTTCGCTTTGCCCTTTTAATTAGCATTTTCAACTTAATAAATCATTGATTCGTTGGATCTTTGGTTTTAAAATGATAAAAATGGAGACTTTAATATTTGAATGGTTTTTTGGGAAAATGTCGGTTATTTATGGTCCATCCTCATTTATTTATGTACCAAAAAGTCCTCATTTATTTAGGTCGTACTGCCAAAAAAATATTATTAAATGCCATTTTTGACCTTCTTGCTTTATTTATTTTTTCTTTCACACTTATGAAAATTTTGTGGAGGAAATTGACATTTTAACTTTAGCCCTTAATATTGATTTAGATTTTTTTTTGTTTTTAATTATTTGATTAAAAATAAAATCTGCATTTTGTACTAAAAAATTGTTTGCTTTTAGAAATTTGTATGTTTTACTTATAATTATTATTATAAAATATTTAAAGAAAAATATAGTTAACGAATATCTTTTAATTTAATTTAATAATTATTAAATAATATAAAAATACAAATAATAATAAAATAAAATTTTATTAGTGTCTAAAATATATATATTATTATTAAAAATAAATCTGATTTATTCAACATTTTCTATCTTGATTGAAAAAATTGTTCATACCAATGTTGATTGATATGATATAGTATTTTAAGTTATTTTACAAAATACTATATTTATTAATATCTTTACTTAATTTAAAATTTTCTCTGGAAACATAAAGTTAATTTATTATCATATACAAATAATTAAAATTCGATATAATTATATGTTTGAAATGTATAAAACATAAATTCCAAATATAGATCTAACAAATTCACAAGTTTAAAAATAATTATAAATATTATGTTTAAATTTACACATGCTTAATTAATAATTTCGATAAAATTTCCAAAAATCAATTTTTTTTACAAGGATAAAACGATAAACAAATATTAGTCTCAATAAATATTAGATACAGTTATTGGAGTTTGTATCATTGTTCCCCAAATAAAGTGTTTCATATGTTCATGTTGAATTGTAATATTGTCCAGTTTAAAAATGAGTTAACGTAAAAGAGTTAATTTATCATAAATCTTGGAATTTATAGATAAGCATAGAAAAATTAGTATTTTCAAAGACAATTCTATTTTCCAGCTAACATTCCCACTTGTATAAAATAAGGTAACTAGGTAAATTCTTTATGTCCGAATCTCGCTTTATTCAACTTACCAATCATGTGTTCGAATCATAGACTTATGATTTTTTATATTGATTATGTATTATTATTGAGACAATGTGGACTTCACATTTGTAATGTCACAATATTATTAAGGATGAGTTTGGATGGGCAGTGTGTTTACTTGCTGTTAATGTAAAAACAGTGGTGACGATAAGATTAGATACTGTACCGATACTATAACATGAGCCCAAAAGTAAGTTAAACGTACCGCACCGTACCCCACCCCACCCTATATCTACTTAAGGACGTGGAAACGTCTAGTTCTTCCGGATTTTCTTTCATACCTAAACTAATGAATATTTTTGAAATTGTTTGGAAAACTTCAGCAACGTGATCCAAAAACCAATTTTAAATTAATAAAATTTAAAGAATGTCTTAAGCCTTAGTTTAACTTTTCACTTGCTCCAAAAGCCAATAAAATTTAATCAAAATTTCTTTTAACTCATTTCAATAAGATTAAAATAATAATTTAAATTTTAGAAATGATATTATTAAAAAGAGTTATCACGAATTTTAAATATAAATTATAAAATAAATATAAAAAATATCAATAATGTTTAAAAATTTTATATTCATTCGTGTTTTTTAAATAAAAAAAAACAACTTACAATATAAATTTTAAAGTGTTAATATAATTATGTGGCATTAGCATTAATTTTTGAATTCTATTACATTCTATCTTGTGTTTTAATTATTTTTTGGAATCATATTTATGTATGTATAAACTATAAAGAGGTCCATTTTTAACTATTTTACCTTCATGAAATTTATTAAAAGCATAAAGATTCAGATGAAAAATCAATAAAAGCTTTTCTTTATTTTTATTTTTTGGATTTTGACATATTTATTATTTGAATAAAATAAATAAAATTAAATCTATTTTTATCTGTTTATTTTGTAAAAGAATTAGTTGGATTTTTTTTATGTAACTTCGCCGAATAAATTATTTTCCCAAGAGAAGAAATCAAAAGTTTCGTTTTGACCTTTTTTGGGAGGTTTTATGAAGGTTAAAATATGTTATACCTATTTCTATTCTTCACAAATTTGGAATTTAAAATTATTTTATTAAATTCAATTTTATTATTACGTTATTTTTTAGTTACATTACTATTAATTGAGTTTTTTTTAATTTTAAAATATCACACTTACAAATTTAATAAAACAATTAACAATTTTAATTAGAAATAAATTTTGAAATTTAAAAAATAAAAAAATTAAATTTCTAGAAAAATGTATAAAAAATTAAATTCTAAATTTATCAAGAGTATAAAAAATTATAGCATATTTTAATTTTTTATGAATAATTTATGTTGATACTGTGAGATGATAAAAAAATAATGGTCTTGTTTGTTTGGCAATTGGCTGATAGTTAATAGCAACGGCTGGTTTGACTAATTAATTCTATTAATTATTTATTTGAAAGTGTTTGGTAAAACTTAGCTGATAGCTAAAAGCTAATATGTGTAAAATGACAAATAAAGGCATGGAACATTTTATTGTTAAGTATTTATTTGTTTATAATACTTTAATATTTATTGAGTGAAATTATTGAAATAAAACACTATTATCGAGGAATTAAAACATCTATTATTGAAACTAATTAGTGAATATTTTTAAATATTTAAATAAACAAAATTTTGAATTTCCTTATTTGTAAATATTAACATTACGGAAATTGATAAATATTAATAGTGTATCAATATAATTGTAAACTATATTCTTAATAATAATTATATCATGTTCATTGTATGTAAATTAGTGATAATTATGTCATACTCTGAATAAATTTGTCAAGTAGCATATTTCAATTAATATAAAGTTGCATAAGAAAACATTTTACACAAGTAAAATGAAAATGAATTAAGAATATAAATATTCAAAAAACAGATACATGTCAGATATGTCATTTCCACATATCTCATACCCAATTAGCCGTGAAAAAAGTTACCCATATCAGCGTTTTTTATTTTGGAAGTTTTAATTCAACAAATTCTTATAAACCTCCATTTATCAAACACTACAATTAAATAATATGACTATTTAATTCATCATTTATATTCAAATTAACTAAAAAAAGCCAAAAACTCTAATGATAAAAACCATAATTGAGGTTATTAAAAAGAATTGATTGACAATGATTGTACTTTGGGTTCAACTAACTCAAATTGTGGAGGACATTATATTACAATGCCATAATCAAATCATAATTGATCTCACTGCGTACGTATTGATTTTTTGTGGATGATATGGGTTTATCATCATCTCATCCATGCTCTTGCCCATCATCACATCTTCATAAATAACCCTCATCTCTTAAATCTTTAATAAATTTAAGGATTTTTTTGAAGTTAATTACATCAAACGTAATAATTTATAAATAAAATTCTAATTAGTGATAAATTTTAAAATATAAGTTAAAATTTTTATTTTTTTCTTGTTATATTCATCATGATAGGATATTTTCTATATTTTTTATTTAAGAGCACCTCGTCTTGCTAAGAGAGCGTTGTCACGATTCCTTCAAATCCAGCTGTAATACCTAATTTTAGCCCGGACTCACATATGGAAACATAATCTTCGAAGATATGCAATCTTAGATATGATATATGCAATTTTAGATATGATATGTAATCTTAGAAGATATGATTTTGTAATCTTAGAGATTTAATTTGTAGATACCCTTTGATCTTCGCCGTTGATGTAATTGATCTGTACCGTTGGATTTGGGGAGGTTCAGCTATAAATAGAGGTCTTTCCCTCATTGTAAAAGGAGAAAAGAATCAATAAAAAAGGGAGAACGATTGACAGTTTTTTAAAGGTGGCTTACTGTTTTTTTTTCTTTTTCGATTATTTTTTACTTATTTACGATTTTAAAAAAAGGAGAAGGTGATACCACTGTGAATTTTATTTATTTATTTTATTTAGCCCTAATAAAGTGACGCGTTTCAAAGGATGGAGATATTTTCCCATTCGAGCCCTATGAGTTATTTGCGCCTTTTAATTGGGCCCTTCATTTTTTTAATTCTGTTGATTTTCAATTTAATCCTTAATATTTCATTTTAGGTTTTTAGTCTATTTTATTAATTTTGTTATTTTTATTTTTATTATTATATTATATATTATTATTATACCTATATATATGTGCGCATATGCATGTTAATATATATACACGTTTTAATATATATACATATTATATACATACTTTATTATTATTTTATTTTCATAGTTTTTTTATACATATATATATACACACATTTATATTTCATAATATTTATACGTTTGCCCATATTCTATGATTTTTATATGTTTATATATTTTTGTAATATATACACATATATTTATACTCCATTCAAAGCTTATTATAAATATTTTCCACGTTTTTATATTATACTTATATATTTCATTTTTTTGTAAATGCATGAATATATTTTATATGTATATATTTATATTTTCCTTGTTTTCATAAATGCATTATGTATTATATATATATAAGTTTTATAACCCAAAATTTTATGAGTAAATTATCTTTATGTCTTTTATTCTTCATAGTTTCAAATGTATATATATTTTGTACCTTTTTCTCTTTATATTTTTTTGTTTATTTCCTTCATTTGCTTATTGATTTATGTTTTCATTTATATTCATTTGATATTTTATATGTCGTTGTTTATGTACATTAATTTCGTTTATTTTTATGCCATTGTTGTATTTATTATTACATTTTATATTTAATGTAGCATCACATCATTTTTTTTTTCGATTTTAAAATTTTTAAAATTGAGATAACACTCGTATTTAGGATTTTCAAGGAAATTGAGCCCTAACGTATTGGGTTCCGATTTTCTTCGTTAAATCCAACGATCGAGGGTTGCTCATTAATAAAAAATATATAAAATAACAAGCTTGTTGTTGGGGAGTTAAATATGTTGTATCCTAACGTATTGGATGTGACGTATTGATTTCTCGAGACAAAGATTTTTTGAAAAAAATAATAATAAAGGAAATATTTCAAGTTTGGGATTTTGAGGAATTGTGCCCTAACGTATTGGGCCGCGATTTCTTAAATCTTAAACAAATGAATATTCTTTTAAATTTTTATTACACGAGTTTTAGACTAATTCATTTTTGAGGAAATTAGAATGCTGTGCCCTAACGCATTGGGTGTGACATTTTCTTTCTCCGAAATGATAAGGGTCTTAATAAGTAACGTTTTTAAGTTTTTGCTAAGGATTATATTTTTCAAATTTTCGACATTAAGACACTAATTAATTAACTAGGTACCAATTTTGGGTGTTACGAGGGTGCTAATCCTTCCTCGTACGTAACCGACTCCCGGATCCGTTTTTCTAAAACTCGTAGACCAAAGCCGTTTTTTTAGGTGATCCAATCACACCTCAATAAAAGATTGGTGGCGACTCCCAATTTTCATTTTTTAAAGTCGACAACCTAAAATTTTTGTTTTTCACAAAAATGGTTTCGACAGCTTGGCGACTCCACTGGGGACACATACGAGAGTCGAGCCACAAAGTTGATTAATTTCTGTCTTATTGTCGAGAAAATAAGTTTTTTTAAAAAAATCATGAGATCATTGTGCATTCATTCATTTTCTTGCTTAATTGATATTTGCATTATTCGTTACATGAGTTGAATGATTTTACCCTTTTAAGTGGGAGTGAGAAACTATTCCTTCGTGAAGTTTTCACCTCCGTATAGGATAGTGGATCGCGTAATACATCGGTACCTATGCCTTCGTGAGATTATAATCTCCGTATAGTCATAGGGAAAATGTGTTCCCCTGAACCTAACTTGATCTATATGAGCCTATAATGGGTGAAGATCGAGGAATTTGCTGGTTTGGGTACCCTTACTTTAGAACCGAACCGCATATAATGAGCCTTAGGAGCCTACCCTAGGTAGAATCACACCGAATGCCTAGAGATCACCCGAAAACTTGGTTTAAATTTACGGTCATTTTGTTGTATTTTGTCCATTTTTGTTACCATTATAATTACTTCGGTTTGTAATTACTTTATTGGTTTGAATTTTGATGTTTCTGCATATTGCATTACATAACCACTCGATTATATCCTTTTAAGTGAGAGTGAGAAGCTATTTCCTTCGTGAGGTCTTCACCTCCGTGCAGGATAGCGGATTGCTTTCGGGATACATCCGTACCTATGTCTTCGTGAGATTTTCATCTCCGTGCAGCCATAGGGAAATGTATTCCCCAATTTTTATTTTTTAAAGTCGACAACCTAAAATTTTTGTTTTTCAAAAAAATGATTTCGACACCAATTATATTAATATTTTCAAATCTACAAACTAATCGACTCTAAAAATGACCACATTAAAATACATACATCTAATCTACACCTTAAGTTGGATTTAATTTGAATTTACCAAGGAGAAGGAATCTCACTAGAGTTTATAGCCCATCCTTCACTTATAAATACTCCCACTTTCAAGAAGAGAAGATAAAGATAAACTTTATCTCACATTCAGCTCAAACATTATCCCAATTTAAATAAATCAACATTGTTAATGATTTTTGATATAAACCACCATCATTTTTAATGACTTTTTACACCATTTAAAATGTGAATCTATCACCATTATCTTGATTCGGAGTCTCCCCTTTTTTCCTTCCCCAAGTCCCTTTTGATATAAGAAACATGAAGCAAGGAAGGACCTTGCAGAAAGGTGATTGTGTTGAATGTTAGGCATGGGTTGTGGTCACAATGCAAATCTGAATTCTTGTGTTGCTCTTTAGATATTTTGGGTTTAGAAATTAGGGACCCTTCTAGACTATCTAAAGAATTGTCATTGCAGTAGACGACTATCTTTTTAGTTTGGTTATGCACATGATTCTCTCTTGTTGTTTTCATAGGTTTTTTGCTTGGTTCATTTGTTGTTTTTTAGTGTGCTTTTGTTTAATTTATGCGATGTTTTCATTGTTATGTTTCTTTATTTTCTTTATATTACTGTTTTTGACTCACTACACATACCTTGGCTTTGTGCCCATAAATGAACTTTAAATCCGATTAGATCAAGAATCAATTGAGATATCGGTTTGAAGAATGATATCGATTGGGTTGAATTACGAATAGGTATTGATCGATGGAACAAACAATTGAATAGATTAAATCAATTTTTTTATTTTTAATGTTATTTATTTTTATATTTTTTATAATCAAACCAATAACCGACAAACTAATAACTTGACTAATTGAACTACCAACCCGATTCTAAAAAATATTACTTTCTATTTACCACACAAAAAAATCCAAAATATTTTTTTCTCAAATTTCACCAATAATACTAAACATAAACTTAGATTTGACATGGCTCTATTTTTAAACCCACCAAAATTGACATCAAAACTAACCCCTAAATTGATAGAAAAAATATCTGATTAAAATAAACTTTAATATAAACATTCAATCAAAATATTATAAAAATCACGATGAATTCAAATTTTAACCATTAATTTATAATACGAAATACACTTAATTATTTCTTAATCTATCACTTTCTTATAGTCTCTCTACTTTTGTCAAATAATACCAAAAAAAAAAAAAGAAAGAAAAAAAATCATTTTCAGTTTATATCAAAACATGTCACTTTTCCATCTATGCTTTTAAACTCCCCCCATCCCACGGCTCCAATTATTCCATCACATGCTATCAGCATAATTTTCATAAAATCAATGTTAGATTTTGTTTTTTTCGAATAAATTAAATAAACCAATAAAATTTCTTGGGTGCTAAATTTTTTACCAGATTCGTTGAATGTGGACGACTTTATGGATATGCGTTTGGGTTATTTTGAGACATTAAGATTATTGTCAAAAGAACAAAAAGCTGTTTCAAAGAGCTTCCATTATATATATATATATATGGATTACATAAAGACAATCCAAAAACATCTAATTGTAGCAGTGAGATTGTGCTGTAAATTTAATTTATGTTTGTCTAATTATAACCTTGTACTAGAATTTCAATGAATCAAGAAGATAAAATGATTTCCATTCAGAAAGATAATTCTGCTGAACCACCAGCTTTTTACATTTATAGAGTTTTTACAAACGGCTAACTAACACCAGTACCTGTTACCAACTAACTAACTGCTAACAACTAACTATAACAGTTAACTACTATATTAAACCTTAATATGCCTCCAGCTACTTGACCTCTGCTGCTGGTTCTTGTTTGGAGAAAACCTTGAGATTCGACCGAAACTTTGTAAACAAGGGAGCAGATAAGGGTTTTGTGAAAATATCTGCTACTTGATCCTGTCCTAGAACATGTCCCATAACCAGCTGTCCAGCTGCAACCTTCTCCCTAACAAAAAACAAATCCAACTCCACGTGTTTGAACTTCGAATGTAACAATGGATTGGCTGACACAACAACAGCCCCAGAACTATCGCACCATATATTAGCTCTCTTGGAGGGAACAACATGCAACTCAGACAAAAGAGATTCGAGCCACACGACCTCAGTAACCGTATGAGCAAGTCTACATACTCCGCCTCTACAGTAGATCTGGAGACGACCTGTTGTTTCTTAGATCCCCAGGCTATAGGGTTGCCACAAAAAAAAACACAAAAACCTGAAGTAGACCGTCTATCGTCGACATCAGTGCCCCAGTTCGCATCAGAAAACCCAACAAGGTCCAAGCTGGCAGCAGTAGTAAATTGAAGTCCATACTCCACAGTATTCTGAAGGTATTGAAGAATTCATTTGACAGCCTTAAAATGCTGATCAAGAGGCCGATGCATGAATTGACACACTCTATTCACAGCAAATGTAGTAGGCATGACTTCAATACCCAGAAAATAACTAAGTGACCCTAAGTCCTTCAAAGAAAACTTTGCATCTAAAGCAAGAACAAACTTATCAATATTGCTTTGATGACTACCAGTGACAATTATGTCATCAACATAGACAAGTATATATAGCAGCACACCTCCAGCCTTCTTGATAAACAATGAGCCATCTGACTTTGCTAACACAAATTGAGAAGAAAGTAAGAAGTCTCTAAGTTTAGAGAACCAGGTTCGTGGTGCTTGTTTAAGACCGTATAAGGCCCTCTTTAACCTACATACCAGATTTTGACTACCATGCTGCTGCTCAAAACTAGGAGGTTGAACCATATAGATATCTTCAGTTAAGTCCCCATTAAGGAAGACATTATTGATGTCAATTTGCCTTAACTGCCAACCAAACTTCACTGCCAAAGCTAGAACAACACGAATTTTAGATGGCTTCACAACTGGGCTGAAAGTTTCATGAAAATCAATTCCAGCTTCCAGGAGATAATCTTTTACCACCAAACGACCCTTATATCGTGCAATAGAACCATCCGAATGACGTTTAAGTTTGAATATCCATTTGCACCCCATAACTCTTCTATTTGCAGGTAATGGAACCAAATCCCAGGTATGGTTCTGTATTAACGCATCATACTCCTGTTGAGCAGCTCGAGTCCATTCCTTAGAAGAGAAGGCTTCATCAATTGTTAGAGGTTCAGCTACTTGCAACTCAGCTGAAAAAATACGGGGTTTAAAAATACCACTTTTGGCCCTAGTTTGCATCGGATGCACATTGACAGGAGGAGCAGATATTTCTTCAACAACTGGAGCACTAACATGGGAGTCATAACCTGCTTCAGCTTGAGGAGAACGTAATGAAGAAGATGTAGACCTACCATCGCTATCTACAGTAGTTGAAACAGATAAACTAGGAGACTCAAAATGTAAACCAGGAGAATTAACAGTACCCGGTTGATTAGAAAGATTGAGACTCGAGGATTGATCCGCAGGTATCACTACTGGAACATGCGACTGTTGATGCAAGAATTAAGGTCGAAATCCATGGAGATCCACACTACTAGCTGAGCTGGTAGAATCTTTAAAGGGAAAACATGACTCATCAAATGTCACATGGCGAGAGATAAACAACTTCCCACTATCATCAAGGCACTTGTACCCCTAGTGATTAGGACATTATCCAAGAAAAACGCATGGCTTGGAACGGAACTGCAGCTTATGAGAGTTGAATGGCCTAAGATAAGGATAACACCGACAACCGAAAACCTTTAAGTGCATGTAAGTAGGCACGAACTTATATAACATCTCATATAGAGACTTTCCATTAAGAACAGGTGTTGGGAGCCTGTTAATGACATGAACAACAGTGATAAAAGCATGAGACCATAGATGCATGGGGACACTTGCTTGAGCCAATAATGTCAAGCCAACATCCACTATATGTCGATGTTTTCTTTCAACCAAGCCATTCTACTCCAAGGTATACGGGCAAGAAAGGCGATGATGTATTCCCAATTGAGACAAAACTCGAGTAAAGGGCCGAAACTCTCCTCCCCCGTCAGTTTGAAGTACCTTTACCTGACCGCCAAACTGAACTTCAACAAACTTTTTAAGGTGTAGAAACTTTGCAAGAGCCTCAGACTTATGTTTAAGAAAGTAATCCCAAGTAAATCTAGAGTAAGCATCAACAAACGAAATATAATAAGAGTGTCCTTCAGAGGGTACTGAAGCTGGACCCCAAAGATCAGCTACAATGAGCTCAAAAGGAGCTGAATACAACGTTGAAGAGGGGGAAAAAGGAAGCTTATGAAATTTACCAAGCTGGCACGCAGAACATACTGAGCTAAGCTGAGATTTCTTATCAACGATATTACATTTCTTAAGTACTGTAGTCACAGTTTTATTACAGGGGTGGCCAAGTCTTTGATGCCACAAATCAAAAACACGATTACTAGAAGCAGGAGGCACCAGACTAGTAACATGAGCAATGGCAGGAGAGGAACCAACAGTGCTGGACTTTTGGACAGCAGACATATCAAACTTGTACAGGCCATTATGCGTGTGACCTTCCAATAAAATGCTCCCTATCTTGACATCCTTCACAAAACAACGTACATGATGAAATTCAAAGTAAACCTGATTATCTTTTACAAATTGAGCTACAGACAACAGATTTTTACAAATGTGAGGAACATGTAAAATATTTTCCAACCGAAAAACTCTACTAGTAGTTGAAAGAAGGCATGAGTCAACATGAGTCACAGACACGGACATCCCATTCCCCATGTAAAGCTTGTGGTTACCTGTATATGGTGCAACACCCTTCAAATTAGTCAAATCATTAGTAACATGATTGGTTGCTCCTGAATCGGGATACTACACAGTTGAATTTAACAAATTCAAATAACACGGTCTAGGGTTGGGAGTAGCCACAACATCAGGGGAAGCACTCGCATGAGAACAACAATGAGCAAAAGAAGAAATCGAAGGCTCCTGAAACTGATGACAATGAGCCTACATAACCTGATC
This sequence comes from Gossypium hirsutum, assembly GCF_007990345.1. Taxonomy (NCBI): domain Eukaryota; kingdom Viridiplantae; phylum Streptophyta; class Magnoliopsida; order Malvales; family Malvaceae; genus Gossypium; species Gossypium hirsutum. Next base: position 60,840,100 of record NC_053448.1, on the reverse strand, counting down.
AGACACACCCTCAAAATTTTCATCAAAACGATAATAGCACTTCTGAACAGTATGACCGACTCGTCCACACAACTGACATTGGGGTTTAGTATGACTGAACTTCCTTCCTCGACCTCGGCCTCAGCCTCGAGAAAACCTTCTATTGCCTCTATAAGAAGCTCGAGCACCCCTATCACTCTTACTGATAGTGTCATCAGTATTCCCATGCTGTTGAACAAGATTAGCTTGAAAAGATACATTCAAAAGAAGCTCTTGTTGTCGAGCCTCACAATCAGCGAGCATCTTTGCAAGAAGATCAAGAGGAACCATCATTGCAGACGCAACAATCCGAATGGATTCAAACTCCACAGGCAGACCTGCAAGAATAATACTAATCTGCTCTTGTTCAGAAACAGCATTACCTGCAGCTGTAAGTGTATCACACAAACTTTTAATTTTCGTCAACTATTCCTTCATAGTCAACTGACCCTTTTTCTGAGAGTACAATGAGTGACGCAAGTTAGAGACTGTCAAGGTCGACTTTGAAGCAAAACGACGTATAACAGTACTCCAAACGTCAAAGCTAGACCGAGCATTAGTGAGATGAACCAAAATCTCATCACAAATGGTGGACAACAACCAGGAAGCTAATAGCTTGTCTTGTTGTTTATGAACAAGAAAATCAGGATTGGGAACAAGATTACCTTATGTATCAATCACAGACTGTAGAGGAATGCTAACAGTGCCAAGAACAAACTCATGGAGGCCATAACCTTCAAAAATTAACAGAATTTGTTGCTTTCACAAAAGAAAATTACGTTCACCAAGTTTCACAGTATCATGCTTAGGAAACTGTTGAATCTTTCTTAAAGAAGTAGTGCCAGGACCGGACGAACCATCTGCAGGAACCGTGTTGTTAAACGACTGATGATTCTCAGATTCATTACCTGAAACAGCTTCAGTGGCCATGAGAAAGAAAAAAAAATATTTCTTTTTAAGGCTCAGATACCATACTAGAATTTCAACGAATCAAGAAGATAAAATGATTACCATTCAAAAAGATAATTCTGCTGAACCACCAGCTTTCTACATTTATAGAGTTTTTACAAACGGCTAACTAACACCAGTACCTGTTACCAACTAACTAACTGCTAACAACTAACTATAATAGTTAACTACTATATTAAACCTTAATACCTTGTCTGTTATGATTAGGACAAAGTTTGGTAAATTTATTATAAGAGTCTTTTATTACAAGTTATATTGTATTTTGTTTTTTTATTATTAAAAGATACGTAATTTATTTTATTTACGAGTAAATTAGTCTTTTTTATTAAAAATTTTGTCAATCTCTTCTGTTAAAAATTGGTGTGGTTAACGAAATAAACAAACAATTATATGTAGTATACTACGTGTACCTTATGCTGACTTACAAGGATCAATTTTTAACAATAAAAATGAATGTAATTTTTAATAAAAGTACATGTTTGCTCTTTTATCTAACATATAGTAATTAATTTATCTATTTTTTAAATAGAGAGAGTAGAATACAATCCGACTTCTAATATAAAAACCTCCATAATACTTTTACCAATAAAGTTTATACAAACAAAAGATGATTTACTACTATGTTGTTGGTTTTTTATGAGTTATAGTGAGATTCAAATTGATTTTAAATTTTTATAATGTTTTAATTGAGTTTTAAAAGTGTCATAAAATTTTTAGGGGATAATTTTTTTAAGACATCAAATTTGGTAATTTGACTCACATGTATTTAAAATATGCTTTGCATTAGATTTAAGCTAGCATTTAATGCTTAAGCTAATAATAAGATAAATTAAATACTAATACTTTGAGGACTCAATTAAAATATTTTAAAATTTAGGATTATATGATGCAATCAACCCTAAATAAATAAGCCATAACTTTATCATCCCTCAAAACACCTTCAAATTTGTGAATTGGGATTTCTACAATAATATGTAAAACCTCTTTTCTTTTTTAAAGAAAAAGATCAATTGACATAGGCAAATAGCAATGTTGTAGCTAAGGCATGTAGATATTGCCACTTGTCACATTATGGACTCCTTAATGTGGGGAAAATGGAGGGAATATATGGGTTATTTTACGTAAATAGCCCAAAAAAATATTATATTTAAAAAAATAATTTAGGTTTAAAAACAATAATCAAAATAACTTGAAATGAACAGTAAATTTGGGTTGTGGCCTGTTAATGCCCGGAACCCACTCGTATTTTAGACTCATGATTGCCTGATAATTGTGTCAGACTTTAAAAAAATAATTTTTTGGGTTTTGGCCTGTCAATGGCCGACACCCAGTACGAAAAAAAGGAAAAAAACAATTTTTTTTTAGTGCTGGCCTGTCAATGGCCGGCACCCAGTACAATAAAAAAATTTACTTTTTTTCGTGTCAGTATCAGGTATCAGGTATCAGTATACGAAAAAAGTAAAAAAAAATTTAACAAGCCAGCACCCAGTACAGTAAAACAAAAATTTTTTTACTTTTTTTCCTGTCAGAATCAGGTATCAGTATACGAAAAAAGTAAAAAAAAATTTGGTGGTGGCCTGCCAATGGCTGGCACCACCTTTTTTGGTGAAAAAAATATTTTTTTTATTTTTTTCGTGTCAATAGTAAGTATCAGTATATAAAAAAGTAAATTTTTTTATATCTATAAATTTAATATAGTTGTTCAGGATTTAAGGTTTTATTTTTATATTTTTGTGTAATAATTTTTTCGAACATTTGTATTTTTATATTATCGGGTAATAATATATAATTTTTGTATTAATATTGTAGAATGATTGTATTTTATTGTGTATGTAAATTTAATTTGTCGTGTAGTATTACTTATTTGAATTATTATTTTTTAAATATTACGAAGGCATGTATTCAAAGAAATAATTATGTTAGATCCATTAAATAAATATTAAAAAAGAAAAAATGTAAAAATAAAAGAAATATTTGCATAATAAATTTTAAGAAAGTAAAAATTAAAATAAAAAATTAAAATTGTCGCGGTCCTGGGGACATCCCCGGCGCTGGCGTGTAACGATCTGGATGCCTCCGTCGACGATGCCGTGCACCTTGCTAAGGTGTTTGATAATTGCTCGGTCCGGCGTTTGATGTCCCTTCCAGTGTAGTTAGAAAGGTGGAATAATTATATTCACCATAATCGAGACTTAATTGGTATTGTGTGACTGGAGGTGCCGATGGAAAAATATCCTTAGTGGTGGGTGTACGTGCTTCGGGGTGGAAGTTCAGGTGGTATGAGGATGATGATCCGGATCGTGTCAAATGTTGACGGTGGAGGTTGTTATCAAAAATATCTTCAGATGATGGAGGAACTTCATGCACTGGATCCGGATCTATGAACTGTGATGATGAGTCGGATGCTTCATTTTCGGCCCCCGGATCGATGTTCCCGAATGGCGGAACTCGGTTACTACGCGGTTGGGCTTTCCTTGGTTGCCATCGCGAAGATTCAGGTTGCGTGTCTCTTTGGACTAGCATGTACTGACCCTGGAATATGAAGGGTTTCCCATGTGCCATATACCATTGACAGGCCAGCACTTAAAAAATTATTTTTTTAAAGTCTGATACAATTATCAGGCAATCATGGGTCCAAAATACGAGTGGGTTCCGGCCATTGACAGGCCACAACCCAAATTTACTGTTCATTTCAGGTTATTTTGGTTATTGTTTTTAAACCTGAGTTATTTTTATAAATATAATTTTTTTGGGGCTATTTAAGTAAAATAGCCGAATATATGCAAACATGGGGTACATTGAGAAAGTGAAAAATAAAAATAAAAAATAAAGTGAAAATTCTAACTTGTCTTCCACTTCTTCACTTATATTATATTGTAATAACCCAAATTTGCCCGACCCACATATATTTCAAAAAGAGAAAAAAATAAATAAATAAATAATAATAAAATTAATAAATAATAGAATCCACTTAAAAGTCCATTTTAAGGTCCAATTACATCTGACCCATTACACTGGTCCGAATACTAAACTTAGACAAGACCCAGCTATACTGGCCCAAATCGCCCAAATATTTCCAGAAACCTTTAGGGTTTCTAGATTCTTCTGACGCCGCAGCAGTCAGCAACTCTAGCACATCCGCAAGCCTCCAACTACCCCGCAATGCACTGCATCTGCGCCACACATGCACCTCAGCGCCAGGCTAGCTCTGTACCTGCAATAGACACACAAACAAACAACAAGAGAAAAGTAGAGAAAAAGAATAGGAAAAAAAGAGTTTTGTATTTTTTTTTCATTTTTGTTTCGGGGCTATAAAAAAAGCCTTTCAAAAACCTGTAAAGGGGGGATTTTTTTCTTTTTCTCTTTTGCTTCTCATTTGTACACACACAGAGAGATTGAATACAAAAAAAAAAAAATCAAAGCAAAAAGTTTGTTTCGAAAGGTGATCTCATTTCTTTTTTTTTCTTTTTTCGGGCGTTATTCTCTGTTTCTTGATTTTCCTTATTTGATTCCATTTGTTAATGACAAGAAAAGAGCAGTAGAGAAAAGAAGAGAGGCTTACCTTTGAGTTGAGGCCACCGAATCCTAGTTTGCTCCGCCGTGATCGGAGTTCGGATGGTGATAACGGGGTTTAAAATAGCGCAGCCATTAAGGGAAAAGATTAGGTTGCTTTTTAGGGTTTATTTTTGATTTAGTTTAAATGATATAGGGTCTGATTTTGGTTTAAGAAAGATCTAAACATCACCGTTTATAGCCTATTGCAATGGCTTTTAAACGGTGCCGTTTTTGGCTACAACCCGATGACCCGACCCAAATGTGGTTAGATCCGCGTGTCCTGATGGAGGGATGGATACTTACGAAATTGATCCACATCTTTTCTGATGTTTTCAAAATCGTTTTCTCACCTTTTTAATTTAGCTCTATATTTTGCTATTTGTTTCACCTTGGTCCAGTGATGCGTTTGATTCATTTATTTTTTTATTTTCCATCACATTAATGCATCTACTTTAAATATAATATTTTTTTACAAATTAAACTCAATATTGTTAATAATATTATTTTATATTAATGTTTTAAGTTATTTTTTTATATGCGGTATTATTACTTTAAATAAGATTGTTTTACAATATATTATTATTAATAGTATAAATTTATTACATATCATATTTTTAAATTTATCATGTATCATTATTTTGAGATTCAATATATATTAGTATTATTTAAATTCATCACACTTTTTATATTTTAAGTTTTATATATATTCTTTGATGTTTCTATTTTGCAAGACAACTTTGGAATCTACTTTATTTTTATTTATTTGTTTTTCTTCTCTTTTTTTTATGTCTTTTAAGTTTAGTTATTAAGGCTTACGATTGTTTTGAATGTCGATAATTATGTTTGCATGGCATGTGACATGAGATTATTACTTGTGAATGTATTATGTTGTTTATTCATATTCATAAGTTATCGATGATCATTAATATACATTTTAGCTTACTAATTATTGTTTCAGGTTGTACATTAATATTTCATTGTTTATTTTAAAATTTTTGGTTTCATCAAAGCATTTAAACATTTAGTTTAAAGATTTTCAAGATAGCTATACCTGGTATTTGGAATCTTCGAAAGAATTGAGCCCTAACGTATTGGGTTCCAATTTTCCTCATCGAATCTAAATAATCGAGGATATGCTTTAATCAAAACACATAAATAAAAGCTCATTCTCGGGAATTCGATACGTGGTGTCCTAACGCATTGGATATGACATATTGTTTTCTCGAGACACGAATTTTTCTAGCGAATAAAAATAAAGGCAATATTATTTAGGAATTTTGTGAAATCGAATCCTAACTTACTGGGTTTGATTTTCTCATTTGACCCAAATAATCAAATATCCTTCTCAAAATGCATAGGTTTTAAAGTCAAACTTAATTTTGAAGATTAAAAATGTTGCACTCTAACTTATTGAGTATGACAATTTATTTCTTTGAAATAAATGAGCTTTATCATTCAATTCATTTTATTCAAATAAAAGGATCGTATTTTAAAATCTTTTCAAAATTTCGACATTAAGACACTAAACAATCAATTCGGTACCAATTTTGGGTGTCACGAAGGTGCTAACCCTTCCTCGTGCGTAACCGACTCCCGAACCTGTTTTTTTTCTCAAAATTCGCAGACCTAAAATTATTTTCAATGTGATCCGGTCACACCTTAATAAAAGATCGGTGGCGACTCCCATTTTCGTTTTTAAGTCGACAACTAACTTTTTGTTTTCAAAAAGGTGGTTTCGACACATATATTTTATCTGTTATTTATTTTTATAATTAAAAAAAATCCAATTTTTAGGTCAATTATAAACTGTTGGTGCAAAGTGATAGCCCTCCCTTATACCCATGGACGATATATATATATATTTATACTTTCATATCATAATTGCTTAGCCCCCACTATTCTTTTTTTCTGCTAAAAAAGAACCAATAAAGTTTCAACTTTGTTACTTACTAATTGTTGTATTTAATACAAATATTAATTGAAGAAAATCCAATTAATATTTAGCAAGAAATATATGTATATATGTGTGGGGAAGGCATATTCCACAGTTGAAATCATATGTATAATAATTAATTTGTGGCTAACATAAACCTCAAACAACAGGCAAAATATTTAAGAACCATAGCTAGCAATAGCAATGACACCCTCACCTTGTGGGAGGTGGGGGGGATAACCTATGTTATCTACACTTTTATTTTAAAGTAATCTAATTATGGTTCGGAATTTGAGTTTTTAAAGTATTAATATTAGATTAATTAATTTAATTAATTCCGTTTTAAAAAAATAATTTTGTTTAAGTCTGTCGAATTTTTTTATATACAATTTTACTTTGAACCAATTTAAGTGGTGATAATAAACAAAAAGAGATTCGCTTTGTTTAGGTCTGTCAGAAATCTTCTTTATATATGATATATAGAGATGTTCTTTCAATATATATATAGATATAGATATAGGTATGGTGATTGTGCATGTTGGCAGCACTTAAATCTCAAAGCATGTTTAAGGGTTGTCATTAAATAACATAATTAAATACTTCAAGATATTTATTCAATCAATAGAGATCTTTATATCCACTCCAATTTGATTACACCATTAATCACTTGCCCTAACGATGATTAAATATCTTGTTTATCATTGGTGCCTGAAAATGCTGATGAATTAGCCACTAATTTCCAATAAAAAAAACTAGTAATTTGAGTTTAAAGGAGTATCGAAAACGATACAACGTATGATATGTAAAAATAAAATAAAATAAAGTGAAATAAAAATAAAGTTATCGAGCATAAATATGTTTATTATAGAGGGTAAAAGTATTATAAAGGTTCATATATAAGGAGTCATATTAGATTTTGTTTATTTTACTTAAAAATAAGTAAATTAGTCTATGTACATTAAATTAAAGAGCAAATTAGTCAATTTCAGTTAAAATTTTCATCCATTTCTACTGTTAAAAATTGGCATAGTTGACAGAATAACTAGTCAATTACATCTGGCGTGCCATATGTAGCTCATGTCAATATACATTGACCAATTTTTAATAGTAAAAATGAATGAAATTTTTAAAATAAGGACTTGTTTGCTTTTTGATCTAATGTACAGAGATTAATTTGCTCAGTAAATGGTGAAAAATATAATCTGAATCCTAATATAAGAGCCTTTATGATAGGTAAATCTCTACTTAAAAAATTGACAAATTAGTCCATGTACTATCAAATAAAAAAGTAAATTGATATTTTCTATTAAAAAAATCATCTCTTCAGCTAACATAATAACCAAACAGTGACACTTGGCATACCACGTGTATCGTATGTTGACATATAGGGATCAATTTTTTACAATAAAAGTGGATGAAATTTTTAACAGAATGACCAATTTACTTTTTAATCTAATGTACAAAGATTAATTTACCAATTTTTTAAATAAATAAATAAATAACAATCCAACTTTTAATATAAGCCCTCCATGATAGTTTTACCGTTTATCTTACACCTTTTGAAAATCTTGGAATGTAACAGCCCGTTTTTAGTTAAATCGAAACAGTGATTTCAGGACCACAAATCCGAGGTCGGAATAAAATTTATTTTAATATTGTTTTATGCTCTACAATATGATAGAAATATCGTATAAAAATTTCGCTAAAAAATTTTACCGATTACATATCCAATTTGATAAAAAGAACTAAATTGCATAAAATGTAAAAGTTGAATTCTAGTAGCTAAAAGTATCAAATAGCTATGGAATTAAAAATTTAGAGTCCCTTATATGGCAAAATTGGAGTCCCTAAGCTATATATACAATGAGCCAAAAAAAATCAATTTCATTATTCTTTTCCCACTCTTCCAATTAGAACTGAGAGATTCCCAGTGATAAGAGCATAAAGGTTCAAAGACAATGTTGGTTGATTGTTTTTTTCCTTACAGATTCTTATCTTTGACCAAGAACTACATATGTTCAATTACTTGAAATATTTTGTGTCAAAAAAAATCTATGGAAACGTAAGAAATAAAAAAAAAAAAGTTGTTATAAGAACAATTGCTTACATTTGGAGGAATCCACTTCCATTTTTAACTTTGGGTTCATTGGTTGCCCACTTTCAAGTATATGGAATTGATGTGAGGTTTTGTTTTGGGTACATATGTCATTGATACAGTTAAAAGCAATATACATATATATGCATATACTTTTCATGAGCATGGTGGATCTAATTGATTTTTAGCCCCCCCTTCTTTTAATACCACCTTGGGGTTTTGCCAAGCAACCCATACACACCTGTGAATTTGTGTGTATATATATACATATTCACCAAATAGATAATAGATTGATGTTGGTTATTGGAGTAGGTAGCAACCATTTCATTTTTTATATGTATAGGGTTGAGGCAGTTCTTATCATCCATACATGGTGTTTTTGATATATTAAGTAAAAGTATAATACTGAGAATTGAATTTCATTTTATTTATTTAAAAAAGTGAGTAAATTTGTTTCTATATATTAGATTAAAGAGTAAATTGATTCTTTCTGTTAAAAATTGACGTGGTTGACAGAATAACCAGACAGTTGCACATGGAGTGCTACATGTACCTCATGCTTATGTATAGGGATCAATTTTTAACAATAAAAATCGGCGAAATGTTCAACAAAAGGACTCATTTTGCTATTTGATATAATGTATAAGGACTAATTTGCTTATTTTTTTAGTAGAGGAAGCAAATGTAATTTGACTCCTAATTTATCGATCTATTGTGTATATATAATATTGATATTTGATATCTTGGCAATAGTATTTTATTAAGAGTTTTGTGTTTAAGTCATTTATATATATGTTTGATTTTATAGTTATTGTAACAATTTAAAATGCTTCAATATATAAATGTCCTTTGATTTTAAGATTTGAGAGGATGAAATTGTATATAAAAAAAATCTCTACAATAGTTGAAATATAGGGCTTTGTATAGGTCCATGCCCATCTTTTGCCTCACCAAGATAAACTTGTCCACAACTTGAGAGGTTGTGTTTTGGGTATCATTTATTTTATTTTATTAAATATATTCCAAAGAAAAATATTTATAGAAAAAATATAAATTATAATAACATAACAATTTACTATTGTATATATTTTTAACAGATTTATAAAGTTTCTTTTTCCCATCTGCTTACAAAAGTTTGATTTCATATCAAACACAAAGCTACAAGTAACCCAAAAAAGAGTAAATTGCATCAAATATCCCTAAACTATAACCTTCATTTTAAATTGGTCTCTAAACTTCAAAACATTCTAATTACATCCCTAAGATATCGATGTTATATCAATCATATCCTTCCATTATTAAAACCGTTAATTTACCCATTAAATGACACGTAAAATCTTACGTGACATGATTTAAAATAAATTTTTTTTAAAAAAAGTAAAAAGTTGTAGCATAACTTTTAAAATTAAAAACTAGAAATAAAATAAAACTAAAAAAGATAGAGAATGAATGATAGTTTTTGTACAAGCTTCGAAAATATAAAAAAAAATCAAGATTTTTAAAATATTTTTTTATGAAAATTTCCATTTTAAATCATGTTACTGAATAAAGGATTTTCGTAATGAAAGGCCTTATTGATATAACATCAATAATCTAAGGATGTAATTAGAATGTTTTAAAGTTTGAGAACCAATTTAAAATGAGGGTTCATAATTTGGAGATGTTTAGTACCATTAACAAAAAAAAAACCATTTCACATATAAATATAAATAGTTTAATTAATAATCCAACAAATGCCAAAAAAAGTTAGAAACCTTGAAGGGTACAAATGACCATTCTGGTCCAAACCAGTAATAATGTGAAGACTCTAAACTACTTCACATTAAAAAAAACCAAAAAGGGACTTAACACAGAGCCTTGCTATTAAAAATGACAAACTGATCTATCATTTACAACACCTGAAAGGAATTTACAACACCACTTTCAAAAAAACACCTAAAGTGATGTTTTACATCCATTCAGAGACCCTTTATTTCCCTGTTATTTCCATACATACATACATACATACATACATACACTATATCATATATATGAAGGTGACATATAATGGCTGGTATGACAGACAAAGCCATTGATGAACTCTACTTGAAGAAATGAATCTCCGATTTCTTCCATTTAGCTAAACGTAATAAGAAAGCTAATACCTCGGATGGATCACGTAACGAGAACCAAGCTATGGTGTCTTTTGGTATGGATGAAACTATTATGGGAAATCCTTCCCTTCTACTTGCTATTACCTGCAACACAAGTAACAGAAAAAGTATTCATACATAGAAAAGGAAATACTAATATGTATGTATGTATGTATGTATGTATGTATGTATGTATGCACCTTGAATGCATCTTCATCGGTACGATCATCTCCGATATATAAAGGTAGAACATCTTTAGCATTACTGAATCCCAATGTATCGAGCAAATAATTCAGGGCGTCGCCTTTGTTCCATTCTATCGATGGCCGGACTTCTAAAACCTATGATACAATGAACATTTAAGGTTTATGCCAACGATCGCCAAACAAAAATGGAACGTTTCGGTTTCCTACCATTTTACCCTCGGTGAGACGAATGTTGGGGCGGTTTCCGACCAGAGATTGCACTTTCTCCTTCAACATTTCGTGGTCCTATACATGGACATTCGAATTTAAGTGATGAAAAAACTACATAACGTATTCCGGGTCGGAGTTATATTCGAAAATTTATTCACCTTTGGTGGAACTTGACGATAATGTACAGAGATACAAAACTTGTTATCTTCAATCCTAGCACCTTGTATTTCTCTAATGGTGTCTTCCAATTCTATGGACATCTGTAATAAACAAATTAACTTTTGCACCATTAATTGAAAAGCTTGAATGTAAAAGAGAGAGAATTTATTAATTTACCTCTTGAATTGCAGGTAAAAATAATTTTGCAGGTTGAAATGCACCTTCATTCCCCTGTAGAACCCCAAAAAAAATTTAAAATTTACTAAAAATTTTGATTTTTAAAACCCACATTTTGGTAACTTTAAAGAAAGGAAACAGACCTTTTTATCACAGGCCTTCACTGCTCTAGGTGGTGCCATTATATCCAAACCATGGCTCCCAGCATAATATACATTACTTAACTGTACAAATTCTTTAACCTGGATCAAACACCGATGCCTCGTTATACAAGAAAACAACTCGATTCGGCTAAGTTGATTGGTTAATTTTTTGTTTTACCCTTTCTCGTCTACGACCGCTGATTATCGACGTCGGAAAATGCTTTGCAACTTCACGCACCGCCATACGCATCTGACATTCAGAAATCATTAAACACATGAAGATTTATGTGAATCCAGGGCAATATTGATATTAAAGGGTACCTCAGCAGACATGAATGCCTTGTCGGGGTCATCAACGATGGGGGACAAGGTGCCGTCGTAATCTAAAAACACGACCACCTTTTTCCCTTTCGCTTCTTTCGTTATCGAATCGAACATGTTCAATGCAGAAGGATGTTTCTCCTAATAAAATAAAACACAAACAACCATATACACGCGAATAAGAACATGGCATGCAATGTAAAGTTCAATAAAAGATTATAGGACATATATTTACCAGCCATGAAGCATAGCCTGGAACATCATCAGGTATCAAAGAGCCGCCGTTGGTTCCGCCATTGTTGTCGTCGTCGTTGTTCGGACAGGAAAAAGGTTTCACTTTTTTCGGCTTGTTAGAATGTGTTATTTGGAATCCCATTGTGTGGTTAAACTTTGTCAACTTTCTCATCATCATCTAATTAATTATATATAGAGAGAGAAAAAACAGAGACCATTAATAAAAGAACAAACGGTTTAATCTAATTAAGAAAAAAGATAATAGCTAAAAAAAATCATATCTAAAAAAACTAAGATTATATGCCCAAATATTCAAACTTTTATTTTCCCAAAGCATAATTTATCTAAAAATGAGAGTTTAATTAGTAAATATTATCATTAAAAGAAATATTTTTTATTTTGACTTAAAAAGAAAACTTTATGTATCAAAAGAAAAAGGGAAAACCTTAAATTTATTCCCATTATTAAATCACTCGATCGCTATATATGGGAAAAAGAAAATACTATATAAGAACCAAAAATTTGGGGGGACAAAAAGGAAACAAAATATTCAAATTATCAAAAAGAAAAACTTTCTTAAAAACCCTAAATACATAATGGGTCTAACGAGAATTAAAAAATGGTCCAAGACCAATGGGTCTCACAGTAGAGAATTTGATTAAGGAAACCCTTTTGAACCCAAACCCTAACTAAAATATTTAAAGATTTTAAAACTATTTATGCCATAAATTATATAAAAATTAAAATCATTCTCAAAATAATATTTATTGCTTTATACTTTTGATAACTTTATAATTGAATTAAAGTTTAGTTTCTAAATTATATAGTCAAAATCTTAAATATAATATAACTTTATTAAATTAAATTAAAAGATTTTTCAAGATTTCAATAAAATTGCTACCAAACTTTGAAATGCAAATATATATACATATATCTAATTATTTCTCCCTAGCCCACTCTTATGGAAAAGGCTATATAAAAATTTAACGTGTGTTGTTATAATGAAAAAAACAATATAATGGCAATGGGGGGCTTTCGCTTTCACAAAGGGAATTATGGTGTTTCTAACAAAGGTCCCTGTCGAATTGAAAACAAGAAGAAAACAAAAAGACAAAATGGGTTTTAAGATTTTTTATCAGATAAGTTAGATTTGATGAGTCGACAACACTAGACATGGCATGTATCCTGCCTGCAATCAAACTACTGTGGCTTTTGTCTCACTACGGTTTAACCATCACTGCTGATTCAGCCGATACCGACATCTGCTACTACAAGTTCAAACCAACAAAGGGTGAGTTTGGATGGGCAGTGCGTTTAGCTGCGGTTAGTGTAAAAACAGCGGTGGCGGTGAGATTAGATACTGTAGCGATACTGTAGCGTGAGATAAAAAGTAAGTTAAACGCACCACACCACAGTCAATCGCCCATCCAAACGAAGCCAAAAACACGAGTAAATTTGCTCTCTTTTTAATTACCTTCTACTCGAATTAATTTATATATGATTTTTCAAAAATATAAATATTTATATGTTACACTCACTTTAAAAGCTATCATGCACCACTTGTAAATCATTCTATAATTTGCTATGAAAGCGGTCCCTTTCCTCTCATTATCATCTCCTTGGTCCCCATCTCCTAGTACTAATCATGTACCAATTGTAAACTATTCTATGGTCCTTCACTCTTTTTCACTTTGTTTATATCAAATATTTAAAAGTTGGTACAAGTATCCTTTATGTTCGTTTTGTGATTCACAGAGGTTAAGTTTTTTAGGGTTCATAGCTACTCGTCTCAATAATATTGTTTTTAAAGTTTAAATCCAAATTCTCTTTTAAGAGTACACTCAAACCTATTATATAAAGAGTAAATTACACTCAATATCACGAAATTATTATTATGTTTATGTTTTAATCATTCAACTTCAAAAAGTTACAAAATAGTCACTAAACTATTCGAAAGTTTTCATTTAAGTTACCAAGTTCTTAAAATCATTATTATATGGAATTTTCTGTTCCCATCGTCTACTCCAATTGAAATTTCTCCTCCCCTTTTTATTCTACAGTTCAATTTATTTTTCATAAAACAGCTTTAAGCATCACGAAATTACAAACCAAAATTTAAACAAATTTATTCTTTGATCTCTGACATTGACTAATAAATCGACTTGGATCTAAGACATGTCTTTTTACTTGTTGATAGGTACTAATCCTGATCATTAAATTATCGCTTAAAATTTACTAACTAAATTTAATAAAAAAAATTTAATAACCCAAAAACTTAAATAAAAAGTATCAAATTTTTTTTCCTGATTTTTTGAAAAGTGCAGTTCACCCATATATAAAATATATTCATTTTTTGTTATTGATTAATAAAACTGGGTTGTCAGAGTCGTCGTGCAGCTCCGACTAACTCCCCCAATAAACAAAAAGCTCCTTAACATGGCACGTTCACAGAAGACACGTGGATCCAATGCATACATGAATTGACATCTTATTATTTTTATTAATTTTATATATAGCTAAGGTGACTTTTTTGAACCTATACCAAGTGTGTGAACAGAGGAAATAACATGAAACATAATAATTTAATTTGTACGAAAGACAGGCAGATTTCACGTGTCCGTGAGGTAACCGGCTTATTGACTCACACCGGCACATATTTGGAGTTTAAGGCCGACACGTCCAAGTAGATTTAGTTTAGGGAAGCCTAATTAAAAATTAAGTAAACTCCACTATTAAACTATTAGTAAATTTATATTTTAGTTATTCAATTTTTAAAAATTATAAAATAATTACTAAGTTATTCGAAAAGTTTTCATTTAAGTCGTTAGATTGTTAATTTTTTCTTTTTAAAGTCTAGTTAGTGAACTCCAAATAACGATTCGACAATCAGTACAATGGATCAATACACGTTGACAAGTAGAAGAATGTACTTTAGATCCAAATCGATCTGATGGTCAGTGTTGGAGATTGGAAAAAAATTTCGATTTTGGTTCGTAGATTCATGGCGTTCAAAACTGTTTCATGGAAAAAAAAATTAAACTGTAGAAGAGAATATCAATGAGAGCTTTCAATTGGTGCAAATGATGCAAATTGAGAAGGTCGTACAACAACGGTTTTAACAACTTAATGACTTAAATGAAAACTTTTGAATAGTTCAATGATCATTTAGTAACTTTTTTGAAGTTGAGTGACCAAAACATGAACTTACTAATAGCTTAATATCCTTAGGTGTAATTTACCCTTAAAAAATTGAGAAAGAAAAAAAAAGTCAAATATAAAAATTAGCCCTCAAATAATATCAATTTCTTCACTTAAGTACTTAAATTATTAATTCCGTCTCATTTAACCCAAAACATAACACCAACCGATACAAATGCAATAGACGAATAAAATAATAATTTAAGTACCACACCTAAATGAAATACAACATAATTTGAGGTCAATTTTAAGAAAAAAAAGAAGTCTTGAGGAAGCAGACAACAGGGAAAAGGATGAGAAATATGGGTCCAAAGAAACTGCCTGGAACTGAAGTTTGAATGATTAACTATTATTTTATTAACTTGGTATATATATATATGTATAGACGGGTGCATGGCCATGGTAGTGACACATTAGCTCACTTTATGACTTGTGTTTCAAGTAAATTATCTCATTCACTTACCTACTTATTTATATGCATGGTCTTAGACCACCTAAATCACCATCAATTTGGTCGGATGGTAGCATCAAAATTATTTTTTAACATTTCAATCCCTCAAACCTAATGAAATAAAAAAATATATAATATCACCATCAAATTACAAATTAGATTTCACTATACCACTTTGACACTCGTTTTTAATTCTTACCCCTTTTTTATGTTTGACTAAAAAAAATCAAAATAGCAGAGTTTTTTAAAACATTTACTTAAATTGGGCATGAAAAAGTTTTATTTATTTATTGTTCATGTGAACATGCATAGAAAAGAGAGAATTATGCATGAGATTTTTCAAAAACCCATATGGGTCAATAAGAATAAGTAATATTTTCTATTTCATTGCTTTTCTTTTTCTTTTTTTTTTTTTACTTTGGAGTGATTTAAGGAGAAAAATAAAGAATTACATGGTAAACAAGGGTCTCATTTTGAAAAATAAATCTAAATTAAGTAAACTCTCAGAATGATTTCATATATTTTTATATTGATACTAATATAATTTTTTATTTAAAATTTTAGTTAAAAAAGATGGAATATGTTATTACACAAGGTTAAATCTTTTTTGAATTTTTCGATGTGTGTAGAAATAGAGACAAAATAAAGGGTCGCTTTACTATCGGAACATACCACTAACCGTTTTTCCGGTATAAGTCGTTTATTTGAAAAGTGCCTTTGTGTGGGCCGTGGCATTTACCGCCTACCCTTTTTGCCTTTACCCCACCCCCAATTTTTTTTTATATAAAATTACGAGAACCTTTTAAAACTAGTCGGTGGAACCTACAATCTCAACCCTCCACGTGGCAAATATTAGTTTTTAATCACCACGTGTCGATCTCTTCTACACCAGATTAAAAAACCCTTGTGGTCGAGCCTGGTTTCGGAGTTATGGTTTTGGGTCCTACAACAGACACGCGTACGGCTCAAATCAGTTCGTTTTCATTCTTTGACTTGGAAAAAAGGAGAATTTTACGAATTTGTACTTTAGAAACTAAAAACCGCGACCTACACGGCGCGTGAGAAGCAAACACAGGAAATAAAACGCGCTAATCAATCTCGTGCGTAACAGGGGAATCCTAAGGAGGTGTTTCAATACCAAGAAACGAACACTAACCGTTCTTTTTTTAATTTTCGGCTAAATTGTTCTTAAATTTTATTACTTTGAACGTTAAAAGAAAAAACACTTCAATGCTAAAAGTCAAAATAACGAACAAAAAAAAGCATTGCAATATAAACATATTATATGCAGAGAAAAATAGGAATTTAAAAAACGAAGAAAATGCTTACCAAAAGCTGAGCTGTATTTTTTCTCGAGAAAATTGTGTGAAAACCTGGGAATGAACGAAGCAGGAAAATGAGAAGAGGAAAGTGTGTGTGTGTGTGTGTGTGGTGTGGTGAAGTTAAATAAGGGGCAAAAGGAAATAAAGGAAAAGAGGTGGAAGGGGGACCGAAGAAGGGTTTTAATTTATAGAAAAAAGGAGAGAGAAGGGTTTAAGGGAAACTTCATTTTTAAATTATTTTCTTTTTTGGAAGTTTGCAAAAAGGTCAGGTAATTTACTCCTTCCACCATTAAAACTTCCTAGAATTTTACCATATTTGATGTTTTCTGGGGTCGCTTCCGTTTCACCAATTTTTTAAATTTTTGTTAATTATGCCTCAATTTATAATTTTTTTAACTTTGATATTTTAGTCTTTCACCGAATTTTAAATTTCATTCTTTTCAGAATATTATGTTTTAGATATATTTTTACATGTTTAATATTTTATTATTTCCACGTACGGCAAACCAAAAAATTAAATGATTTTACTTAATTGTGCTGAAATTTTTAAAATTCGAAAAGTGAAGGAACTAAAAATGATCAATTTAGGGAACAGAGATTCTATTTTCAACTTCTACGTAGCATGAGGTTAATAGTAGAATTTAGCTTAACAAATTTAACTGTTATTGTATGAGTATGGATTAGGATCTCAAATTTTGAAAAATATAAAGACTCAATTAACGTGTAGACTCTAAATCCTAACGGTAGAATTTGACCTTTCGGTTTAATTTTGAATTTCACCCATCTATTTTATGAAGATGGAGAAGATAATCCTTTTATTTTGATTTATCAAAATTCAACTCTCATTATTTTCGTTAATTTATAGGTCAACAATTTGTCTATATGATTTAACAATGTTTTCTAATTAGATTAAGTTTTTAATTTTTTATTTTGGTAAATAAAAGGGATGGCATTGGAAATGAGACATTTTCTAAACTCTAATCTACAATAACTTATTTTAGTAATATTTGGAGTACGGCATATTTACTATATAAGTGAAAAAAAAGACATGTAAAAATATATTTCATAAAAAAATATAAATATTAGATGAACTTTTTTGAAATGGTAAACCATAGTGCTTTAAATTCAAGGCATTCTATAGTTTTTTTATGGGAAGATTAAAAAATTAAAAAGAAGTATCATAATAATATTTATTATTTGCTTTGTAAAAATGGAGGTTTTTAGTCATTTTTAATTGAATTTGTGTCAGGTTAATTTGCTAGATGTAATATAGACAAAACTATATTTAAACAATAACATTTAGGTTTAGTTAGCTTCTTTTTATTTGGTTCAATTGTGATTTAAATAATATTGAATTTATTTGATTTGATTTGATTTTCATTTTTTTTTATCAAAACTAAATTCTATTATTTATTTATTTAAATATTCAATTTTTGTAATACTTGTTAAGTAAACAAAATAAAATATATATTTATATTTACATTGATTTAAATTATTTAATTTAGTTGGTGTTGAAAGTTAATTCATTATTTATGAAAAATCTGATCATGTCATTTATTTTTTTATATAATATTCTTATTAAGATTTTTTTAACATTAATCTTATTATAAGTTCTGATCATATCAGCTCTTTGTGAGACAATGTCTAGAACTACCTATAACCCCTCTCGAATCAATAAATAGGAGGAAAATGCGTTTTAGCGCACTCGAATCCACATCCTCATGCATCAGCAACAATGTCCATACCAATCAAGTTATGAACTTCTCTAAAAGTATACATAAATATTTAATTAACTAAAAGGTTTATGTGAAAGATTTAGAAAAATTGACCCTAAGACACTTCTCTAACAACACTACCCACTTGAATTAACCATTTAAGTATTTTGACTAACAAAACTACCTAATCAAATAACTTTTCAACATTGAAAAATATTATACTTTTCAAAGTATGATATATGTATATAAATATAAAATTCATATTCAAGATTTAATATTTTTATTATAATACTTTTGACTTAGTTTAATATCTTGAGTCAAAAACACCAACTCAATTAATTTTTAAAATTATAACTAAAAATAAATTAAATTATTTATGATTTTTAAATTTTATAATATCACTAAAAATAATCATTTAATTAAAAACTCTTCTTATTTTAGGTTTTAATTTAGCTATATAATTGTTTTTAAAAATAATTAAAAAATTACGAGCTATGAATTATAGTACCGTACAAAAATCATTTTTTCATTCTTTACGAAAATCAATTAATAAAATTATGAAATTTTAATATAATTCAATTTTAACGATATTCAGTTTGATTTCAAAAAAAAATTCAAAGGCAAGTGTTATTAGATTATAACACAATTATAATATTTGTGAAAATAATTTATGTAATAAATATATTTTATAAAAAATATACGTAAAATAAATTAAATTTTGATTAAAATGATAAAATTAATATATTTAAAATTATGGTGCCTTTAATTTAAATTTTATGTATTTTTAAAATTTTCATATAAAAATATAAAAAAATCTCTTATAGTATTTTTTTACATAGAAAATAGAATTGGTTATTGATAATTAATCAATTGAATTGAGACTTGATTAATAAGTAATATTAACTCACTCGAATACTTTATGTAGAATTAGGGTTAAATAACTTTTTGAGGCATGAACTTGACAACAACTTTCACATTGGGGTTTAAACCTTTCATAAGTTATAATAGAAGTGTCTCTTTATTTTAATGAGTTGTTCTCATATTGATGCTTTTAAATATATTTTCATTCAAGATCCTCACTTTTCCATAATAGTGAAATGTTCTACGTATATTATCGTTGTCGACAACAATTTTCTTTTGTTAACTCCATCATATTTAGTTATGACATAACTGATTGGGATATCCTATTATATCCATAATTTTAGGTACTTGAATCTCTTTTGGGATTTTATCAAAAGTTATATTTTGGGTCTCTTCATAAGCATGTGACCATCTTCATTTCTTTCTCCTTTCTTTCAAGAATTTTTCGTTTTATGGAATCAATTTGTTTACCATGCTTCTAGCATGCTCAAGACTTATTTTTGTCACATTGTTCTTTTGGGACATATACTTATTTGAAGCATTTTAGTTGGTATATGTATCAGCTAGCATATGTAATATCTAAATGTCATCACTAAACATGTCTGGCAAATAATTTTATCCTTCAAACTTTGTGTATATAATATTAGTGAGGATCACAACAAGTGGTATCATAATTATTTAACCAACTTGTCTCCCCTTAATACTAAGAAAATTTGCAACATGACAATGCTTTTTCAAAATTATAAACATATCTCCTTTCAACTTTTAACATCTAATAAAAATTCTAAATTTTCTCAACTTCATACTTGATGATTATCTTAGTGCGTTATGGTGGAACATAAAATAGATATTCTACATCCAAATATTCTCAGATGAAATCTATTAGTTTATAAATGAAAGTCAATTCCCACGAGACTAATATTTCTTACATGTTGGCTTGATACAAATAAAATTACATGCTTATTGTAAAGCTATTCTTATATTAATGGTTAAACAATTAAATAGAGGCATAGTTTTGCTAACCATTAAGCATAACATATATAGGCAAGACAACTTAATATTATCACAGCTAAAACTATGGAAATCAAATTTGGGATATAATGAATCAACGTTGTTAATTAGCACAAATTGCATACTATAGAGATTGTACATAGTCAAATTATTTCAAGAAATAATATCGCAAACTTCAGGTTACACACATGTGATACATAAGCTCATATATTATTTGGTTATCATCTAAAAATGTAACTGACCTCTAACTTTAGCTGGTGTTAGTTCAATTTTTTTCTCCAAAGAACTAGTATTGATGACAATTATTAAAATATAACTTTTAATTCTTCAATAAAATCATATAAATTTCCATCAAATTATTTTGCATTATCATTGGCTCGGGATTGTCTAACCGATCATACTAACATTAAGAACTTCTTTTCACTATCTCATATGTCAATCATATAAGTGTAATGTATTTCTTCGGGGGCATATATAATACAAATACATAAGTGTAATCATTTTATTATATAGCATTAATGAATACTTAATTTATTTGAAATAATATATACTTTTGCACTTCTTTTCAACATGAATGATAAAAAATTTTGATCTTCAAAAACTCTATTATTCATATAAAATTAAAATGAGTAGGTATAAATAAAACATATATTAAACATAACAAATAATAATCATATATGCAAAATGCAACAAAAGCATTTTCTAACCTTCACCTCAATCATGAAACTATTAAGACAGGGTGAATATCTCAAAGTTCATGACAAATAAGTACTTTTACTCCCATTTCGCAATAATCATATATCTTAATTAAAATTAAAATTAAACCAATCAATTCTATTAAAAATAAACCAATAAAAAATAAAACATTTATCTCCACATAAAAATCCCAATAACTAAATGCGCAAAGAATTTTATAATTCATAGAGTTACGGATAAAGAATCATATAAATTGAATTTCTTAATAGAAATCAAATCAAATTTCAAAATAAATTGATTAGACAGATTTAGGTTACCATGGATGAGAAGTAGTGATTATAAGCATCCATTTGTAATGAAGAGAAAGAGATCATCCTCAAGCAAATATCAAGTAGACATTGATTCTAATGATTCTTAAATCAAACAATTAAATTTCAATATTTGGATCCTAATAAAAATTTGACACAAACTAAGAACATATTACTCATCCTTGTATGTATGGTCAACTTTAGCAACATATTGAAAATTTTCATATTTTACCGAAGAATTATCCTCAAATTCATCATTTTGGGATAACGAAATTCGTCTCAATATTGTTTCCCTTTTTTTTTAATGGATGCTTTGATAAAATTTTACTAGATACTTAAACATAAGGCAAGTACATGACCAATGCATTTTCATACCACATTGGTAGCATGAATTTTCAATAACCTTAGAATATTTTGGCCACCATTTTTTTGATTTTCCTTATTATTCTTTTTCTAGTGATTAAAAGTACCACTATTATAACAACCATGGTAACATTTATTAATATGTCTCCAACCACATCCTCAATTAAAACGACAACCGCGACCTCTATATTTTAATTTTTCATAATTGTTATGTATTATTACATTCACTTTAGAGAATGGAACATTTTTCACTAGAGGGCATGAGATCGTTTTAAAATATTTTTTAAAGCCTTTTTCACAATATTGCTGCTGCAGGAGCACATAAAATATTCCAATCACAACAAGCTTCAGAGAGTATTATCATTTTCTAATGGTTAAACCATTCTTTCAAATTATTACGCAATTCAATAGTTAAAAGAATCTTTCGCAATTAAATATTCCACTTTTAATCTTTCATGTAGATAATGTTGGACAAAAACAATAGTTTTTGCTTTATCTATATAAAAATTCAAATTCGTTTATACTTACAAATCATGTGTGGCTTTATTAGAAATAATTTAATAGGCAACATAGTTATCATATCAATGACATGTGTTATGAAAGATATACATATTTAAGTTGTTGGTACTTCAATCTTATTCAAAGTCTTAGGTCATAAACAAGCATACTATAAAATATATAAAATATAAATTCATACTTAAATACGAAGAAAAAAAATGAGTATCTGTTAGAATTGTGTGACCCAAATTCTAAGAGATTGCTTGCAAGTCAAGTTAAACAAAAATATATTTTCTTTCTAGAAGATTTAGTATTTATTAGTATAATATATTTAGCATTTATTAGTATAGTTTATTTGTCTTACTAATTTAGCCTATAAATAGGCTCCTTTACAATCTTAGAATTAAAGAGACACCCATTAGGTTAGAACTCATAACACATTCAGAGAATTTTGTGTTTACGTTTGAGGATTCTTTGTTTTTCGGGTTTTCGGGGTTTAGTTTTTATCTCCATCTTTTGTACTCTTCATTCTTTTGCCATTATAGTAAAATTATCTTTGCCCGTGGTTTTTTTATCCTCTTTTGAGGGGTTTTTCCACGTTAAATTTGTGTGTTCATCTTCTCAATTTCTTCTACTATTTTTACTTGTTCGTTGCTTAATCGGGACGATCCTAACAAGTGGTATCAGAGTTAGTTTAACTTTCATAGATCAGCCCGGTCAGAGATGGCAGCAACAAGGTTTGAAATTGAGAAGTTCGATGGTGAGACAAATTTCAATCTGTGGCAAGTTCGGATGATGGCAATTCTAGTTCAAAATGGCTTGAAAAAGGTTGTTACAGGGAAAAAGCCTGAGAATCTAAATCAAACAGAATGGGAAGAGCTTGATGAAAAGGCCTTGTCTGCAATCCAGTTGTGCCTCGCGAATACAGTATTGCAGGAGGTATTGATGGAGAAGACCTCATTCGCCTTGTGGAAATGTTAGAAACTCTTTATGCGACTAAGTCTCTGGCTAACCGTTTAGTGTTGAAACAACGTCTATTTACGTTTCGCATGAACGAAGGTGAGCTTCTTAAAGATCACATCAGTCAATTCATTACTCTTTTAAATGATTTAAAGAACGTTGAGGTTCATATTGACGATGAAGATCAAGCTATGCTATTATTATGCTCTTTACCCTCTTCATACAAGTCTTTCAGGGAGACCCTGATTTATGGCAGAGACAAACTCTCGTTCGAAGATGTGAAGGGTCATTTGTTGAGTAGAGACAAACTCGACAATGAGTTTGATTTGAATAGCAAAGCAGATAGACAAGCTTCCGTTTTGGTAGCATCAAAGAAACGAGACAAAAGGTGTCGCTATTGCAAAAAGTTAGGTCACGTCAAAGCAGATTGTTATAAACTGCGAAATAAAAGAGCTGCTGAGAGTAATGAGGAAGATGTAGCTGGTGCTAATTTGGTCGATGAAGGCGGTGATGATTTCTTGTTAGTGTCAACGAGCGATAACTCCAAGCTTACGTCTGAGTGGATCCTAGATTCAGGATGTTCTTTCCATATGTGTCCCAATAGAGAATGGTTCTCCACATACAGTTCAGTTGAAGCTGGAGTTGTGCACATGGGAAACGATTCATCTAGTAAAATAATTGGTATTGGTACTGTTAAAATTAGGATACATGATGGGACGATTAGGACACTCTCAGATGTCAGGTATGTACCTGATTTACGAAAGAATCTCATCTCCTTGAGTATTTTAGACTTGAAAGGATGCAGAATCAACATCGAGTCGAGCGACATTAAAGTATCTCGTAGAGCTCTCGTTTTGTTAAAAGGTAAAAGAACCGGCAGTCTTTATATTCTGGAAGGTTCTACAGTGACCGGTGAAATCGGACGTCCCTCGTCCGTTACGGAGTCAAAGTCAACTCATTTGAAGCGGAGGCAACTTGGTCATAGGAGGGAAAAAGGTATGACCGTTTCGTTGAAGAGAGGTTCTCTTTTGGATGCAGGTTTTGAAAAGTTAGGGCATTGTATTCGTGAAAATCAGACCCGGGTTAGTTTTGATTTGGCAGTGCACAAGTCGAAGGCTAGAAGTCTTCCAACTTCTAAGCATAGATTCGACTCAGTTAATTCCCTGCATAGTTCAAGATAGGCCCGTGGCGGGTTTTGGCAAAGATGGCATTGAAAGAATTTGTGTCAAGGTGGAGATTGTTAGAATTGTGTGACCCAAATTCTAAGAGATTGCTTGCAAGTCAAGTTAAACAAAAATATATTTTCTTTCTAGAAGATTTAGTATTTATTAGTATAATATATTTAGCATTTATTAGTATAGTTTATTTGACTTACTAATTTAGCCTATAAATAGGCTCCTTTACAATCTTAGAATTAAAGAGACACCCATTAGATTAGAACTCATAACACATTCAGAGAATTTTGTGTTTACGTTTGAGGGTTCTTTGTTTTTCGGGTTTTCGGGGTTTAGTTTTTATCTCCATCTTTTGTACTCTTCATTCTTTTGCCATTATAGTAAAATTATCTTTGCCCGTGGTTTTTTTATCCTCTTTTGAGGGGTTTTTCCACGTTAAATTTGTGTGTTCATCTTCTCAATTTCTTCTACTATTTTTACTTGTTCGTTGCTTAATTGGGACGATCCTAACAGTATCATTTTTAACCCCTTTTTTTTTCATTAAGAATATTGAAATATTAAAATCTTTCAAGCATGCATAGAAAATTACATACCTTAGAATTGTTACTTCAACAAGAATATTATACATCTAAATTACTTATTTTTCAACGGAATATTAAATAACCCGATTAATTATAATCAACATCCATTTAATAATATTCATAATTTTGTGTTGTCGAAATTAAATTACCCATTAAATTATTTGGAAGTATGAATAGAGTTGGAGACAACATTTACATTATTGATAGAATCATTGTATGTTCCTTCTTCCAAGTAAATCATTGGCACTATATAATGATAACAATAATTATATCATATACCATATATATTTATATTTTAAGGTCGTTAAGTTTTTAATTTGTTTAATAATAATAAAGTAAGTAAACATTCGTGAAGGGAAAATTGCAACATAAACCCCCTCCACTTTTCTATATAATTTTAAATGGTATTTTGTGAATTATATTTTTATAATAAGTCATTTTATTTTACTTATAGTTAATAGTTCAACTTACAATTTGATATATTAAGTTATTGTAAATTTTAAAAGGGTTTAAAAAATTCTTTTGAAGTTTATCACTACTTTTACAAATTAAATATACTATTAAAATTGAAATAGATACTTAAAGATTCAAATAATGCTACAATAAATTATTTAGTTGTCACAATATTTAAATTTAATTAAAAATTTATATCCACTAATTAATAATTAAAATTAAGTTTAAAACGGGCAAATTACACATAAAAGTCCATTTTTTTTAAAATTTATCGAAATGGGCCGATATTTTATTATTTACCGGAATGGGCCATTTTCCCCGAAATCGCGTCCACGTCAGCGCGATTACTTACGTGGCAACAAATCGCGCTTACGTGGACGCGATTTGCGCCGCACGTGAACAGTACCCACCGGTCAAAAAATTGACCGTTTATGTTTTTTAGCTTGAAAAACTTTGAAAGGCTATAACTTTTGGCTCGGTTGTCCGATTGAGACGATTTTTTTATTTCAAATAATTTTTCGAGATCTACGCGCTGACAAACATTTGCCGTAGTTTTCGTCGAAAAAGATCCTTTTTTTATTTTTTTGATTTCGAATAACTTTGCCGCAGTTTTCGTCGAAAAAGATCCTTTTTTACCTCTAAATTTTGATTTTTTTCGGTTTAAAATTAAATTTCGAAACATTCAAATCATTATTTTCCTTATTTATTTGAAGTAAACACCGGATTTTTTTTTACAGAATTGTTGTATTATTTTTTCTGATTTGACACGTGTATGGAATAGGTCCGATAAATCGTTAGAACGTAAGTAATATAATTAAGAGAATAACAGTATTTTTATAATATGTCAATTAATTAGTTTAGCTTAGTTGGTTAAAATGCTTGTTCTTTTCCTTAGTACCTTAGTTCAAATCTTGTTGATAATAATTTTGAATCTTTTTTGTACTTGTTGCATTTATTTTTTTAATCAATTAACTCTTCAATATTACATTAATATATATTATTAGTACAATAGTATAGACGGATTGACAATTTGAGCTACAATATTATGAATATTAACTAAAATACATAATTTGACCTACATATTACAGTAATACATATTAGGGAAAAATATCAAAAAAAGCCCTATTTTTTAAAAATTTACCGAAATGGGCCCAATATTTTATTATTTACCGGAATGGGTTATTTTCCCCGAAATCGCGTCTACATCAGCGCGATGTGTCAGCAAATCCCGTCCTTATAGGCGCGATTTGTGTCCACGTAAGCAAAGCGCTCTGACGTGGACGCGATTTACTGACACGTCCCCTGACATCGCGCTGACGTGGACGCGATTTCGGGGAAAATGGCCCATTCCGGTAAATAATAAAATACCGGGCCCATTTCGGTAAATTTTAAAAAAATAGGACTTTTTTTGGTATTTTGCCCGTTTAAAACTATATAAAAATAAAAATTTTCACAATCTAATATTATAATATTTATATTTTAAAAATAATTTTTAATTTTTAATTATTTAAATTCAATCTAATATTAATTATCATATTTTTAAAATTAAACTTATATATTATTATATTTTAATTTCATAACCATATTATTAACGAAATGTTACAACATTTATGAAAATTTTAATAAATAATTAAATGTAATTTAATTAATATAGATAAAGAAAACTAATGATATTATAATATACTAACCACATTAATAAAATTTTAATTATGTTGAAGAGTGAAGTCAGAAAATTTCTTTGAGTGTGACCAAATTTGAATTATGATTTTTTTTAGAAAGCTAAAATGAAAATTTATTATTATATTAATGTAAAATTTTACAAAATGTTAAAGATTAAACTATACTCTTTTTATTTTTGGATAAAATAAAATTGAATCTTAAATTTTTAAGGATTAAAATGTAATTTTATCATTAAATTGACATAAAATTATTATTTTTTGAAAATTTTATAAAATTTAGAAGAATCTTTCCATTTGAGAGAGGGGAGGCCTTACCTCCTAGGTAGACCTGTCCATGGGCCGAGCGGCCCGGCTCGGCCCGGTCTGACGGCCCGCCCGAAATATAGGAGGGTTCGGGTAAAAATATAGGCCCGAAATATTAGCTTGGACAAAAAAACGAGGCCCGTTTAAAAAATAGGCCGGGCTCGGGCTCAACTTTTTAGCCTAGGCCCGGCCCGAATATAATAAATATATATTTTTTTATTTTTAAAATACTTTAAAAATATATTTTTTAATTTTTTATTTTTAAAATATTTTTTTGTGTTTATTAAAAATTGGGCCGGGCCGGGCTCGGGCTTATTATTTTATCCCCGAGTAGGGTCTGGGCAAAATTTCAGGCCCACATTTCAGGCCGGGCCGGGCTCGGGCCTAAGATTCGGGCCAAAAAAATTTTTCCCGGCCCGGCCCATCCCATGGACAGGTCTACTCCTAGGGTTGCTTGCGCTATTGTTGACAATACTTAGGCTTCCTTTGGATTCGTGTTCAGCGTGAGTTTTATATGGAAAATTGTGCAATCACAACCCAATATTACCTTTGAATGAGAAGCCTGCATTGCAGTGAAAGAGGTGTAATCACACCACACCCTAAAAATCTCACTAGTCTATTTTTACCCAATTGAAATTTTAAAGCTGCGTTTGCAGCATTTTATCATTTTTTGTCCTTCCTAATAAATTCTATAAAACAAAGGAATCATAATAAAATTTATAATATAAAAGTAAATAATTATAAGTAGTTAAATATAAACCTAAAATAAAATATCTAACTATATAAATAAAGTAATACTAAATTGAACAATTATAGCTAAATATATAATTAGCTGTGAAGTATTAAATAAAATAATAAAAATTTGATTTCTTTCTCAAATTTTAATTATCTTTTAATTAAATTATTATTAGACATAAATTTATTTGAAATAATTTTAGTTATTTACTAATCGTGTAAATGTTAAATAATCTATATTTTTTTATTACATATCATTTTAATTTAATGTCCTTAATAGTCATTTTCAATTCTCATCTTACCGTTACAGCTGCGTTTAAATCCAAACACACACTCCACCGTTATTTTTAATCTCACTGCTACAGTATCCAATCTCACCGCCACCGCTACTTTTAAGCTCATTGGAGGTAAACACACCGCTCATCCAAACTAAGCCTTAATCTCTTAAATTTGAGTAATATTGCATGAAATTATACGTGGACTCAATTTAATGTTTATAATAATTGATTTTAATCGGAGTTATTATATCTTAGAATATATATATACACATTAAGTGTATCATAATAGTAGTATTTGACAAGTATTTTATAAGGATATAATAAATTATTAAAAAAAGTGTATGTTTGTCAAATTTTTAAAGTTGTTCATGGAATAAAAACAAATATACCGCCGGTGTACCAAATACTCACCAATATTTAAAATATAAAATTATATTAATATTGATATTGATATATTATAAATAAAAATATTTTTAAAATTATTTCATTTAAGGTTAAAATTTACTATAAGTTCCTGTACTCTTCGTAACTTTGGAATTTAGTCTTTCTACTATTATTTCACAAATTTTAGTCTATATACTTATCAAATATCATTTTTACGTCCAATTGTTAACACCACCTAAAATTCATCTGTCAAATTCACTAGTGGGACATTTAGAAATTAAAAATACCTATCTTGTGGCCATGTAACTAAAATTAACGTTGTAACGAGCCCTAACAATATTAACAATTGAGCTTACATTTTTAAATTTGAAAAGTAATTGGATTAAATTCGGTAAAATAAAAAGAGAGGAGTTAAATTTTAAATATACAAAAGATATAGAGACTTAAAAGGATATTTTAACATTTATATAAATTCAAACCAGACAGCCTCTACGCATGTGAATAGATTCATCCAAAATTAATGTCAACTCAATATTTAAATACAATTTCTTTTTTATTATTTCGATTAATTTATTCAAAGTAATCATAAATGAAAAGATCTAAAAAAGAATATTGTGTTGGTGGAAATTCCATTAATTTGGGCTATAAAAGGAATTTACCCATGAAACTTCCCTTGGTATGATTTTTAACAAGGAAACACCAATTAATAAGGAAAAGAAATTTGGTCTTAAGACTTTCCTTCAATTGTCGGCAGTCTTATGCATTGATGTCAACATCCACCATATGTCATGTATTTAGCTTCAATAATAATTTAATATTATTTTAAAATAATTTTATATAAGAAGACATGAATTCGAGTGTTCTGAAGTGTATTTTCTTCCTATCTATGGGTTGGAAAGGGCTATGAGTAGTTCCATGCATTATGTCAAAATAAACAAATATAATCATAACCTATAATGAGATTATTCGAATATAGATAAATAATCTATTTAATCTCATATTTGTGTCCCGATCAATGTAATGTATGGACTTCTCTTCGGATTAATTAATTGTATCAACACTATATAAATGTTATGAATAGTTTATTAAAGGTTTAACGCCGGTTTTGGCTTTTGTTTTGTAGTGAAAATTTTTACTTTACCCCTTTTTACTATTTTTTCAATATTTTTTCTTGTTTACTTATCATTTTAGCTCATTAGTTATTTCTGTTTAAAAGAAAATTCATATGGCCATTTAAGCTAATCAAATGCGAACATTTAGAGAGCTAAAGGGAGAATTTGACTATTTTACAAAAGTCAATGTGAGAATTTCATTATGGTACTAAGAATTTCACAATATGAACCGTACATGGGTTTACACAATGTTGGACTTTAAGCCCACCATTGACCCCTTGGAACCAACTAAGACCTTTGGAGAGGTTTGTACAGAGTATCATTGTTAGCGCTAGTTAATTTGTCGCTCTTTCTCCCTCGGTGAAGTTGAGGGGTCTCCGGAATTCCGTTTCTGTCTCTTGAAACCCCCCTCCGCTAGGTTGATTCAAACTAAATATTGATGGTTCTTCATTGAGAAATCCGGATAAGGTGAGTGTAGGGCCATAATTCATGATGATTATAGAAATTAGGTTATTGGATCGCACCATTATATCCCTAGAGCAACTAGTGTTGAAGCAGAACTGTGGGCATTGTGAGAAGACCTCACCTTAGCTGTGAGAGCTTAGTATCTCCAACATTGAAATAGAAGCTGATGCTAGTACTGTGATTCTAATTATAACATTTTGTTATCTCCTTTAATTAATGAATGTAAGACACTCCTCTAGTTTATGAGCTTTAGTTTATTGATGCATGTTTTTCGAGAAAGAAACAAATGTGCGAATGCACTTGCTCGCTTGGGGACTACTTTTCAACCTTCTTCTCCTTCAAATTTTATTTCTTTCAATGACTTGTTTTGTATTTGCTTTAATCCACTTGATTGCTTAAATTGTTTTCTCCAAAATGATGCATAGGGAACAGTTATGTATCAGACTCTATTTTAGCTTTTATTAAAATTGTTTTTATTCGACCAAAAAAATTCTTATACTGTTGAGAAAATAAAATGAAGTCAAAATTCTAACATAATTAACACTTACTGTTTAACAAATGACATGAATTTTCTAAAAATATACAATTCAACTCTAAACAAAATATTTTATTTATAAAACCATAAAAATAATTTTTTTATGTTTTTATTTTATATAATTAATGTCAAAATACCATGTCAACTCAAGATATCTCCATCCTTTTTCTTTTGCAGAGGCACCTCTCTGCATTAAGAGCTTCTTCGATCTCCGTTTTCACCTTTCCATACAACAATTGGCAGCTTTGCCAGGTGGTGCAACACTGCTGTTAACACCAGCTGCCCAATAGAAGGGATCCAATTGGAACGTTTTATTATTATTAAATAAACCACGATATACAACCCAATCCATTATGTTTACAGCTTTGAGCTGTACAAGAATTTGTTCCATGGTTTACTGCCTCATGGATTATTGTACACAGCATGATGACTTGTGAAGCCTGCCGGCGTGAGCTAAGACCAGTTTGATGACCTGTAAACATTAATCAGTTTAGGTTAAAGAATAAAGAATTTTTCATTTTTACGCTCCTGTTTATAGATGATTAATGAATTTAAACAATTACTGATTAAATTATTCCAATACATCAATTCAATATCTCGGATATTATTTGTCTATTTTTATATTATTATTTATAATTTAATAATACTAATAATTTAGAAGCCCTCACATAAACCTTTTGCATTAAACGAACTTCTTGTTATTTGTTTTCGTATAGTAAATTGCTAGTTATAAAACTTCATAGCATCGTGCTTCGTCAATGCGTTAAGGAGACGTATGATTATAGATTATAAAATATTGCAAACTTTTAAAAATATATAATAAAGTTCTATGTAATTCAAATGTTTCATTTATTGTCTCCAAAATTTGGACAAAAATATTAAATTTCAAAATTCCATTAAATCATTTCTTTTAGAGTAAAAAAAATTCAAATATCCGAATCCGCACTAAAAATGGAGAGCTTACCTTGTCAAATGCCTATGACTACCAAATGAAGAGTTGATAGATGAACTAGAAATTACTACCAGATCTCAAATAAACAAACGAAAAAGGTGC
The DNA here is from genome assembly GCF_007990345.1 of Gossypium hirsutum. Classification (NCBI taxonomy): domain Eukaryota; kingdom Viridiplantae; phylum Streptophyta; class Magnoliopsida; order Malvales; family Malvaceae; genus Gossypium; species Gossypium hirsutum. The sequence continues at coordinate 60,807,811 of NC_053448.1, read as the reverse complement.
AGATTTGGACAAACAGAGCATTTGGTCCATGTATTTCAATTTCGAACATTAGGGAATGAAAAAAGAAAAAGAAAAGAAAACAATGAATAAGCAAATTGTCACCTTGATATATCCACATTGACCGCAAGACAAAATGCAGATTTCAAACTCAAAAACTGAAATTGTATATAAATCTGAACAGGCAAATGCAATTTTAAATCACGCTTGGGAATCGGAATTAAGTGGATCTGCCTTGCCATGGTGGAATCTTACTACAATGCATGTTATATTGTCGGCACTCCCTCGAGTAAACGCAGTTTCTGTCAACTTTCTAGCAGCTGTCTCCGGTTCTTCTTCTACTCGGGCAAGGGAAACAGCATCCTGTAAATACAATTTTAACTTATAACAGCCAAACATGCAGAAATAAACTCCGATCATCCATTGTGTAACTCATTTTGACATACACAGACCAGTTTTTAAAAGTAAAAATAGATGAAATTTTTAACCAAAGAACCAGCTAGCTCTTTGGTCTAATGTAGAGGGGCTAATTTGCTCATTTTTTGAGTAAAGGGGGATAAAATGCAATCTGACTCCTAGTACAAAGGCCTCTATCGTACTTTACCTACTGTATTCTTAGACCATTCCCAAAAACAATACCAGGTGCATGTGTGATACATGGATGGACAATTAAGTGCAACTGTGCACATGGGAAGGCACATGTTAGAGAAAAGTTTTACCTCATTAGGCACTACATCCCATAATCCATCACTAGCAAGCACAAGAAACTCAAACTCTTCATTTATCTCTCTGTCCTGAGAAGCAACAAGAGTACAAATTTCATTAATACAATTTTTATGTAACCTACTTACTACCTTCTAAATCAATTTGCTATGTAACGATGATTAAAGATTACTAGCTGTTAGCATATACTGTTTAGGATCACCTGAATCTCTGGTTCTGCAACAACAAATTGTTTCAACATGCGATTACCAAAAGCTCGAGACATAGCTAACACACCTCCTACCCTCCAAGTTCCTGATAACATGATCAACAAGAAATTCGTGATAAACTTCAGGAGCCAACACTACCAATTTAATCACCAGATATATAAAGGAAAATATTTGTCTTCACTTCAATAAGGAAATTGGATTTTTTAAACAGTTTTACCTGCCCACATAACCACCCCTCCAGCACTTTCGATTCTCTTCCGTTCATCGCTTCTATTTGGTTTATGGTCTTCAGATAGTGGAATTGCTTTAAAAGGAAAAGAAACTTCTTTTAGGAATCCCAATTTACAAATTAAGAATTCACAACATTTATTTTCATGTCAACTGCAGTTACTCTAATAGAGCCATAAGTTTCCTGTATAGGATATACAAAGCACTCAAAAATGTAACATACATTTCATATTTTTTATATATAATTCATAATTATTAACGGTTATCACAAGGAAAAGAAACTAAGTAGATAACCCACAAAGTCTAGATATAAAAATAATGCGACATGACCGTTCATTATAAATAAACAGAGGACAGTATAAAGAAAAACTCATGCTTTCAGAAAATGGTGCCCGGCCATCTTCACTTTACTGAACAGTACACAGCAAGCAATTTCAAGGAACCATCAAGTAGAAGTATTTAAAGAAAAAATATATTATCGCATGTACTGATGCGCTTGAAACTAACATATTACTAAGCAATTAAAAATGCATAGAATACCTTTTCCAGCCTTGGATATTATAGTCCTCGAGTCTCCAACATTGGCAACATATAGATGGTTACCAACCAACACTGCAGTTGAAGCAGTGGAACCATCGTCCCGGTAAGTATCTCTTTCAGAATCCAAGAAATCTGCATCAGTCTGCTGATATGTTTCACCTGCAGGTATATCCAATGAAGCCAGTATAAATTACAGAGAATTTTCAAATAGATTGGTAATATGAGGACACAAGCTCATCTGAATGCAAGCTACAGACTCAGAACAAAACAGAGATACAGGTACTTGTAAATGCATGGATCATCTATAAAATTGACAACAAAGGACATGCAACAATTTATATTCTCCATAAACACAGCATATCAGAGATCTTGAACACACTTATGGCAAGTTTGGTGTCGGTCATGAACTGCGGATGCTTCATTAGTTTCTCAAAAAGGTGTTGCTTCAAATACTCAGCAGCACGAGAACCACCATGCCCTGCAATTACACATGATATGGTTAAAACGCAGGTCAACAAAAGCTGTCATTCTCAGATATGAAAGGCATCTTACTCTCAGGAAATGTTCCTATCACCGAAAAATGCATGGCCAGGATAACTTATTGTATAAATAGGCCAAAACTCAAATCTTCCAAACAAAGTCACTTTTGAGATGTAAAATGAAAATAAGACAGATTGATTGTCATAATCACATATCAGTTAATACTCTGATTTAAATGAAACCACAAGAAAGCTTAGACAGACATAATTTAGAAATTAAACTGTCTTCGACCTAGGAAACTTTGGACGATTGTGCCATAGCCACTAATTAGTTGTAAGCATGTCCCAATACACTACTCCAAGGTTATTATATGCTTTCAGATGATCTGAACACATATTTAAACCACAAACATAACATACCATGAAAAAACTTGTATGTTTTAGCATTTCTTTGCATTATAAGTATTGTGGTTGTGGAAATACAGATCATGGGAATTAGCCTCACATTGTAGACTAAGTACTTCTCCAATAATCATATTAGATGGGGCCTTCCATGTGCTTTTTAATAATATGTTACAGCAAATTGTAGTGTTTTCCTATTTCACACCAATCTACAAGGAAAGCGATGATAAGAGAGAAACTAACCATCAAAGATTCCAAACAAGCAGACTGTCTGCCCATTAATCTTGGAAGTTTTAATATCATAGCAATCTTCCATGGTTGCTCTCTTTCCCCTGAAACTTGAATAACCGCAGCTTAATCTTCCATCCTCACTGCCAGATCAAATAAGAAACATAATATGAATTTACCCTATCAGCATTTGCAAAATTCACCGGCATACAAGTACATCCTAGCAACATTCATCCAGAAACAAATCATACTAAAAGTTCAGAACCAACAATACACATGTTTGATTCTAAACAAATCATGGCATTCATGAAACTGGCTATACTTATAGCTCAATCTGTATGATAAAACAACTAATTATTACAGGTGGAAAGCTTAATATTTACCTTTTCCACCCTCCACTAACATATCCAGCATCATCTTTCTCTGGGAATTTATGGACTACGGGACCCTGGCTTGCTGCTGCGCCCGAATCCACCATCATCTTAGCACTTGTTTGAAATTCACGATTCCACAAAAAAGTTAATCCAGCACCACCGGCATATAAAGTCCTTACAGTACTTTGTAAATGCACCCTTTTCCGGGTTAATATTGTTCCTATCTGCCCAGTTTGAACAATTACACTCTTTAAGCAACTGTTGCATACCATCTATGTCTACTTATGGCTTCTTAGAGCCAGGTCTTCAAAAGCCACCAACAATGCTGCATACCAAAAAAATAAATAAATAAATAAAAATGACAAGCGTTTTTAACTGATGCTATTACATTTTGAATTTAAAAACAACAAAAAAAAACTACTCACTTGGTAGCTATGTAATTAAAAAAGTATATCATATTTAACCAGAATTTAACAAAAAAAATTCAACAGTATTAACAGTTGAATCTGAATTTTGAAATTTAGAAAGTAGAGGGGCTAAATTCCTGGAAATGCAAGTACAGGGACTAAATTCCTAATTTTTAAAAGTACAGGGACTATAGGCACATTTCAACCTAAATATAACCCAAGTAACTGCAGTAATTCACATAGTCTAGAAAGCTTCCAACAAAATCGAATCATTAAACATTCAATTTGAATATGCTCGCAGTACATGCTTTTTTATCAACAACTTTTAATCTCCATAAGAAGCTAAAACTAGCAATATTAAGCTGAGATTTCCAACTACAAAAGTAAGTATAAACCAGAGCCTAATAACAAAAGGGAAAAAAAAGTCCAGAGAGGAATTAAAATCTCACATTTGCTTTTTCAGAGTATTTGATTCATTTCCTGAGCTGATAAAATGATCAAAAACCGCACCATTTTCGATCAAATTTAAACGAAAGGAACAAAAACGGGATCTCTCTCGAGAATTTTGGATTTAAAAAAAAAAGATGGATCAGATCGGGTCCAGGTTGGAACACGTGGAGGATCTGAATCTGAAGTGGAGGCGCCTACTAGGAGTCGACCGCGTTGCGAAGCGGTTTTCACTCTCTCTCTCTATCTCTCAAAGTGAAAAAAGAAAAAAAAATGCGAGGAGAATCGGAAACCCTAGAGAGAGAAAGTGGAGGAAAAAAAGGAAAGCGATGTGAAGAAAATTAGCAGATGGATAGAGAGAGAGAGAGAGAGAGACGAGTGGAAAGTGATAGTGTGTGTGTGAGAGACAGAGAGAGAGAGAGAGAGGTGGCAAATACTGTAGGCTGGCACCGAAGAGAAAATAGCAACGTGGCACTCTTCATGCTGTCTTTGCTTTTTGCGGTGAGAGGAATGATCTTCTGTACTCGTGCTTAGAATTTACATTCTAGTTTCTAAATGATTGCAACATCCAAAAAAGAAATTCTCAATATAAATTTCAAAATTAAGTGTTAAAAATAACTATTGAATTTAAATTTTAAAACTGGTTTAATGTATTTTTTAAAATTAAGTTTGAATTATAATTGAACTGCATAAAATGTAACTCTTAAAATTTTAAAGATAAACTACGTAAAGGATAATATTAAAATAAATAAAATAAAAATAATTAAAAATTTTACATTAATGACTCAAATATAAATTTTATTGTTCTTTCCAAAGAGTAACTCTTCCTAAAATCTCAAAAAATTTTGAGTTGGTATTCCATTCTAACTAAAAAATCTTGTGGTTCTAGTTATGGAAGAATCAGGAATGGAAAAATTTTGAGTTGAAATTCCATTCTAACTAAAAAATCTTGTGGTTCCAGTTATGGGAGAACCAGGAACAACAGAGAGCTTTCTCCCCTTCGACTGTTTGGTCTTAAGAATATCGATTTTAAGAATGAGTGATTATCCTTCTCCGACCCTTACTGTCGAACTTAAGAGTCGACAATTAATGCATTCCATGAACAAGGTTCTATGGTCGGTCTACGACCCCTAGATACCAAAGGCGTCCTTGGAGTGATCTCGTAGTTCCTACGAAATGAAAACAATAAGGTTAGCCCATGAAGTTTTCTTTCCTTTTGCCACATTTCACTCAAAAGGTTAAAAAAGAGATAGTATATTAAGTTGTTCACAAAAATAACTCATTTTATCATTTTCTACTCTTTTTCTCAATAATACTGATAGATAATTAAAAATGAGATTATCCAATTCTGTTCGGGGGTTCTAAACAAGTAGAGTCCTTAATTATTTGCAATTATAGCTATATTATCTTTATCCAAAATGTTTCAAACCTAAAACACAGAGGTGAGTTGAAATCGATCAGTTAATGTAACGTCATCCATAAACTCATCTTTAAAGTATTGATTAATCGCCTGAAGGTTGTATCGTCGGTGTTAATGAGAATCAAAGTGTGTTTGTTCGTTCTTAACCAATGTTACTTATATAATGACTTATAATATTCACAAGAAAACTAAAGATGATAACGGCTTCTTTGCCTTAAAAATATGGGATTTGATCGGTGATGCAAGGGATATGGCAGTGATAAGAAAAATCGTTGAAAATGCCTTTGGCCCCGTAGTATTGTGAGGACAACCTGGAGAGCTATTTTGGAAGACGAAGATTATATCAAAGATGAAACTCTTTGTTTGAAGAGCTTGAAACAAAGCAACCCCGATAGCCAGAAACATTGCACATAGAATTCAAGGAGCATCGCAACTATGCTAGTGCTGCGGATGTGAAAGGGGAACTGGTTTGACATCTCGTTACAAATGCATAAACATACACCGACCAAAATTATAACACACAAACTGCAATAATTATTATGAATAAGAAACATATGGTACCTTATTTTTCCCATCTTTTTCTTCTTTCAGGTGTTTCAATGTTGTCAAGTTCAGAACACTGACTTGAAAGACATTTGAAGCACCTATCATCAAGCAAACACATTGCTGCGTCACACAACCCATAAGGCTAAGTCCTATACTACGTATTCCCTGAAATTAGAACTGTAAATACATACTAAAATGGTTCCAATTTCACCTGCATGTTGAACACATTTATTTACTGCCTATGTCTCGAATACAAGTATTTATAAGCTTACGATAAAAAGTAAACAATTGCAAGTTCTACAAATTTGCTTTAGGAGACAGTTTTCTTGTTCCGGGGCTGCGGAGTCTCATAGTAGCCTCACCTCCCTCTTCAGGAACGAAGGCAATGCAAAAGCAGCCCTATGCATCTGTCAATAGAACACAGATATTTTATTTCAACCAGGAGAATTCATAACCCTACGGCAATAGTAATGTGCATCTTGTGTTCACTGGCTGCCCATAAGAGCATAACCATTCATGTGTTCACAAATTACCAATGATCTTTACTAATTTTCTAATATATTGCTAATTCCAAGGGACTGAAAATATTGAGATCTCAAATCGTGGCTGGGAGGGCTCTGCTTGATAGGAAGAAAAAGAAAAGGGGAGTAAAGGGAAAGTTTATTTAATGGTCGAGCTACACAATAGCACATGTTATGTAGCTTAATCATTAAATTAAAACTCTCTTTTCCCTCCCGCCTAAGGGAGCCTAAATGACAGAGACTATACATGCCATGAAAAGGCCCCCTTTAAACCAAGCAGAAATGAGATAGTTAGGGCTCCATAGTAGATAGCAGAAGGGATTACGGTATATATAAGGGATGAGACTAGCAGATCATGATGCTATGCCATCAAGAAATGAATAAAATGCCCCATTACTCGGATTCTCTAAGGTTCATTTCATTGCAGAAAACAGATTATATAGCTTTAAGAAGTTAATGTTCATTGCAAAAGTATCGAGTTCTCACCTCAGAGTTGTAAAATCTAAGTTCTCTCTTATGAAGGTAAGCACCGTCTAGCTTCTCAATAGGGTTTATAGGATTCAAAAAATCAACTGGTGTCCCCTCCGTGGAACATAACAGAAAACCAATCACACCACTGCATTGAAAAAGAAAATTGAAAACACAAGTCAGAAGTCGGAAATAAGATAGACTTGATGATTCTGAAGATGGTTCTGCAATTGGTAAATGATAACATATAAATTTACCACTGACAAAAGCATCATTAATATCTAAAAGAGAACAAAGGGAAAAATACAGCTTAATTAAATACCTTGGATATGTTGGAACACTTGCCCATGCATAATGAACAGGCCCCTTGAATGTCTCACGGCAAATAGAAATCATATCTTCAATTAAATGTGTATGAAGCCACATACTCTCTGCCATGTTACAAAGGACACCACCAGGCCTTAATGCTTGAGCTAAAGTCTCAAAAAATGGTTTCTCTACAAGCTCTTGAGCAGGACCTAAATTGCAAACAAAAATACCATGTGAAAGCTTGTATAACATTGAATCTTAAAAACAAAAATCTATCTGCAATTATGTTGCAAGTTGGAACATACCCACCACAAACATATTCTTTAAGAAACCATCAAACTACTTTCATCCTCCTAACTCTTTTTTTTTTTTTTATGTTGAAAGTGTGTTGGTATCGGCACACCTCTAAAGCAGTAAATAAATTTTTAACGGGCCAAAAATTGCAACATACCTACAGGATCTGATGAATCAACAATAATTGCATCATACTTTCCTTTTGGAGCATGACGAAGAAACTCAATAGCTGTTAACATTATATAAAAGTAAAAATCAGCTTGAGAAAAAGTAGCATTATGTTTAACTACTCAACAGAAAATTCACAGGAAAAAATTGTTTTGACATACCATCACCAACATGAAGGTCAACGCGAGGGTCCTCAAATCCAACAGCTAATTCTGGAAAGAACTTCTTGGAAACCTAGAATAAAGAGAATGTGACATATGGCTATTAAATGAGCATTTTCAGACAAAAAGTAAAAGCAAAAGAAAACAAGAAGAGATACTAAAATACAACATACATCTATAACCATCTTATCTATTTCACATATATCAATGTGCTCCACAGAGCTGTGTCGAGAAATCTCCCTAAGAACTCCACCATCACCACCTCCAACAACCAGAACCTGCATCCCATATTTAGTTAAAAATCAACATGAAACAACCTTAAGTAAAATCTTTATGGAACTGAGATTAGATAGGAAAGATTTTGATGAGGTAGAGAAAATTCAAGACTGGTCAGCCGTGACTTTAAATCAATCAAATAGCTTAGGGGATATATCTCAGGAGCTTGATGACAGAAAAGACTAACCAATTTCAGTAGACTTTCTAGCACAAAACTTCATAAAGATCCATTGATTATGCAGTCTTAGAAAAAAGAAATTCAAATGCCAACTTAGAAATTGAAGGAAAGAAAGTATGATAAGTTCGTCAACAGATGATGGTACCAGCAAGATAGCAGGAAAATTATTGACTGGATATAAGGGGAAAAAAACTGTGCTTAGATAAGATGAGATTACAGTTTTGGGAGATGGAATCGAACAAAGTGGAAGATGAGCAATCATCTCCTGATATGCACATTCATCTTTCTCAGTCAGTTGAACTATACCATCAAGAACAAGCACTTTCCCATATGTCGATGACTGAAAAAAGAAAAAAGTATTTTCATTAGTAAGACTACACACAATAAATGCAAGAAAAGAAGCAGGCAAAGTCGGGCAAGAAAAAATGGTAGATAGAAAGGAACTAGATGTAGATAACATTAGAAATAAAAAACACAAAGTTAAAATGACAAACCTCAAAAACAAGGACCTCTTGATAGTCTGATTTTTCCTTGAATAAAATGCTTTCAACTTTCAGAGAATGCGCTTCTCCTACAGAAAAAAATTTAAGCATTGTTGATAAAGAATATGGTGCAATGTGTAAGAAGCATTCACTAGTTCAGTTCAAGGCTCCTAAACTCTCATTTCATAGAATAAGTTACTACTAAAAATTATGAAAGAGCAAGCCAGACTCTAGCACTGTGAGAAGGTAAAGAATAAAGATACTTAAAAGAATTTCAAACATGTATAAATTACAGGAGGAAGTTAAAGCTCACCAGGCCACATAGGATTGTTGAAGTAGACCATTTTACCAGCATCATCTGCAAATGATGAAAAAATTTTTAAAAAAAATCAAAACAAGTAATACTGGTGAAAAAAAAGGAGCAGGAAAAAGATAATTCAAAGAAAATGACCAGAGGAAGACTGAGATTCCGAGAACCACCCAGAAACAACAGTAGAATGGCATTTTGCCTCAAGCTCAGGGGCTGAAGCCCTGGCCTTCAAACAACAAGAAGGGATAACCTTCTCTGAGCCATTACCACTATTCCCCTTCCCATCCATAAGCTTCGGGCATTCTAAACCTTTTCCTGCGTCTTCCCCCATAGATTATCTTTTTCTTCTTCGGCTCCAGCCTCTATATGTCAAAACAAATTCTTAAACTTTCTTCTTCAGGTTAAAAAAAGAAGCCAACATATGCAGGCACGTGCAGATTAAAACATTTATCGAAGTATCATCCAGAAACAAAATAAGCATGATGATATAGAAAAGTAAAGATGTTCCTTTCAGAAATTAAAAATATTTATTTTCACAGTGCTCCCTGGGAAAAAAAGCATCAGATTCCTTGTTCTTCAAGCATTACTTTCACACATTCCTCACGATTGTTAAAATAATAATAAGCCTCAAAGGGAGAAAAAAGAAATTAAAGAATAAAGAGTGTGTTAAACCCGAGAAATTTGGCAGCAGAATTCCAGACCCTTCTCTTTTATTTTTTTAATTCAAAGCTATCATGGCAAGCTGGAGAGTTCCTTTAAGGCAAAAATGTATTTAAAAGGCATCGATTTTGGATCGTGAAAGTGATTAAGGAAACTAGATAATTATAACCTAATTACCTAAAGTAATGGAAGCAGATTCTGATATCATATAAGAACAAAGAAAACAACATTAAATCACAATGATTTAACTTACATGCTATGATTATAAGTTATATGATTTTCTCTTTATCTTTTAATTTAATTTCTTCCAGCTCTAAACTGATTTAAATAATAATAAAAAGGAATATGAACAAACAGAAACGCTGCTTCTAGAAATGATCAAAGTCAAAATTTCCTAATGGTTCTCGGTTGGTCTGTGGATAATATATACCAACAACAAAAAAAGGGGGGGGGGAATAAAACGAATTTCCATCAAGTTACGTAATGTAAACGACAATTTCAAATCAATTTTAGGTAGATAGATGTTAGGCAGCCATAAACTATCATTTAACGCAATTATAACCAAGTTAAGCTCTATTTTTTTTTTTGCTTATATTACAAAAATAAACATATATGAGAAAAAAATTAAAGATAAAAATTAACGCAAAATCTCCGATTCTCTTAAAATGGAAAGAAGTAGGGTTTTGAAGAACAAAACGAAATCAAAACAAAAGAATCTCTTAAAACTTCCACTTTTTCAAACTCGATGAAACAAATAAACAAAAAAAAAGTATTAAATTACAGCAAAATGCAAAATCACATATCTGGGAGATCAAACAACGGCAATGAACATATTAAACAAGCAAAATGATGAAATAAATTCAAAAAAATCGAAATATATATATATATGTGTGTGTGTATTAAATAAAGAAGAAAATCTTGCCTGGTCTTAATGACAGTGAGAGTTGAAAAAAATAATGTAACTCTTGAATAATCGGGAGAGTCCAAATAGCGAGCGGGAAGGGTTACGGAGTACGGTAAAGAAAGGGAAAAAAATGTTTCTTCAATAAATAAATAAATAATCAGTTTCGTTCTTGTTTTTCAGTGCTTATTTGATTTTCAGGCGTTGCTTGTTTTTGAAGGAAATTGGAGGATCCGACCCCGTTTATATAGACACTGACACGCAAAGTTAATGGAAATTTATTATTATTTGGTTCGAATAATTAAAAATTATTATTACTTGAATGTGATCCAAAACAAAAATGAAATGGGGGTTTTGTTTTTATAAGACGGCCCGAAATACGAGGAAGTAATTTTGATACAGTTTTTTTTTTATTTTATTAAATTTGAATGTTTTTAATCTAATTATTGATGCAGCTACGGGACAAAATACCATTAAAACCTTTTTTTTTAATTTATCGAAATGAGCTCAGTATTTTATTATTTATTAGAATTGGTCATTTTTTTCGAAAACGCGTCCACGTCAACGCGATGTCAAGGGACGTGTCAACAAAACGTGTCCCTGAGGGCGCGCTTTGCCTACGTGGCAACAAAGCGCACTTACGTGTGCGCTTTGTTGCCACGTAGGCAAAACGCGCTGACGTGGACGCGTTTTGCTGCAATGTAGCGCGCCTCTAGGGACGCGTTTTCCCCGCGCGTGAACAGTCCAACGGTCATTTTTTTGACCGTTGCCCCTCCAATGGTAAAAAAAAAACTATAAAATCCCTCCACCCTTTTATTTTTTTCACAAACTAATCCTCTCTCAATTATTTTCTCAATTTGCTCTCAATTTGCTCTCAATTTGCTCTCAATTTCCTTCCAAATTTCTCTCAAATCCATATTTAATTTCAATTTGCTCTTAATTTCCTCTTAAATTTCTCTTAAATCCCTATTTTTAATTTTTTTTTTAAAATTAATTTTTAAAAATTTTTTTAGATCATAAAAATTTGTACGAATTTAGCAATGGCCAGAGAATTTATTCGTCTTGATAACCATCACATATCCGTCGAACAAATGAAAATGGTAAGTGTTAAATTTATTTTTAAATATTATTTAAGATTTTTTTTTATTTATGCATTTTTAGATAATTATTAATTTATTATTTGTTATAAAAGTCTGTAGATCGGATATTGAAATGCTATATCCGGAATATGCATGGTCCTCCATCACTGTTGGTAGAGAATTACCTGCGGGAAGCGGGTTTTTGGCACGTGGCGACAGTAGGCCGGGGATGCAAGTTGGACCCAAAACTTATCAGTGCTTTGATCGAGAGGTGGAGACCTGAGACGCACACATTCCATCTTCCATGTGAAGAGTGCACTATCACTTTGGAAGATGTCAATCTGCAATTGGGATTGCCGGTGGATGGGTACCCAGTCACCGGGTCTGTTCAATTTGGCGATTGGAGAGCGGTGTGCTACGAGCTTTTGGGCGCTATTCCGGAGAAAATTAACGGAGGTCGGATCGAGATGGGCTGGTTACGAAACACATTCCCGGATCCGGATGATGATTCAACTGAAGTAGAAAGATCCCACAGTCGCAAGTCCTATTTAACATGAGCGCGTGGATAACGAAGTGCATCAAACATCCCATAATCGCAAGTCCTATTTCGCAAGTGTACACGATATTGCCCGCCAACAAAACCTTGGTGCGGTCTGTCAAACTCTATCAAGCGAAACCATAAGTTGTCTCGATCATGACACACTAGAGGTGCTCATGGGCCGGGCGGTCCGGCCCGGCCCGACGGCCCGCCCGAAATATGGGAGGATTCGGGTAAAAATATAGGCACGAAATATGGGTTTGGGTAAGAAATTAGGCCCGTTTTAAAAACGGGCCTGGCCTCGGGTAAAAATTTTTTGGCCCGGGCCCGGCCTGAATTTAATTAATATTTTTTTTATTTTTTTATTTTGTCATTAATACATTTCCCATTTCCCTTCCCTTCCCCATTTCCCCCGACCCCAGATAAATCCCTAACCCCTTCCCTCCCTTTTTTTCCCCCAAATCGAATCCAACTCCACCTCTACCGATTCACGACTCCACGTCCACGACTCCACGGTGCTTCACTGCTTCTAGCCTTCTTCGTCTTCTCAAAGGTGAGTTTGCTGTTAACCTTTGAATTTGTTTTTTGCTTTGTGCTTTTTGATTTTCAGTTTTATTCGAATCAGTTCCCTCACTTGCTTGTGACCGTAGATGTATAATTCCATTTGATGTATCCGTTCTTTTCTTGCTTGTGACCTGCTTTTCTAGTAGGAATTCTTCTGTCTACATACTATTATTGCTATTACAGAAATAACTTAAGTGATGTTCTTATCAATATTGGTTCTCCTATGCTTCAGTAGCTATCCTTCTTTCTGTCTCTGCTATTGGATGTCATAGGTTAGCTTGCGGATTTTGGTTGGATTATTTTTCATTTGATGTATAATTTCAGATATTTGTTGAAAGCCCAGATGCTAAAACTTCAATTTTGATTTTTTTTTTTTTTTTGGCTTTGGATTTATAGGTAGTTAGGTACTTTCAATTCTGGGATTATTCTACTTTCTGAATCACTGAATTGATTTTAGCTCCTAAAAAGCATATATTTTTAAGAACCGGGATAGTGCTTGATTTTGACTTTGATCATTTACTTGAAGATTCATTTTAGATCTTTATTTAGTTGGAAACTGCTGAGAGATTGTGTTGCTTAAATCTCCCTTGCAAACCCTTTTTTCTCTTCTATTTGACGCATAAATTTTGCTTTATTTGGATGTGAAATCTGTTTGAAGATCTAACTAAAACTCATGTTTTTGAGTGATTTTTTTGTTTTTTTTTGTTTGTTTTATCACAGAACTTTTTTCACTACTGAGAAAGAATACTTGGGCAATGATTTCAATAATTCAATTCCATGTCAACTTTATTTTGTTGAGTTGTAATTTGTGAAGAATTTGTGTTTGATTATATCTAGCTGAGTATCTTCAGAAAACCCAATTTGTCGATTTGAGGCTTTTTTTATCTTTATTGACAATGGAGCACCTACCAGTTGAAGTCATTGGAAACATTTTGTCTCGGCTTGGAGGTGCCCGAGATTAGGGGTGAGCAAAACTCGATTCGACTCGAAAAAATCGAAAAAAATTCGAATTTCGAGTTGAACGAATAGAGTTATTCGAATCAACTCGAATTTTTTTCGAATTTCGAGTTCGAATCGAGTCGAGTTTTCGAATTCGAATAACTCGAATAATTCGAACAATTCGAATATCAAACTATAATATTTTACATTTTTACCCCAAACTCCTAAACCTTTTTACTTTTCCCTCAAAACTTTTACTCCTTCCCACTTTCTTCCCACAAGTTTTACTCCCCTCCCCTCCCAACCCCCCAATCTACCCAAAATCCATTTCCTACCAAAATTTTACTCTCCCATTTATTTTTTCTCAAAATTTTACTCCCAAAAACCTTCAAAACCTTTTATTTTCCCCCAAAATTTTTACTCTCTCCCACTTTTCCCCTAAAACTTTTATTCCCTTCCCATCCCACCTCCCATCTATCCCAAACCCTCCCTCCTCCAATTTTTTTTAATATTTTCCCTCCAAAATTTTACTCCCCCTATTATTTTCCCTCAAACTTTTATTCCCCAAAACTTTTTATTTTTCCCCTAAACTTTTACTTCTCACCCTTTACTCTCAAATAAAAAATCAAAATTATCCAAAAAAATCACTAAACATAAATAGTAATAATTTTATTTATATCTACTATTTATATTATTAAATTAAATTTCACATTTTATATTTTTTTATTATTGAATTGTTTAGTCATATTGAATATTTATATTAAAATTGAATTATTAATTATGCCATAAAATATTCGTGTTAAAATTTTATATTGGTATCAATTTCACATTTATTTTTAAAATAACTTTTATTAAAAAATCATATTTTTACATTTAATATATTTTTTAATTCTAAAATACATAGTGACAAGAATCTGAAGATAATTGAAACAACTAAGCAAGCAAAGAAGCTAACCAGTATATAAAAAATTAATAAATAAATTATGAAGTGATGAAAGTTAATAAAAAATTTGATTAAGGTGGACAATTTTTATTACGATGGGTGACAATGGTTACAAGGACCCAAAATTATTTTTAAATTTTAACTCGAACAAATATATTCGATTCGATTCGATTCGATTCGAATTCCATCTCACTCGACTCGATTCGAGAAAACTTCAAATAAAGTTAGGATGATAAAATGAGATTCGAAAACTTGATTAACTCGAAAATTTTCAATTCGATTCGATCGAATGCTCACCCCTACCCGAGATGTTGTGATAGCCTCTGCAACATATTGGAAATGGCGAGAAGCTTATATTTGTTTTAATATATATGAGTTCGGTTATATTGTTTTAATATACTTTTTTAATATATTGTTTTAATATATTGTTATAATATATTGTTATAATTATATTGTTTTAATATAATGTTTTAACTTTTAAATTTTAGTATACTGTTATAAATATACATTTAATTTGTAACACATTAATTTCTAACACATTAAATTTTAGTTTCTATACTTTATTTTTTAACATAAAATGGTGCTTATATTTTTGTAATGTTAACTAAATAATTAATATTGTTAATTTTTTGATTAAAACAATAATTTTTAATGTAATATACTGTTTTAATAATATATTGTTAAAAAATTTATAATATACTGTTTTAATATACTATTATAAATATATTTTTTTAATATATTGTTTTAATATACTGTTATAATTATATTTTTTTAATATAATTTTTTAACTTTTAAATTTTAGTATACTGTTATAAATATACATTTAATTTGTAACACATTAATTTCTAACACATTAAATTTTAGTTTCTATACTTTATTTTTTAACATAAAATGGTGCTTATATTTTTTAATGTTATTAACTAAATAATTAATATTGTTAATTTTTTGATTAAAACAATAATTTTTAATGTAATATACTGTTTTAATAATATACTGTTATAAAATTTATAATATATTGTTTTAATATACTATTATAAATATACTTTTTTAATATATTGTTTTAATATACTATTATAATTATATTGTTTTAATATAATGTTTTAACTTTTAAATTTTAATATACTGTTATAAATATACATTTAATTTGTAACACATTAAATGTTGATGTCCTAATGTATTATAGTGTTACTACTTAGTTGTCAAACAATATTAAAAATATTTAAATTTAAAATAATTATTTACCATTTTTAATAAAATACTAGAAAACTATGTCATTAATTGCCCAAGATGTTGTTTAAAATCTAATATTTTTATGATTAGATGTCGTAAATCGTAATTTACCCCCAAATGTAGTGTCATTTTGAAGGTGCATGGCATTGATTAAATTTAAGATTATTTAATTTTAATACATGTATATATATAATTATATATTCAATAACCGAGTTATAAATAAGATTATTTTTGGATTGCATGACTTGAGTTTTATGACTATGGCTAGTTCAAACACTCCTATACTTGTGGATGATGGGTTTAATGAGTATGAAAGTTCTCACAAACGTCAAAAGTCTACCACTTCAAAGGTGTGGGATGAAATGACAAAACTTGAATGCGAGAACAAAAATGAATTGAAGGCACAATTTAATCACTGTAAGACTATCTTCTCTGCTAAATCTTCTAGTGGAACCTCTCATTTAAGACGTAATCTAAATAGTTGTTTAAGATACTTTCTTTCTAAATGTTTAAAATTTAATTTAGCTTACAATTTATATTTTGTTATGAAATTAAATATGTTGATGGATTAATGTATGAATATTATGGTTTGTTGCTTAATTTTCCAAAGTCATTTTGGAGGTATATGTACTAGTGGGGTTGAACTTATGTTTTCTTATCTCAAACATAGTTTGAAGCAAAATTAGAGATTGAGATTTTCAGTGCTTGATTTTGACGTGATTATTATGATTAACAACAAACATATGGCTAAAACTTTGTACTAACATTTAAACAGTGGCATTCAATTTTTTTTAGATTTATTCTGATTAGTTATCATATTCTTTCTTGATATGCTATGCTAGATTTGGACATTCATTTGATACATTCTAGTTGATCTCTTTTTCATCTAGTAACTTTGATCTTTGGATTAAAACTTTAAAAAAAGAAAAAAAGTTGAGCTTTACCATTTTAAGTATAGAGTACAGAATAAGAAGTTAAGAACTGACTCCATATTTTAAAATTTATATAATAAGTATTTTTTGACTACCTTTGTCTTACTTATTAAATTGAGTATGGAACTATGGATCAAAGATCAATGAGAGTAATAGTATGGATCAATTTTGATATTGTTATCCTTTGAAAGCATAAAAATGTAATGATATGATAAACTTTAAAATATTTAAGTTAAAAAGTTAAAAGTAATTAAATTCTTAGTTAATTGTTTGTAATTACTTGTATAATCATTTTTTATTTTTAAGATTTGATTGTTTGTAATTAAATTCAAATAAGTAATCTTATTTTATTTTTTTGTTCATTATATACAAAAAAAATTACAATTTGATATTTGATATAAATTCAATAACAATTAATTTTAATAACAATTAGTTTTAACTTTTAAGTCAAAAAAAGAAAACGAGCAGGGCCCGGGCTTCATATTTTTTCACGGGCCGGGCCTGGGCAAAATATCAGGCCCATATTTCGGGTCGGGCCGGGCTCGGGGCCTAGGAAACGGGTTGAAATTTTTTATGGGCCCGGCCCGAACTCGGCTCGACCCGGCCCATGAGCACCTCTATGACACACTGTGTTCATGGTGTTCGCCCGCGCCTTGGCCTTGTTAATTTCTTGCACTACCTTACTGCACCATACATGGCCTCCCTGCATCTGGCCTGCATAACTCGCTGCTCGCTTTGGAAATAACGCCGCCAAACGAAAATATGTCTCTCGCACAACCGATGTTATCGGTAGATGGCGTGTTCCTTTTAGAACAGAATTTATGGGTTTAGCTAGGTTTGAGGTCATATGACCATATCGTAGGCTGCCGTCATATGCTTGTGCCCACTATTCGAAACGTATGTTACAAAGGTAGTCAGCTCATTCTCCGTTAATTGAACGTAAAATTACCAACATCTCGTAAAAACGGTCTTTATTTATTTCATACCCTGCCAATATAAGTTCATAGCGAATATTACATACCACTTCTTCATTTACAACTAATTCAAATTGGCAAACGAAATAACACATATAGAGACTAAATACCTATGTTGGTCACTTGTTGTCGTTCGCTCTTAGATGGATATTGCATGTAGTAGTTGGAAGTAACGTGCCTTAGGCAATATCGATGGTGTGTGCGCTGCCATAAGCTTCCCTGTCGATCAAATGCAGCTAGTATACTGGTGCCCCGATCTAAAATAACACAGATATCAGGTTGGGGGCACACATGTCTTCTTAACATAGATAGAAAGAAATCTCAGTCATCAGATGACTCCCCTGGTGTTATTGCAAACGCAATTGGAAGAATTCTCACACCGCCATCCTGTGCCACTATAAGCAATAGCCGATGAGTATACCTACCAAACATAAAGGAACCGTCAATT
Organism: Gossypium hirsutum; assembly: GCF_007990345.1. Lineage (NCBI taxonomy): Eukaryota > Viridiplantae > Streptophyta > Magnoliopsida > Malvales > Malvaceae > Gossypium > Gossypium hirsutum. The sequence continues at coordinate 60,789,436 of NC_053448.1, read as the reverse complement.
TGTACCAATGGCTTGCAGTATGAAAATGCGTCTCGGCATTACTTAAAGGTCCAAAACAAGCGTTTGAACACTTGGCATCCACGTAGCAATCGACCGTTGTAGTACGCATGTTCTGTTTCAAGGCCTGTGATGGCACCTGGGACGTATCTCTCTAGCACTTGACACCACTGCCATATTTCATTATATGAGGCGTCCCACCCACTATGCATATTCTCCAATGCCTTCTGCTTAGCTATCCAAGCCTTGCGGTAAGAGGGCGTGTACCCCATTTGGCTACGAGTATTGGCAATTAACATCGACACTGAAGTCTCGGGATCTACTTTCACCGTGGGCAGTATCAAGCTAGCTAACATAGCTGAATCCATCTTGTGAAACACCTATAAACGGAGTAAATTAAATAATGCAACATTACATAATAATAGTATTATTCAGAAACCGTCAATACTGTACCTGTAGCATATGTATGTAAATCTTTGTACTTTTTTATCTCCCACAACCCGGTCCTTTTCCTCAACGAGGCGTAGATTTTCCATGAACATGTGCCGTCTTGCACGGCACACTTCGCCTCAAACTTATCAGATTTAGATTTAACGACGTGGTAGTTAACGCCATTTTTGATGCTATGTTGTTTGAAAGTACAAATAAAACTATCCTTGTTGGAAAACTGATTACCAACTTCAAATTCACCCGAATCTATCCCCGAACTTGTAAGATCACGCAACCGATGTGGTAGATCTAGAAAATCCAACGCATCATCTGCAGACAGATCGACATTATGCATGTTGGCTGGAGGTGAGTATGCTTTGGATCGTGGATTTTCTTCTTCATCTGAACTCCTTTCAGCATCTTCAGGTTTTGTTGGAATAGGCTCCGGTTCAGAAAATAAGCCAACTTCTGTACCATCGGGCCTGGGCTCTCGAGGTGGATCCACATCAGAGTCATCTTCTAACCTACCATCATCTGCAGCGTACGAGGTCCCCTCACCGGTGGACATCGTATGGAGTACATCATCCCTTCTTCTGAGCATTTCATAACGTCCCCAATTGGATGTAGATTGCCAACCACTAGAACTTGATGTTGTTCCCCAGTACGTATTTCCAGCATCAAACATCGAGCCACCGACGTATATGTCTCATCCATCGACAGAGTGTCTTGCAGGGGATGTGCATTCCACACCGCTACCAAACATGGGTTGTTCCGTGTTTTGTAACCTGCTAACCGAGTGTCGGCCAGGGGTCGTGTATACATCTCAAACACCGGTCGCAAGTACATCATTTGGCGATGTAAATTGTACATATAACTCAATATAAGGTGCTCCACTAGCAATATGAGTCTGCACCATTGCCTCCAAGCTACGAGCACCTTTTATGTCGAACGATTCATATGTCACCGGATCAACAGAAGAGCCAAATCGATACGTAATAGACAGAACTTTCATTGGCGTCGTTCTGAAAATTTTACGCCTAATTCTTTTACAAAGTTATGTCAAATCTATGTTCTAGTTAAAAACCAGTCGCACCGTATTCTCCGAAAAATAACAACACCGTTCTCGGTGTGGCAAACCTCATAGTAAATAACAACACTAATACGTTCACTCATATTTAATTTCTAACCTTCTTAGCCTCTCTAAATTGTTTTTGCCGTAACTTATGCAATCTGAGAACATTTTTTGCCTCATTTATAGCCTCAGCCCAAACATGCTACTGTAGCAAAAGCGTGTCCACGAGGGCGCAATTTCAGAAATTCTTCTGATAAAGTATCCTGCTTGAAGCGTTTTTTATACTATTTGCTCAGAAACGTCAACTCGAAATTATTTTTCCAGGACCTATTGTAGCAAAAGCGCGTCCACGAAGGCGCGATTTCAAAAATTCTTCTGATAAAGCATCCTGCTTGAAGCGTTTTTTATACTATTTACTCAGAAACGTGAACTCAAAATTATTTTTCCAGGACCTACTGTAGCAAAAGCGCGTTCACGAGGGCGGGATTTCATAAATTCTTCTAATAAAGCATCTTGCTTGAAGCCTTTTTTTATACTATTTTCTTAGAAACGTCAACTTGAAATTATTTTTCCAGGACCTACTGTAGCAAAAGCGCGTCCACGTGGGCGTGACTTCAGAAATTCTTCTGATAAAGCATCCTGCTTTGATTTTATCTTAAAAACCCATAAACAAGAAACCTAATCCAATTTTGAAAAAATTATAATTAATTTAATTAAGAAACCCTAAACCTTAATCTCTTATTTGTTTAATTTTTTTCTTCAAAACCCTAAACCCTTAAACCCTAACCCTAAAAACCCAAAACCTACTGTTGGAGAAACGGCAAAAATGCGTCCCAAGGGGCGCACTATGTGTCAGCAAAACGCATCCCTGAAGGCGCGCTTTGTTGACACGTCCCATGACATCGCGCTGACGTGGACGCGTTTTAGGGGAAAAGGGCCCATTCCGGTAAATAATAAAATACTGAGCCCATTTCGGTAAATTAAAAAAAAAGGTTTTTTTTTGTATTTTGCCCGAAGCTACGTTAGAAATTAAAAAAAATTATGTTAGTGACTTTGAATTTACTAATTAATTATCGAATACATTATTTTTGTTTGGGAATCAAATTTTCTCTTTTAATGTTAAATTGATTGAATTGGTTAAAAGTTAAATTTACATTTTTCAATACAAATCTTATGTGGATTGGTATTTTTTTTTCATTTTATTTCAATCGTTGATTTAAAAAGATCTCGCTATAATGAGATCTTTAAATAGATGTCATCTCGATCATTACTTAAATCTATTATATTTTGTTTATTTTTTATTTTGAAAACAAAAAATTGTTATTATTCTGATTAAATCTATTGATATTGGTGTTCAATGAAGAGAAATAAAAGAACAGAAGTCGATGGTTGCGTGGAAGCCAATTCACCTATGACAAGAGTTAGTGGAATGGACTAGAAGGGGAGGAAGAAATATGAGGGGATTTAGGAGGATATGCAAATAAGAAGGATATTTGAGCCTACGTTATAAGGTAAAATGCTTAAGGAAGAATATAATTTGCTTTTCGTGTGTTAAAGATATATATAAGTGAAGGTCCCTTTGTCACGTAGTTTCATGTCATAGGTGGGCCGCTCATTTGGTTGGTCAGGTGGTAATAAATGTGCTTATAGATTGATCTGGTCTTGCAAGGTATCTAGACCAATTTTCTAAGTATGGGTTCGGCATGACTTGGCCTGAAAAATGAGCTTATTTTTTTGCTCAAAGTTAGTCCAATTCAAGAAAGGTAAACTCGAACTCAATTTGACCTGCCATATTTGTTTTTTTAAGATTTTTTTATTTAAAAATAATTTTTTAAAAATATAATACCAATTCGCTAAAATACTAAAATAAAAGTTTTTTAACACATTAGAAATATATTAAAAAACACTACCATAAATATAATAAATGTTTAATTATATTAAAAAACACAAACAAATATAATAAATATTTTATTGTATTAAATATAATTTTTAAAATTTAATATTTTGGGTTGAGCTATTTAGTTTGGTTAGTTTTTTAGAGTTTGAATAATGGATTTAATTGTTATTGGGTTAGTGATTTTTAATATAAATATATAATTTTTATTTAACATATATAATTACTATAATTAATTTTTATAGCATAATATATTTGGGCTGAGTTGAGCTCGAGCCAAAAAAAAATTGTCCAATGGCCGACCCATATAGAAAACTAACATTAAGTTTTACCTAAGCCCATTTTTCGGGTCTCGTATTTTTGTCCAAACCATCCTATTTTTCAGACGGGCCTTCGAGCTTGGGCAAGTGGCTTGGCCCATGAGTAGGTCTACATGGCAAGTCCATTACACGTCAGTTGTTGTCGAGCATAGTACCATGAGGCCTTGCTCTGAAATTTCATTTGTTAATGTACCACGAGGTTGTTATATCTTAGTTTGGTTGTCATGAATAATCAACTAAGTGATAACTACCGATGGTACAAGACGAAGGGTCATCGACGAACACCTTCTAAGCTTCCTCTTATGCTACCACGTGTCTAAGCTAGAATAGAAATATAACATAATCGGATTTTTTTATTTAATTTGTTTATAAATTTTATAATATAAAAAATCTTTTATGTTAATAAGTGAAAAATAAATTAATATATATATTAATTTTAAATAAACCGAATCAATTAAATTCGATTTGGGTGGATTACTTTTTGATATTCAATCTCGATTTAATTTTTTTAACGCAATTTTCTTTTCCAAAACTAAGATGAAATTAGCAACATCATACTCATTCGTTATTTTTATAATTGATAATTTTGTATTTTATGAAAATTTTTAAAATAAAATCCAAATGTGATGCCCCATTTTATATCAATTGTTTTATGACTGAGGATACGAATAGAACACGCCCTATTTACTTCTCCATTCTAACACATCTCTCAATTATCAGCCAAAGATATATAAAAAAATTTATTATGACTAGTGCAGTAAGTAAAGATTTTCATGGATCGGTTAAAGCTCGATTTTTAAATTTTTGTTAAGTTGAAGCTGGGTTCAATTTGTCTCAAAAATCCGTATTATTAATTAAAAATAATGAAATATTAAAAATACATATATATATATATTTATAATTAATTTTCAATAAAATTATTTTAAAAATATTTAATTTAATTTCAGCTTGAACCAATTAAAGAATTAAAAATTTTTATTGAAGCCTAGTTCATGAACAGATTTAATTGTAACGGTTGATTAGATAAGTATCGTTGCATTTTGATGTATTGTTTAAATTTATCGATATTAATTTGTTTAATTTTTTTCACATGTATATTTGTATAATGTTTTAAATTTTTAGTTAAGGTTTATAAGTTAATTTTAAGTATATTTTAATTCTAATGTAACTATAAAAAATAAAAAATAATCAAAACAAAAAAAAAACATGTTAAAAATTAAAAATATTAAAGTTTTATATCAACTGATATTATACTGATGCAAACCAATATTGACGGAAATAAATGGAATTACATGTAAAAATTTATGCACCAAACATTGATTAATGACAAAATATGGACCTACCTTCCCTAGATGGTACTAAGAATACATAACACCGACACTTTCACATCCAGTTCGTTGCTGTTGTTTTTCATTTAAAGAATTAATCTTTAATTCTTCACTGTAAAAAGGCAAAATTAATTATTATAAATTACAAATTCGACATAATTAATTAATGTTCGGAAAAATATGAGCATAACATACATAATAAAAATAATTACATCTATATATTATTTACTATTATGAAAAGTTTGTCTAATTGAAAGTGATTTAATTTAGTTAAGATTTATTGAACTTCAATTATTATTAGTAATTAATTTCTAATTAATGATACGTTATTTATAAATTAAAGTTAATGTACAAAAGTTATATATTAGAGTTATGATCCCCGAATTATACATGTAGCGGCATTTGTAGGGAAAGCGCCGCTAAATGTCATGTTCTATAGCATCGTTTTTCCACATAAATGCCGCAAAATTTAGCGGCTTTTTTGAACAAAAAAATGCCGCTAAAAACCTGTTTTGCTGTAGTGCTTTCTAACATCCTATCATCTTAAGAAACGAGAGAATCACCATTCTATAACACACTTGTGTGTTATTTTGGAAATCAAAACCATGATACTTCAATATCTCAAAAATTGCAGTAGGTTCAGGTACGATTCCATATTTAGTTTTGTTATTGATTTATTTTTGATGATCTGACATAACAGATATTGGTTTACGATTCTAAATTTATATAAGAGTTTTTCGGTTCTAATTAACACGTAAGCCCTTTAAATATAACTAGATTATGGCACATCCACAATGCATGTGAAAATAATTATGTATGATATTTATTAAAATTTGATATAAAACCTAAATATGGTTTTGGTTAAATTGGTAAAGGTGAGATGGTGAATGTTATGATTTCTTGGGTTTAAACCCTATCATGTGCATGTATTTTTTTGGGAAAATTTTTTATATAAAATGATAAAAATATCTTCAAAATAGTGTTTATTGTTAATTATTTATTTTTGATCAATGACCAACCAACAATTAAATGAGTCTACATTTAATGTTAAAGAGGGAATAAACCAACAAATATAAAATGTTAGAGTAGTTAAATAAAAATTGTATAAGATATTTGTTTTTTAATTTTATTAATATTTATTGTCAAATACTTTTTTAGACTAACATATTACATGCGGTGATCTAATTTTAAGTTTTATTACTTGTTTAGAGTTTAGGATTTACGCTTTAAGGTTTAGGGTTTACTTATTTAGATAATATTTCCTTTAAGTATTGTTGATGATTTTTTATAATAGTTAATTTTTTTCAAAAATATTATATATTTATATAATTACAATTTATACCACCAAATGCCATATAAACATTACAATCTAACTATACATATGTTGTGTAAACACACCTTAATTATTAAAAAAATAATTATAACAAAGTAGTGGTTAGACTTGTCCATGGCCCGGCCCGGATGAAAAGTGGGAGGGTTTGAAAAAAATATAGGTTCGAAAAATGGGCTTGAGCAAAATAAAAGCTCATTTAGAAAACATGTCAAGCCTTAAGTAAGGTTTTTTTTTTTTTGCTGTCATTTTACTATTGTGTTGCTTTTTTTAGTAACACTATTGTGTTGCTATTATTTTGTTATTATTATTTAAATATTGTATAACTCTTATTTTATTGTTAATTTTACTAATATTCCAGAGGTATTTACTTGTTAAGTTACACCTATGTTAGTGCTTTTGATGTACTATATCTTTAAAAAAATTATATTAAAAAAATTAATACTAACGAATCGAACTGGGCTCAAATTTTAATATTTTTATTGGAGCAGAGTCAAACTTAAATCTATTAAACGGACTTAAAATTTTATGCTGAACCCTATACATAGAGAGTCTGGTAGTGGTCCTAACTTCATAAGTTGTTGAAAAATTACATCAATCAACATCTTAAGAAAATTTATATAATAAAGATGAAGTAAACAAGGCACAAGTTAAATGCGCATGTTAATGTTCCAAACTACATAAGTGGTGGAAAGATTACATCAATCAGCATCTCACATCGTGTGATCTTCAACAATGGTAAATAGAAAATTTATATGGATATGAATTACATAAAGATTTATTATATAAAATTTAAAATTCATTGGTGATCCATGATGTTTCATTTTCATTCACCACCTTCTAAATGTTGTATTTATCATCCACAGTTTATACCGACTGTTCCTTTTTCATGCAACTTGCATTTTCATTTTTACATAACCTTTCATGTTTAATGTTTTTGAAAACCAAATTTATTATAAAATTTTGTATATAACCTTTCATGTATATTTTCATTTTTACATAAATTTTGTTAATTTTCCAAAAACAAAAGTTAATGGATGAATAATATATTAATCAAGATTATATGGATGAAAATGGAATACTTATAAAATGTTAATTTTATATTAATAAAGGTTATTTATTTTTTTATTATTAAAATATTATTCATAGTTTATATAACTTTTAAATATCATTGATAAAAAATGAAGCATCCATAAAATTACCCATTACTATTATACAACTTCTCCTCTATATACACCATTTTCTTCTAATTATTATAATTTAAAATATAAAAATTATATATAAACATATCATTTAACCATCATTATTTTTAAAATATAAAATTTTTATATAAAAAATATTCGTCCACATTGTGAGCGTACAAGTTTTAGTATAAATTATAAAAGTAATAAATTTTATTAATATACAGTAATTTTTAATATGATTGCCATTAGTGTCTCTTTCAATGAGCATTTATTTTCAGTGCGGTGCGTTTAGATTTTTTTTTGTCTCATGTTATAATATCGTAACAATATCTCATCTCACCATTACCGTTATTTTTACACTAACTGCAGGTAAACACACCGCCTATCCAAAAGGACCCTTAGTGTGATTAGTAAGAACTGAGGTCTTGAGTCTTTGGCAATTTAAGTTTGGAGAAAGAATCGTATGAAATAGGAGCCCCGCATTTTATTGTATCCCTTTCTAATTATTTAATAATATTTCAATAATTTTTTCATGTCATTGATATATAATTTTGGATTTTTTTTTAGCCTGGATCCTGAATCCCGAACCTTGAACCATGAACTTAGCTTTTTGGTTCAATGTTTCGGGTTCACGGTTCGGTTAAAGGTAAAAAAAATTACCAAAATTATGTATCAATGAAATGAAAATTTTTGATGAAATGTCATAAAATAATTGGAAAGATGTGCAGGATGACGTGCCGTCCCTATTTCATACAATTCTTTCTCTCAAGTTTGAGTCCGTCATACGCAAATGCTATATGTAAATTCTTTTTAGGTATAATGATTTATTTGACCCTCTAATTTAAGAAGGAATCATTTTAGCTTTTTATTTAAAATTCGTCTTTTTTAGCCTTTGAATTTGTGCTTTTTATCAAATCACCCCAAAATAAATAGAAAAGCTAACGTCTGTTAACTTTGCTGATGTGGCATATGCGTGGACTACCACATAGATGCTATGCCAACAATTAATTACTTTTTAATATTTAAAACTAAAAAAATAATTTTTTTAAATAATTAATTACTAATGTGACATGTGGCATATACGTGGATGCTATATCAATAAAGTTAACAAACCTTGATTTTTTTCATCCATTTCGTAGTGATTTGACAAACAATGTAAACTCAATAACTACAAAAGACGAAAAATTAAATGGAAGACTAAAATAATTATTATTTATATTGGAGGGCCAAATAAATCATTGTCTTCTTTTTATATTATTTAAAATTAAATATCTTTGGACCTTAATGAAAATATATTTCAATTCATTGTACTATAATATAAAAACAATTTCAACATATAAATGATTAGATGTGATTTTATGCCATTTGAAACCGTAAGAATTTTTATGTCATTTTGGTTTTGATGTTTGGCAATTAGGAATTTTGTTTTTCTCTCTTTTAAGTTAATATTGGTAAAAAATATTTCTCGAGATTTTAAAATTGAGAAAATTAATTATTTTAAAAAAATTAAAGTAATTTAATTCCTAATAATTTTGAAAGTGAATAACTAAGAATAATTAATCGTTCACAAGCCCATACTAAAGTTTCAATAAATTCTTGCCAATATTCGCGCCAAGAAGACATTAATATTTTCCATAAATTGTATATGGTTTTAATTGGTATAATAATAAATTTAGCCTTCAAAATTTACACATTTTGTCAATTTGGTCTTAATTTAACAAATTTATCTCGCAATATTTTGTGCAAATGTGCAAATCTTGAGGCTGAATTTGTTGAACATTTTAAAATTAAGGCCAAAATGACAAAATATGTAAACATGGAATGCTAGAATTGTTACTATACCAATCAAAATTATTTACAATTGATGAAAGCCATTAATGTCGTGCTTAATTGTCCTTAATTGGTCACTTTCGAAATTGATACAGATTAAATTACTTTGAATATTTCTAAGAGGGATCAATTTGATCAATTTCGGAAATGAGAGAAATTGGAGAGGTTATTTTTATCAATTTTATTCAAAATCTTTGTCAAATTAAAATAAAATTGAAAAAAAAAACAATGTTCTTGATGTTGTGAATAAATAACTAAAATAATTATAACAAAAATCTAAAAATATATGTTTATTGAATTATAAAACAATAAAAATAAACTCAAAATATTTTTAGAATTTATTTCTAAATATATATAGCAATCAAATTAAAATATAAATCCTGGAAAAATATAAAAATATTTTAAGTAAGTACATACTTTTTTTGGTATGATTAATACTTTAACAATTTAATTATTGTATTTTATGTTAGTATACTGTGCATGTTGAGCTTTGAAAAAAATAAAAATATGTAATTAAATAGGCAAATAACTAATATTAAGATGATCCTAAAATATATAATTTTTAGGCACCAATAAAATAATGTCGCATCATCAATTTTTAAATATATACAAATATTATTTTACACTCAATCACATATGATACATTCTCTAACTTAATTTAATTTTAATTAAAATAATTAAAATGAGGGAAAACCATTGAAACCATATGCTGGGAAAAAACATAACACAAAATAAATAAAATTTAAAAAAATTTAAATCAATAATTAAAATTTAAAAATATAAGAAATATAAGAAAAATTGAAAAAAAAATCAACCATTAAAAATCTAGAAAAAACACTAGTAAAAGGTTGAATTTTGAAAAATTATAACCACCATGGGTAGTTTTATCAAATTCTAAAATTTGATTAAAAAAACAAAAATAGAAATAGAAAATTAAAATTAAAAAAGAAAAAGAAATTGCCTGCTTAAAAATTAAAAGAAATAAAAAAATGACAACATAAAAATAAAACACGATTTAAAAACAAAGAAATAAAATACGATTAATTTTTTAAAGAAAAAAAACTAAAAATGATTAAAGAAGAAAACATGTTTTTTTTATTTATTAAATTCTTTAATTTGTTAAATAATTTAATTAAAGTTAAATTAAGGTAGAGAAGATATCATATGTGATTGAGTGTAGAATAATATTTATATGTATTTAAAAACTGATGATGTGACATTATATTGTCGGTGCCTAAAAATTATGTATTTTAATATCATTCTAATATAATTTATTCCCATTAAATAGACACATTTTTAAATATATATAACGATAAAAGGGTGAGTATTTGGTACATTAGCAGTATACTTTTTTTTTATTTCACGAGAAACATTAAAAAATTGTTATATGTCTCGTTTTTAATATTTTACTATACCCCTATAGATAAGACACTTGTTAATCATTTAACCGTGCTTGTGGAGTCTAAAAATTCCACTGGGCGCAATATATCAAATAATTTTCCTTAATAAAAATGATAATAAAACTACCAGATCGATTCAAAATTTTATATGCATAACAAATATAATTATATTATAAATTAAAATTGTTAAAATATTGATAGTAGTTTCAAATTTTATAAATCTTTCATCTATAAAATTGAGAATTCGGATTACTATTAAAAAAATAATTTAGCCTATCTTTTATTTATTTCTTAAAATTTATTATCAAATTAATAGATATAAATTTTGATACAAAAATAATTAGATAAAAATTGAGGTTTTAAATTTAAAATTCGTTTTGGCCCAAAAAAAGAAATTAAAAATTGAAGACTTAAATGTTGTCTGGCTAATGTAATTAAATAACATTTTTCGGAAAGGATAAATTTTCCATTAGTCCCTTTACTTTAAAAAGTTATGTATTTAATCTCTATACTTTAATTTGATCATTTTTAGTCACTGTACTTTTCAAAATTCGAAATTTCAGTTCTCACCACACAATGCCTGGTGAATTCATTAAGTTTCATTATTTCCAAAATTTGATGTGGTAAATGTATTATTTTCACATACATTACTCATTAAAAATACAGTTAATGAATTAACGACTATCATTTGCATCAAGACTAGAATTTTGGAATTCAAAATGTATAGGGATCTAGAATGGTCCAATTGGAGAATATAAACTAAATCTGCAACTGTACGCATAGTACAAGAGTAGTAATTAAATTTAACCAAACATATTTAACTTCTATTAATTAGATCAAGACTAAAATTTCAAAATTTGAAAAGTACTTGAACTAAAATTCACCTATTCAAAAAGTATAAAAACTAAAATTAATCAAATCAAAATATAAAAATCACGAAAGTACAATAACTGATAGCGGAATTTAACCTTTCAGAAATGTTAAATAAAATTTTAGTATATTATGAAAACCATTCTTAATTAATACAATTTGGACTATACCGAATATCTAGCTTAAGCTGCTAATTGAAACCAAATAATTTTGGTTAGTAATAAATTCTAGATGTAGAAGATGATCGTGTTAAAAAGTGCTAGGTTTTATTTAACTCGATCACGATCACACTGATGTTGTCTTTGCTACCTCGAGCCATTGCGAGCTCAACCAACACCGCGGCAGCTCCGGCTGCACGGTTGCGGTTTCCATCGACAATAGCAATGGATTTCCTCCTAACTCGGCTGTTCAGACATTTTCTCACTACTTGGCAAGCGACTTTGTTCGATACGACATCCCACAGGCCATCGCTAGCTAGTATGAGGAACTCGTCGCGGTCGGTTAGCTCTCTTATGTTTACTTCTGGCTTGCATATGACAAACGGTTTAAGGTATCCATCGCCTGCATGCACTAAATGTGACGTTTTTAAATGATGACTTAAATTTTAAATTGAGTATTCGGAGCATTAATATTGTATAAATTAAGTCCTTTCGTTTGTTTATTTAAATGTGAAATTCCAATTCAAATATCACATGGAATATGTTTAAAAATGTGTGGATCAAATTGTAAATACGTACGTATTTACTCATACGAATAATTTGAATTCAACTTATTAAGAAAAATTTGTTAATAAAATCGAAGAGGATTTTGTTTTAAATCCAAGTTGACCTGTAGTAGGTATACAAATATTCACAATTAAAAATGTGTTTTTAATATGCTCAATGTAGTAAGACTTGACCAATGTACTAATACTTCGATAATTTAACAGAATGTTTTAAAGTTTGAGTACTAATTTAAAATTTAGAGCATAGTTTGAGGATCTTGGGTGAAATTAACATACCTATGGATCTTGAAGTGGCGAGTACTCCTAATACACGATGGCCATTCCAGTTTATGACCCTTCCACCAGCGGCTTCGATTCTCTCCAACTCAGCAGGTCCTTCAGGCTTTGCAAAAGGAACCTAATTGTCAATATATGTATATATATCCATATACTATAAAGAAAGCCGTAGTTTCATTTTCATCCCAGTTTAATTACTTGAAAAGTCGAGAAAACCAAAGAGAATGAATAAATGAAAAATTGATACTTTGAACTGAATTGAGAATCTAACCCTAAACTACGCAACATGGTTTCAGCATGCAAATATCTATATATTCATCGTCATACGTGTTTGTTGATGATGAAACAAGCCGAGAGGAGAAAGAGGTGAGGATGGGCGATTCACCTCGCTCGGAGCAAGGTGGAGAGCCACTGAAGACAATATTCGGAAGAACCAGAAGGGAATCGAGAGAGAAGATTGGGGGAGAATGGTGTAGTAATAGGAAAGTCCCTTTTGCCAGAGTTATGGGCTTTTATACCCTTAGCTGCGGTCTCAAGGTGTCATTTGTCAAGTTCTTATTAGTGAGTTGAAGAGTGGTCCACCACTATAAGCTTAGGTAAGATGACGATTGTACACGCCTTCAATAATTTCAAATGAGACATAATAATTAAAATCAAAGATTCCAGTTAAAAAGTGGGGTCTTCAAGAGTGCTAAACTGAGGAGTATTCTCGAGAGATAAGTGAAATCTTCATAACTGTTAAATCAAAATATATTTTAAAAAGAGTGTTTCGAGGGGTTTATCGAATTTACTGCTCGATCCCATATGTTAGAATATAATAATATTTATGATATTCAATTTTAGTGGTGAATATGATATACTTCAATGTATATATCTTGCAAGAGTCACAATTTTGTAAAAAGAATTTCTAGATATCTAAAACATCGTACCCGCAACTTCAATATATATATAGCATAATTGTATATCTATATTCGAACTTTGAATGTGAGGGGTATTATTTGTGCAAAAAGAATATATACAACATTTACCATCGACAGTTTATGACCCTTATTGATACAAAAAAGTGGTGGAGATAAGAATCAATTCACCCGATAAGGACGAAGTGCAATAAGATGAAGATGATGGAGTTGGACAGTGAGGAAGAGCTAAGGAGGAGGATGGGAATGTAGTGCTTAAAGATATATAAATGAGTTGACCCCATGAAACATGGCGTGTCTTAATAGGCCAACATGTCATTCATTGGTCTCTTGATTAGATCAATAATGGTGTGAATGATAAGTAATAAATGTTTTGTCGGAGTTATCAAATTGTGAGGGTAGATATCTTGCGTGTTTTTTTGTGGATTAGTTCCCCTAACAAAGGGAAATGTTAGTGAATTAGGTTAGACGGTAAAAATGATAACGAAGTCATCTGTTGCAAACATCTCGGAGAAGGTGTCCTAAATAGCAAGGGAGGCACTAGCAAAGTACATGTAAAAACCTTAAATTGTATATATATATATGATTTATTGATAGGGTGTTGATCTATTTTAAAAATAGTTTAAATTTAAAATAATAATCTTAAATTTTCATTAATTATTTGAAGTAAAAATGATTTACCTTTTATGATGCTTTGCACCTCTCTTAATAATAATATTTATTGAAAAACGTATCAAAAAATTTCTAAACAATGAAAAAAACTCATCAAGCATTATAAATATTACCTTATGATCAAAAGACAAGGCTACAGCAACACCACCCCTCGATAACACAGCTCTAGAGTCCCCGCAATTCGCCACAACTACCTTCCCGTTACCAACCACCGCCACAACCGCCGTCGATCCTACCATCTCCTCTCCCAACCTCCCTCGACTCACCTCTTCATCCATCTTCTCAAAACTTCTCTTCATCGTTCTTCCCCAATCAATCCCATTCCCTCCCTCCTCCACCACTATCTCCTCCACCAACACCTTATGCAACCTTTCCTTGCACTCCTCCGCCACCCCGGATCCGCCGTGTCCGTCATACACTCCATAAAAATCAAACTTTTCCCCCCCTTTCACCATAAACCCTAACCCCACTTTCACTGCATCTTCCATCTCTCTTCTCCTACCAATAACCGACACCACCCATGAGACGACCTGCACGTTAAAGTTTGAACGTCATCGTTTTGCTTGCATGTTTTCGATCCATTAAGAAGAAGATCCCTGTCTTTATCAACGCCGGTGCTGGTGTTTTCCGATATGGTTACCGTTTGACACGTGCACTTCAACCTTCTCTGGCGAGCATTCTCCGTTTTGATGACTGTAAGCCTACTGAAATCACCGGAATCTGACGTCATTTTCCAGGGATGTTTGGTTGATGGAGAGTGAAGGCTTAGTATCTTCTCCTCCTTTTCCATGTTTTCTGCATGATATTGAAAGGCAAAGAGACAAGTGGAGACCTAACAAATGAAAAAGTTTGATTATAAATAGAAAACATTGAATTTAGGACAACTGGGAGGTAGCCACATGGGCTTTTGACCTACAACTGACCAAGATTTTTTTAAAACAGAACGTGGACGGTAATGATTTAGTTGGTGACACGTGGAGTTAAACCTGGCGGTCGTTGATTCGGTACGGTAAAGGTATAGGGCCCACCACTTATATCTAGAAATCCTACTACGTGGCATCTCGTGCTTGGGTTCGAATTCCTATTAAATTATTTATAGTAAGTCTAAATGATTTTTAAATATAAAATTTTAAATAAAATGAATTTAAATTATAGAAATTTGACTTTGACTTTATTAGCTGTAAAAGTAAAGTAACTTTAGATAATAAATATCTAATAAGTAATACTCGTATTTTCTTTCTAAATTTAATGTAAATACTAAATGATAGTTAAAATATTGGAATGAATTTTAAAAAATAGAATATTTGTCGCCATCACTACATAAAAATCTCTTATTCTGACCACGAATGACACGTGTTGGATTAGACTAAGTTAATTTTATAATATATGAAATTACTCCACTTAATTTCACTAATACCTTCAATAATTTTCATTAAAAAACAATAATCTATTTAATTATAAAATATTTTATTTATTATTAAAATATAAATTGTATTATATTCTAATATAATTATATGTGAAACATAATGTATTTTTCAATTAAGATAAGATATTTTAAAATTATAAGTAAAGTTATATTGCAGAGAATATATCAAACTTGAAATTTTTAGTATCTTACCATTGTCATTAAACTAAGACCTCATTGGATGATAAAGTTTTTTCTTTAAATTGTTATTGATAATAATTAGATTATATATATATATTCACAATATCAAACATCTATGATTATAAAATTGTATATATAAACAAGCAGGGAAGAACAGTTAGCAGTGGTGATATACATGCCTCAATTTCAATGGCCAAAAAGAATGAGATAAAAGATAAACTGGCCAGACAAGGATCAAATTATTCCGTCCACACGAGTGCAACACGGAGACAGCTAAAGGACGGTTATGACGTCCGATAAATACGATCTCAGACCAAGACGAACTCGGTGAAATAATTTCCTTCTACCAGTAATCATTGCAAGAGCAGGTTCCATTCTTGATATGATGAAACCGGTTTGAATCTCTTAAAACGATTTCTCTCCCCGTGGCCATCGATATGTATTTGATCGCAGTATGGCAGTCCCCGCAAACACGGAGATTCTTGAAAACCCGAATCGGTTTTGGTCTCGATGTGGTTATAAGTCCGAATGCAACGGCAATTTTCTCACTGTGTTGGAAAACGAATTGCTCCTTCTGTTCCTCCTCGAGTTCGTGAAGTACAAAATCGGTATTGGGGACGTACCCCAATCCCTTTATTTTTTAAAGCCATTTCATCTAATTTGTCATAAATCTCCTGCACTTGTGGGTGTGAAGTATCAGCCACATGGAACCTGTGTATTTTGTTGTCCACCTCTATCCAACTACAACCAGCTTCCTTGATAAGATTTCTTTCTTTCATATTTTTCCTAATCCGAGCCACATCTTCCCATTGACCCGAAGAGGCATACAAATTCGATAGTAAGATATGGGCAGCGGTATCATGGGGATCCTGTTGAAGTATCATCCTTGCAGAGTGTTCCCCGAGCTCTTTGTCATGGTGGACTCGGCAAGCTCCAAGAAATGTACGCCAGACCAAGGCATCTGGTGTGCAGGGCATCTTGTTTATAAACTCGATGGCTTCCCTGAGCAATCCTGATCGCCCCAGCAAATCAACCATACATGCGTAGTGTTCCATTCTTGGGGCAATTTCATGTTCTTTGTGCATTGACTTGAAAATTTCCCATCCCTCCGAAACCAAGCCTGCGTGACTACATGCCGATAAAACAGCAATATAAGTGATCTCGTTTGGCCTAATCCCTGCCTTGAGCATTTCATGGAATATTTCTAAAGCTCTAGCAGCAAATCCATGTTTTGCAAAACCCGTGATCATAGAGGTCCAAGTTATAACATTTCGATCACCCATCTCGTTGAAAACTTGAAAAGCAGCTTCTATGTGTCCACATCTAGCGTACATCGATATCAATGCATTACAAATGCATTGGTTGGACTGAAACCCGGATTTAAGTAACCGAGCATGGATTTGCTCGCCCTTGCCAATTGCACCAATACTTGAAGCTCCACTCAGTAAACTCGTAAAGGTGAAGGCATTAACCTCAACTCCAAAATCCGAGATTTCATGAAAAAGCTCGAAAGCTCCTTCAGAATCCACGTTCTTAGCATAAGCATCGACAACAGTGTTGTAAGAATCTAAATTCTTCTCGAATAGAGATTCAAAAGCTTTTTGAGCATCGTCCATTCTTCCGGATTTCGCGTACATGCTTATAAGAGAGTTTCCCACATAATCATCTGAAGCAAACCCATGTTTTACTGCATGAGCATAAAATTGTTCACCTGTGCGTGAATCGGAAAGATTTCCGCACGCCTTGAGAACACTAGAAAATGTGAAATGATTAGGCAGAACAGGACCTTCAATCATTTTGCAAAAAAGCTCAATGGCTTCCATATCACAACCTCCGCATTGTATGTACCCTGTTATAATCGCAGTCCACGACATTACGTTATGATTTTCCATTCTATCAAACACCCTCCTAGAATCATCCAAAGATCCATCTATTGTACACTTAGCATACATGTCCACTAAACTACAACCAATGCAAACATCCGATGCGAATCCAGACCGTATAACCCAAGAATGCAATTGTTTACCAAGAGACAATGATTCCGATTCTAGCTCCGTACAAGCTGAAATGATGCCACTTAGTGTAAACCGATCAGGCATATAGCCACCTAGAACCATATCAACGAACAATTCAATAGCACCACTTGGGTAACTTAACTGCGTACATCTAGTTATCATCAATGTCCAAGCAACAACATTTCTGTCAGGCATTTTATCAAACACTTTAAAAGCTGACTCCAAATCACTATTCCCTTTAACAAACATATCAATTAAAGCACACCCAACATTCGTATCAAAGTCAAGATAGCCAGTTTTCACTAAAAACCCTAAAATTATTTCCCCAATTGGAAAAAACTCGGATGTCGAACAAGCCCGAATGACAGCCGTGAAGCAATACTCATTTGGCAAAAACCCATTATCAAGCATATAAAGAAACGTCAAAATCGCTTCAAAACTCATCTTATTGTTAGCGAAACAAGAAATCATTGCACTCCATGAAACTAAATCCCGTTTGTTTCCCATACTTTCGAATATTTCACGGGCTTTGGTCCAATCACCGGCCTTTGAATACAAACTGATGAGGGAGTTGAAAAGGACGGAGTCAAGCTCGAGTTTAGACTCAGTCAAGTGGCAGTGAACGAGTTTACCGAGCTGGAAGTCACGTGACCTGATGCAAGCCTTGAGGAGCAACGAGTAGGTGACGAGGTCCTGGTGGGCGTTATGACTGGCCATGACATCGAGAGTGGATATCGCTTTGTGGAGGTGGCCTGCATCGAGGTGTTTGATGAGACGGTGCCTAAGAGGTTCGAAGTTGACGGAACGGTTGACGGACAGTGGTACTGACGACTGTGATGAGAGTTTTGGCGGTGGACGGGATGGAGATTTGGCGGGAGCGGGAAGAGAAAGATTCACCATCGCCATCATCGTTGCCGTTCTTTACTAACGGCTACTTTGTTTGATGGTCAGTGGCCAGGGACCTCCAGGCGGTTTATCTTATTTCCTATAGACTTCGGAGTCTATACCAGTCATCAACAGTTCAGTTCTTTGTTATATTCGTTTAAAAATTGAATACATCATTTAAAATTTATTTATCTTTCTATTAATAAAATTATTATGTTCTTTGTGGTTATATTTTAATTATTAATATTTATATTTGATTCTTTTATTTAGAAATAATATATGTGTTTATTATTGTTTATTTATTACATTGTTTGTAAACATGTTTAGGTATATGTTGGTGGACATGTTTGTTTAACTTAAATAAACTTAATTTTGAATAAATAAACACGAGCAAACATCTTAAAATTTTTAATGAACATAAAAGATTCTTTCATTCAAACTTATCCATTTACAGCTCTAATGAAGAATTTAGAACTTGAGTTTGAATTCAATTTTTTTAATTAATTTGTTCAGATTTAAAGATTGATTTTCTCAAGACATTAGGTGCTCAAATCTAAAATGAGATTTATTTAAATTCAAATAGTTTTGGGGTTTAAATTGTTAATGGACTGGTTCTCAATTTGAATTTAGCGAATTTATGGTTGAGTTGGTTGAAAGAAGTTGAAGGCAATAACAGTAGTAGAAATTTGGAAAAATCTTGAAATATACATTTACCAAGGAAAAATTAATATTTCCCACTCTAAAACTCTCTCTTGACCAATTGGATTGACCACAAGAATTGGTTGAAATAAGCTAAAAAACCTATTCAAACGAAAATTGAGCTGCTTCTTTTTTTTAAATTGATTTAGTTGTGAAAATGTTGTATTTAGTTCTTTAACTGGGTTCATCAGAAAACCCAACCTCAAATATTTCATATTAAAAAGCACCTCGCATTCTTCTCTAAACCAAACGATTTAAGAGACAAAACTATACATTATTGTACCTTTCAAGAAAACGATGAGAGCTGAACCTGAATAAAAACTATAAATAAAGATAACAAAGACATGAGAAAAGACAAAATATCCCTAAATCTACTAAATATCAGCTCAGCCCCATGAATGTTTATTGATTTTTGCTTGTAGGTTCTTTGTTGGGAGATTAAAGCATATATCCCCCTTGCTGGTTTAACCGCAAAAGATTCATGCTTTAATTCCCACTCTGGTCATCCATGTAAATACCAATTTCCTTCGGAATGTATTGGATTCGGGTTCCATTTCAGCTCAATGTCGCAAACAATAACAATCTGATGGATCATCTATTTCATGACAGTTTGCTGCTTTTGGGGAAGGTCTTGGTGCCGCTTGACGGAATCTTGGTTCTCACCCTCTACACTTGTGTCCTTGTCTTCCTTAGTCAGGTATTTGTCGACTTGTGCAGCAGCTTGCCTTCCTTCCGAGATTGCCCACACGACTAATGACTGACCACGTCGACAATCTCCAGCTGCAAAGACTCCATCCACATTGGTCGTGAAGCGGCCATACTCTGCCTTCAAGTTTGATCGATTGTCTTGCTCCACACCTAATTTTTCTGCCAGTGTCTGTTCAAATCAGAGAGCAAAAGAATCGATGAGCGGTGGTGCTCAAACCATGCAACATAAATGCATCTTAATTAAATGACAATGAACAGCACCAGATTTCTAAAAATATAAAGAGATGGTCACAATACTAACCGACTCAGGGCCAAGGAATCCCATGGCTAGCAGGACAAGGTCAGCCTCGATTATTTCCTCTGAGCCCTCAACTTCCTTGAATTGGAACCTCCCACTGGCATCCTTCTCCCAACGCACACGAACCACCTCAAGTCCTTTCACAGTTCCATTATCATCTCCTATAAACCTCTTAGTCAAAACCTCATAGGATCTTGGGTCTTTTCCAAATTTGGTAGCAGCTTCTTGGTGCCCATAGTCTACACGGAATATGCGAGGCCACTACGATTCCATAAAAGAAAAGAGTAAACAGTCAGATGTCTAGGAAACTGCCATACTTTATTCAAATGCTAATAAGAGCCCTATATTCTATATTTCCTTTCATATATAGGAAGCAACAGCAAAAAGTCATCAAGAAAGGGAGAATAAAGCTATCAAACCTGTGGCCAAGGATTGCCAGGAGCTCTTGTCTGCGGTGGCTGAGGAAGCAACTCAAGATTTACAATGCTGCTACATCCATGCCGGATAGATGTCCCAATGCAATCTGTACCAGTGTCACCTCCACCGATGACTACTACTTTCTTGCCCTTAGCTGATATGTAGTTACCATCTTGGAGATCACTATCAAGCAAGCTTTTAGTATTTGCATGTAGGAATTCCATTGCAAAATGAACACCAGATAAATCTCGTCCTGGTACAGGAAGGTCCCTGCATCAAGTAAATAAATGCAATCAATTCACCAACAATGCTATATAATGAATTTTATCATATTGATCATACTGATTGTTAGGAAGGGCAAAATTACTGAAACATCTCCAAAGATTTTATCAATCAACAACTTCCTTTCTTCCTCAAGGATGTACCTGGGTTTTGTGGCTCCAATTGCCAAAACAATGGCATCATTTTCCTCTCGAAGCCGGTCAAGGGAGTAGGACGGGTCTTTTCCAATATTTGCATTGACGACAAATTTAACTCCTTCCTCAACCATAAGGTTAACACGTCGCTGAACTACATCCACCTTATCAGTCTTCATGTTAGGGACTCCATACATCATAAGCCCTCCAATTCTATCAGCACGCTCATACACAGTCACAGAGTGACCCATTCTATTTAGTTGATCAGCAGCAGCCAAGCCAGATGGTCCACTTCCAATAATAGCAATGCTTTTCCTGCAGTAATGAACATATACCAATGTTCAGTTTAGTTAAAAGCAAAGTTAAAATATATCAATCGTGCAATGCGGCAGAGTATCTCCAGAATCATGCCTCAAGATTAGAAAATTGCATTTGAATCCTTAACCAAGTAACAAGACATACCCTGTTCTCTTGAGAGGAGGTCGTGGCACCATCCACCCTTCCTCAAATCCCTTGTCTATGATAGCACATTCAATGCTTTTGATAGACACAGGATTCTCAATAATACCAAGCACACAAGACCCTTCACATGGTGCAGGGCACACTCGGCCAGTGAACTCTGGGAAGTTATTTGTCTCTAGAAGACGATCTAGTGCTTCACGCCACCTATTTTGGTACACCAGTTCATTGAATTCAGGTATTTTGTTTCCGAGAGGACATCCAGAGTTCTCCTGTATTTATAAAAGAGATTAGATATAAGCAGTTGTTTCTGCAAGTTCATATCCAAAATGCTGGAAAAAAGAGTAAAAAGTGTAATCAATACCTGATGGCAGAAAGGAGTACCACAGTCCATGCAGCGAGCAGACTGTGTCTTTAAAAGTGGGCCAGGTTTTGATTCCTCCATGACCTCCTTCCAGTCATTCATCCGAACATTAGGATCTCTATATTGAACACCTTCACGCTCGTAAGCAACAAAACCACGATGTTTCACAGCATCAGAAACCTGAGTAGGCCTCTTGACTGGTTCAGCCTCGACTGTCTACAATTCCAAAAGCCAAATTAGATATTAAACAAATAGTTCATGATACCAATAGGCAGAATGCTGATAGCAACCGAACACCAGAAAGAAGACAAAATAAATCTGAAAGACAAGAGGCAAAGAGAAGTTTGACTAAGAAGAAGCATAGACATAAAGGAATGTAAGACTTGATGATAACAAATACTGCATACCAGACTTGATTTCTCATTCGAAGATGCAGCTGCCAACTTCTTGAGCTCTTCAAAAGCATCTTTCTCCATCAGCTCTACCTCATCTTGCTCCTCAGCTTCTTTTGCAGCACGTTCAGATGCTTCCTGGTCTTTCATCTTTGCCAGAACACGTTTGTAATCTCTGGGGAATACTTTTATGAATTTGGGCAGAAGACTCTCAAAGTTAGCAAGTACTTCTCTAGCTAACTGGCTGTTGGTATGGCGCTGATGTTGCTGAATCATCATCTTTAGAGTAACAATATCCTCCTCTTCTTCAATTTTATCAAGGTCCACCAGCTCAGGATTGCACCGAGATTGAAATTTTCCATCCACATCAAGGACATAAGCAATACCACCACTCATACCTGCAGCAAAATTCCTGCCAGTTTTTCCAAGTACAACAACAGTCCCACCAGTCATGTACTCACAACCATGATCACCAACGCCTTCTACAACTGCTTTAGCACCTGAATTACGAACACAAAATCTTTCTGCTGCCATTCCATTGAAATATGCTTCCCCGGAAGTAGCTCCATAGAGAGCCACATTACCAATTACTATGTTTTCCTTAGGATCAAACCGGCTTCCTTTAGGAGGATAAACTACAATTTTTCCACCTGATAATCCTTTTCCAACATAGTCATTGCTATCACCTTCAAGCTCCAGCATGATGCCAGGGCACAGGAAAGCTCCCAAGCTCTGCCCTGCACTTCCTGAGAGTTTGATATGAATTGTACCAGCTGGAAGCCCTGCAAGGTGGTAGCGCTTAGTCACTTCATGGCTCAGCATTGTTCCAACTGCACGGTTCACATTGCATATAGGTGTTTCAATGTATACAGGAAGACCTTTCTCTAGAGCAGCAGTAGATAGTTTAATGAGTTTTTGGTCCAAAGCCATATCCAAGCCATGATCCTGTTTTTGAATACAATATTGAGCAGCTTCAGGGCGAATATCAGCAGCAGGTCTGAGAAGCAAGGAGAGGTCAATATTCTGAAGTTTCTCATTATTACTAAGGACTTCCTTATCAACCTCAAGCATATCTGAACGACCAACCATCTCAGTAACTGTTCGGAAACCAAGCTGAGACATTATCTCCCTGACCTCCTCAGCTAGCATAAAGAAAAAGTTTATAACATGCTCAGGCTCTCCAGCAAATTTTTCTCTCAGCACAGGATCCTGAGTAGCGATGCCCACTGGGCAGGTGTTCTTGTGGCATTTTCGCATCATAATACAACCCAGAGTTATTAGAGGAGCTGTGCTGAAGCCAAATTCTTCTGCACCAAGAAGTGCAGCAATGGCCACATCTCTTCCAGTTTTAAGTTGGCCATCAGTCTGGAGAACTGTACGGCCACGGAGATCATTGGCAACTAGAGTTTGGTGGGTCTCAGCCAAACCAAGTTCCCATGGAAGCCCAGCATTTTTTATGCCAGTCCATCGTGAGGCCCCAGTGCCACCATCATGACCAGATATTAAGACATGGTCTGCATGCCCCTTGACAACCCCACTAGCAATTACTCCCACACCAGCTTCAGATACCAGCTTCACACTGATTCGAGCTGAGGGATTTGAATTCTGAAAAACCAAATAAAAAAAGATCAAGGAGTAATCATAGAATATTAACCTCATAAAATATACATCTTAAGAAGCAAGAACCATAAACCAACTCTCAGAAAAGGCTATTGGAAGAGCAATTATAGACAAGAACCATGTTGCATGGCAGGGGCTGGTTAGGATCATTGGTAGATGAAGAACTCTTAAGTTTCAGTGGCCACAATTATATATACACACATATAAAGAGAGGACATGATCCTACCTTAAGATCATGAATCAGCTGTGCAAGGTCTTCAATTGAATAGATATCATGATGGGGAGGTGGGCTGATAAGTCCCACACCAGCTGTAGAGTTTCTAGTGACAGCAATATCTCCTATTACCTTATGACCTGGAAGTTCCCCTCCTTCACCAGGCTTGGCACCCTGCATAACAAAGGAAATTTAAGTTAAAAAGTAATCAATCTACAAAGAAGAATTTACTTTGTTAACATTTTAACCTCACCAAATGTCAAATGTAGGTATCAGTTAAAGATGCAAAGTCACTCAAGGTGCTTTGCAGAACACAGCATCATCTGCCAGGAACATAAATCCATAAACGAGAGAAACCTCTATTCCAACTGGAATACAGGCACTAAACACAAAATAGCCAAGAATTGGCAGGAGTTATGGATCAATACCTGAGCCATCTTTATTTGTAGTTCATCAGCATTAGTAAGGTAA
The DNA here is from genome assembly GCF_007990345.1 of Gossypium hirsutum. Taxonomy (NCBI): domain Eukaryota; kingdom Viridiplantae; phylum Streptophyta; class Magnoliopsida; order Malvales; family Malvaceae; genus Gossypium; species Gossypium hirsutum. The sequence goes on along the minus strand of NC_053448.1, from coordinate 60,764,629 downwards.
TAACTTGAAACTCCAAATCTTCCACTTGCAACCTGCTTGATAGCACTTCGTTTTGGATTCCTAGAACCATCAGGTAGAGGTACCATACGAGATGGTTGCTCACCTCCCTCACCTAATAGTAAAATTTGAATTAGGAACATTGTAATCTAGTTTCCAGAAATGTATTTAAGGCAACAATAAATTTACATGATTACAGACAGGCACCAAAAAAAACTAAAGCAAATGAAATTCCAATAAAAAGGGGGGAAATAAATAAACAAGATAAAGAACAATTATTTGCACTTCAAGAAAGAACATTTTGAAAAAGCCCACCAAATCATAGACAGCAAAATTTCATAATTTTTGGATCAAAGTTGGACATAGAAGCTTAAAATGAGCATATACTAAATACTTTCTAAGAACATACCAGTATTTGATTTCCCCCCAAGTGTATTCATAGCAATAGCCAGGGTTGCGTGTGCCTCCAATGATATTGATCCATAACTCATGGCCCCAGTACAAAACCTTTTCACAATTTCACTGGCAGGTTCCACCTCATCCAATGGAATTTTGGCTTCTGACTCCTTAAACTTCAACATGCCACGCAGGTTACAGGTTTTATTCAATTCATGGATACGTTTGGCATATTCCTTGTAGGCAGCAACGCTGTTACTCCTGGCAGCTTCTTGCAGCTTTGCTATAGCAAGAGGATCATTCAAGTGAACCTCACCACCTTTCCTCCAGTGATAATCTCCAGGATTAGGCAGTGCTACAGCTTCTGCACTTCCTGGAGCGAAAGCCCGAGAAGGGAATGCTAACTCATGCAAATGAAGTGCATCACGAGCTAGCATCTCAAATGTTGCTCCTTCAACTCTGCTCGGAGTTCCTGCAAAGCATTTCTCAATCACTTCTGAAGAGAGGCCCAATGCTTCAAAGATCTGAGCACCCTTGTATGAGGCCAGAGTAGATATCCCCATTTTGGCAAGAACCTTCATCATTCCATAGTTGCTTGCCTTGAAATATTTCTTGACCAGCTCTTCCTTCGAGTGGAACTCACCACTAGATTTAGGAGGAATCTTCCCATCTACCTGCAATCTCCAAATAGTCTCTATGGCCAAATATGGGCATATAGCATCTGCACCAAATCCAACCAATGTGCAGAAATGGTGCACTTCACGTGGTTCTGCAGATTCAACTATTAATCCAACTCGCGTACGCTCAAGATTTTTAACAAGATGGTGATGAACAGCACCAACAGCCAAGAGGGAGCTCACAGCAACACGCTTCGATGAAAAAGCTACAGATACAAAGGAGGGTGAAATTAGTACCTTAATCATGATTCATTAAAAGAAAAGATGGCATGGGCAATAGAGGAGGTGCAGTACACTGCCACAAAAAGTTCAATCAAAGATCAGTTGGGAACAATGCAATACCTCTGTCAGAAAGCACCAGTAATGTATAACCTTCCTTAATCGCATCTCGTGCTTCAGCACAAATCCTGTCCAAGGTTTCCTCTAAACCCTTCCTCCCACAGTCCTTTGAATAAGTTATGTCAAGAACTTTACTCCGCCAACCTTTGAAATTCATCTTTTTAATTGCTTCAGTCTCTTCAATTGATAAAAGAGGCCCCTTCAGTGAAAGACGATGACATTGCTCTTCCGTTGTTTCTGTTAGATCTCCTTCTGGACCAATCATGCATTCCATGGAAGTCACTATTTTCTCTCGAATAGGATCAATAGGGGGATTGGTTACTTGAGCAAACATTTGCTTGAAATATTCAAATGTAAGCTTCTCTCGGTTGGACATAACTGCCAATGGAGCATCATTTCCCATTGAACCAAGGGCCTCTGTCCCATCTTTAGCCATGGGAAGCAGCAGCATCTCCAAAGCCTCAACGGTATAGCTGCATGAAAGCCAGAAGAACATTACAGAATGTTACATTAAGGCATGTCCATTGAGTTGAGAAGAGCAGGACAGATAGTTACATACCCAAAAGCCTTCAATGGAGCCAATAAGCCATGAATTCCTAAGTTATCCATGTTGTCATCATCATTGGAAGCCTTCAAGTCACAGAATTAATCAGTGAGATTATAAAAAAACAAAACTCCACTTGATGAAGTTGCAGGAAACAATTAATAAAAAGAAAACCAATCACTTACTGGCATAGATCCAGCAATTGAGGGAGGGAGCCTCTCTGATTCCTGAACTGAGTCTACAATGTCATTGAGTTCAATTTTTTGCCTCTGAAGCCATTCCCCATAAGGCCTAGCTAGTGAATATTGTTGCTTCAATGCTTCATCGTCGACAACAATGTGGTTTTCAAAATCTACCAAAAGCATCATCCCAGGGTTTAGTCTTCCTTTCCTGAGCACATCTGCAGGAGGAATATCCACTACACCAACTTCACTGGCCATGATGACTCGTCCACTGTGTGTAACATAAAACCGACCGGGACGGAGCCCATTGCGATCCAATGTAGCTCCAAGGTAGCGACCATCAGTAACTGCAAATAAGTTTCCATCAGTCAAAGAAGGCTAAAAGATCATGTTATACCCTTTTAACAAGAAGGAACTTACATGATATGAGAGCAGGTCCATCCCATGGCTCCATTAGAGCTGAGAAATATTCATACAAGGCCTTCCGCTGAGGATCCATATTTTTGTCATTTTGCCAGGCTTCAGGGATCATCATCATTACTGCTTCGGGGAGACTTCTACCAGCTCGAACCAGAAGCTCAAGGACACCATCAAAAGCCCCTGCGAGCCAAAGAGAAACAGAAAACATCATATGCCTGCCAGTCAAATGTACACTGAGTATCATCTGTTTGGCATCCAAAACTTTGAAATGGGACAAGGAAAAAATGCAAGAACGATGCAAGAATACATTTAAGATAATCTTAACACAGAAGAAGGGATGTGGGAGTTTACCTGAATCAGATGAACTGGCATCCACAATGGGAAGAAGCTTTTTCATCTCATTCTTCGAGAGACCAAGCTCCTTGCACTTTAATAATCCTTCACGTGCCTTCATCCTGAAGGAACAAAAGAAACTCAGCCAATGCCCATTAATTGTTATATAAAAACAGGAAGGAAACCAGCATCTTATATACATCCCTACAAACCAGCCAGTAAAATTAGCAAAATGAAGATGTATTTAGCCAGGAAGGAAACCAGCATCTTATATACATCCCTACAAACCAGCCAGTAAAATTAGCAAAATGAAGATGTATTTTAGCGCCCAAGTTCTGAATCATCAAGAAAAAACAAACTTCTTCAACCATGCATATTTATCAGAGGCTACCACAAAGAGGGGCAAAGCATCACAAGTACCCAACAACTATCCCAGCAGAAAGGGGGAAATAGTAATATATATACACCAATTAATCCAGAATTTGCCTGTTTCTCTGATACATACCAGTTTATATTGCCTCTAAGTGTATTAATTTCCCCATTATGGCCCAAGACACGCATTGGTTGTGCACGATCCCAGCTAGGAAATGTATTTGTTGAAAACCGAGAATGTATCTGCATCAACAAAAGGATTTGTCATTCACAACTTCCTCTACTTTGCAATGAAAGTAGTATGAGTTTGAAAATGCACACACTAAATTATGTTCAGGGCATTTCAACAATGGTTTACTGCGGTCTGAGACATAAATTACACTACTCTGAGCTAATTTCCCTTCCACCAATAAATAGAAGTTTCATCCTCACACAATCGATGATAGAGAGCATTGCAGCAAGTTTCTGCAAACATGATTTACTTGCAATGAGGTTTCTTACCAACTCACCCAAGCCATCCAATCCAGCATCCAATTTCATATAGTTATCAAGGGAGTGGAAGAACTTAAGAGATCATTCAAACTTCAATGCCTCAGAAGTCATCCCTCAACCTTGCATCTCTTCAGTTACCGGTGGTTCCATGCTGTTTGTAAGTATTAAGTTAGTGGAGAAAGAAAGAACAAGAACGGGATAATATATTTACCAGGGCCATGTAGCTCGTAAACCTTTCATTGCCAAGATCTGCATAATAGTAATTTTGCAGTTGGTCAGGCTTTAACTGACCCTTGTATACAACAGTCCTGCACCAGCCACATTACAGGAGTAAACATTTTTCACACCCAGAACGGTAGGAAAACTTATTGGTATAATAAATCCAGGTTCCCAGAGCACAAACCTTGAGGAAAGAGAACATATATAGAAGTCCCTAACACCACCATGCTGGAGGTTCAATGCAGCTCGGATGGCAACCATTGAAACCCTCCTTAATATGTACATCTGTAAAGTAGTTTTCGTGTCAGCAATTTAATCTGGCATACAGAAACAGCTTGGAATGCCGCTTACTCTTAACTACTTATTTTCCTGTAAAAGCTCCATTTCAGATTCTTATATCCTAACCCTGAAATGATCTTTGCTTAATTGTTTCTAGTAAATTGATGATAGGGTGTGGTTGGAACATTTCAATATCACAAAGATAAACCTACCTGTTGTTCAAGGTCAGCCTTTGATCTAGGTGTGGGTGTAAGAAACACTTGCTCTATAACAGGCTCTGTCTGCAAAGCAGCATTGCCAAGTCCTGAGTTATCTGTTGGTACAGATCGCCACCCAAGCACTCTATGGCCAAGAGATTCAGCAACCTGTAAATGCCAACAAAATTTTCATCAGAAATTGTTGTCAAAATATTTCTATTGATATTAAGCTCCATAAAGTAAATATATGAATTGCTACCAGATAAGACAACACCATAGTATGGTTGCCACTTCCAATTACTCAAGAAAATTTGATAAATCCTATTAACTTGCTTTCAAGTTTCAAGATACTGAGAAAGGATACTCAGCAGTCAGTTGGGTGTATGTATTTTAAAATTTTATATATACATATATGGACAGGCTTTACTGTGTTGTTTTTTCCACACCTATAATGGTTAGAAGTTTCTATGTCGCAACAAACAATTAGCCATTTCGATTTTAATCAAAACCATTGTATAAATAGTTATGAGAACATGTAAAACTAATTCAATTTTACGCTTTATAAGTGGACTTTGCTGATCTATATATACAATTAAGTGTGTGTAGAGAAAGCAAGTGCTCTCTAGAAAAATCACTCAATATACACACAAAATACTAGGACTATTACTCAAAATACACTTACTAGGTCAACTAAAATAACGTTTAGCCAATCGTGAAGATTATTAATATTAAAGAACAACTCCTGCTGTCTAGAAATTACCTTAGTGAATACATTTTTGCTTTCTTCCCTTCGGCTCTCAGATGTGGGCAAAAAGAACATGCCCACCGCGTATTCTCCTGGTGGTGGCAACTCAAACCCAACATCTTTTGCAACCTAATAACAGATGATAAAAATTGTTAAAAAGGCCAGCAATTATTCCCTTAATTACTTCGCATAGTTAAATACGAAAAAAATATGGGAGGTAAGGGACACATTTCATATTATTCTTTCACACACTGACGCAGAAAAAGCGGCTAAAAAGTGGTCAAAACTTTAATGAAATGTGAAATGGAAATTTCAAGTTAGAGAATTTCATTATTTCACAGAATAAAATTCCAAACAATATTTCTAATTTTTCTGTTTAAAAACGAAAGGAAACGGGACAGTCTTAAAATGTAGATAGCACAAACGAACCTCCTTATAGAAACCATGGGGAAGAGCCACAAGAATACCAGCTCCATCTCCAGTATTTGTCTCACATCCACAAGCCCCTCTATGTGACATCCGTATCAACATCTCCAAAGCATCCGTTACCTGACAAATTCCATCAAAAACGAAACAGAACACTCAAAACATCTCCAAATACGCACATACATACGTATATAAACCAAAAATACATTACACAGCACACATATACAAAACGTACAGTTTTACGGCTGCTGTCACCAGATAGCTCAGCGACAAATCCGACCCCACACGAATCCTTATCAAAAGACGGATCATAAAGACCGAGAGGCTTTTCAGGCACCCCGGATAATGCGGACCTCACCATAACCCGGAGTTTCGGAACCCGACCCGGGCCTTCCGACTGCCAAAAGTGTAACTTCTCCGATCCCCGCAATCGGGTCCCTAGAAATTTCTTCTCCAAAGCCGCCGAGGACTTTTTTGTAACGGAGCATCTAGCGTTGCTCGTTTTGCGGCGGTTTGAAAGGGTGACATTCAGTTGAGGATTAAGGTAAGATTTGTTGATTGAAGGGAGTGAACAAGAGCTTTTCCGAAGTTGAACTAGGGAGCTAGACGTCGGCGCCGACGACATTTTTTCAAAAAAACGGTTTTACAAACTCCGATATTCTTTACACTATAATTCAATTTAAAGAGCTTTTCTGAAAAACTTTTTCCTCTTCAGATTCAGATCCGACAACCGGATCTAGTAAGATCTGAAAATATTTCGAACGATTTATTTCCCGGGAAAAAAACGAAGTCCTGAGTTTCAAAAATCCAGTTCAAACGAAACCAAATCCTTCCAAATAGTAATTCTTTTACATATATGAAAAAGAGAAAAAAAAATCTCTTCGTCACGTGCGGATTCTCCAAAGACCGATCTTCGAACCACTCGAAAACACTAGGAAAATGAAATCCCCCGATTCCCTCACCGATCAAACCTCAAGAAATAAACCGAGAAAATGCGCGAGAAACCTAGAAAGAGAGGCAAACAAGCAGGAAAAAGAAAACAGAGAAAAAAGAAAATTAACTGAGCAGATCCGACTTGAAAGAGAGCCTGCTCTTTTTTTATAGATCTTTGAAGAGATGAGTACTGAGTTTATATAGAAAAAGAATATTAATAATAAAATAAAAAAGAATTTATTTTTAGTGGCAGTATGTGGGGACCACTGTTTATCGGAAGCTCTAAAAATTTACCCGGTATCCAAACACACCCTTTCTAACATAGACGTGACAGATCATAAGCTTAAGAAACCGACACGTGTAGGTTTTAATCCCCTATGCGGCACAGCGACGGAGGTAATAGATATTATTAGACACCCTGGAAGTTGGCTGCTTTTGTCGTATAGGAAGCTTAGGGATTAGGTTCGGCTCCGAGCCTCCGCTAGTTACGTCACCGTAAAAAATAATACTACCATGAAATACTTTATTTATTTTTATTTTAACCTAGGCGTTGGTTTTTTTCTAAATGAAAATTAAATTGTTTCACTCCTTTCCATTGCGATTCGCAATTATTTGATTGTTTTTAAAGTAAATTAAAGGTTAAGAAAAAAATTATAAATTTGTCTTCAAAAATTATTAAAATTTTTAATACTTAAATTTAAGAATTTTTATAGAAATATATTTTTTAAATATTATATTTAATATTGTTATATTGACATTCTTATCTTTTTATATTTTTATATTATTTTTAAATAAATGAATTAGAAATTATAAATTTAAAGATCAAATACGTGTTTAATAATATTAAAATATAAATTTATTATCATTTTATCTATATTTATTATTCAGAATTTTCTAAGCCTAAAATATTTTCATTTGTTTAAATTATAATCGTGACAAAAACTAATTATATATTAAGCATTTGAAAGTTACGAATTAGTCCTAAATTTTAAAAAAAAAAATTAGAGAGTAATTTTGTCAAAAATTGTTTTATCAAATCCAAGGTAGGTAATTAGACACGTAATGTGACGCGAGGAATGACGAAAAATAAAAAGTAACTAATAATAATATTTAAGCTTCGATAAAACCCAAGACGCGGCCAATGGTTTATGTAATTTGACAGCCAACAAATATAATATAATTAACTTACCAAATTAAAACCTTTTTTTTCCTTATTAGATTTATTGCCATAATTTCGTCATTTAATTAGTAAATAAGTAATTGGGAAAATCTTAAAAAATTAATGTGATGACATGTCATTTCACTGACTTTATGAAGTTTTTTTAATATAAAAAGATAGTGATAGGATAAGATTTAAATTTATTTATTTTACAATTTTTTTTATTTCTCAATGTATCTATTATAGCGAGTCTAGTAATTAACCCTCTGTATTCTGTAGGCTCATTAAAGGGGTAGATGCTGGCCACTAATTTTAAAGCTATTCATACTCAAGGCGAGGATTGAACCCTCGACCATTGATTTTACTACTTATTTTTAAGGTTTATGATTGTTTATTTTAATAATGTGATTTTCAACATTTTCAATGTTTGAACTTAGAAAAATTACATAAAAAGTAAATTAAGGTTATGGTCGTATTTATTCTTTTTGGCATAATATTTAGAACATTCATAACCTCTCTCAGATCCATAAATAAGAAGATAATTCATTTCAACACACTCAAATTTACGTTTTTTCTGTATTGACAACAATACTTATACCAATCGAACTAAAACTCAATCGACAAATAATAAGTATTTATTAAATTGTCAAGGAGTGTGATGATACTGATTAATAATCCATTTATAAACATAAATACTATTAACAATTAACTAAAATTAACTTAATTTAAGAATTTATATAACAAAATAAAGGGAATATTAAAATGAAAAAGAAAAAAGGACGCGGCCAATGGTATAGGTGATTTTTGTTGCTGACCGTTAGAAAACAGACTTTTAACTTTAATTAACTAAACAAATTAAACTTTTTTTGTCAACTAAATCCCTTATTGGCATTCGAAGATTTTTATTAATTAAAATAATAATAACGGCTGTTTTTTTTTTTTTTTGGTTTGTGACAAAATCTATGGACCAAATTTCACCTGAGGTAACAAAACTGAAAACAAATAACGCCACTGGTTTTAATGTTACCATATTCCTTTTTAACATAAATTCTTCCCCTTTTTATCATGTGATATTGGCTTCGTGTAGAACTTATGAACATTATGAATTTCATGGTTTTATTATTATTATTCCATAAGATGAAATTCTATGGTGTTTCGAGGTTGTTTTGAAAATGTAAGAAGTTAACAGAGGAAAGAGTTTTGAAAAAAGATTAAATAATTAAATAAGGGGAAATTTTAAAGAGATGGAGAAAATGTTTTTTTCTTTTTTATTAGAGGCTTGATAGAAAAAAAAGAATGGGGAAAATGAAAAAAAAATGTTTTTCTTCTTTTACTAATTGTTTGATGGAAATGAAAAATAGGAAAAATAATATTGTTAATGGACTAATTTTATAAATGCGCATATTTGTATTTGTTAAAGATATGTGACCTAAATTGTTGTTAAAATAAAGTGCAAGTGATAAGATAAGGGATCTATGAGGGCGTAGGTCAAGCTACAAGCTGCATAAGTAAAATATGTATGGAAGTATATTACCTCTATTTGATGTTGATTGGAATAAGGTGTTTTAACCTTATTATATTACTTCTATTTGACTTTGATTAGAATATGGTTTTACAAACCTATAAATAGACATAGCCGTCTCTCCTATTATATTATTCGAATTCAACATAGTGAATTTTTTCTATATGCTCTGTTTTTCTTTCTTTTATTTGGGATATATTACTATTATCGATGTTATATTTTAAACAATATCTTTTTTATTCTCTTTTATTTGTTTATACATAGACAAGAAGTGTACAATAAACCTACTAAAAGCAACAAAGCTTGCCACAAAACAAAGAAATGTACGAATTTAGAATTGTAATGAGTACAATCTGAATCCTTTAACGTGTATCCAATTGAAGGCAACTCTAGTGTTAGTAGTCGTGATAATTTTAGGTCCAATAGTGTCTACTTAAGAAGCGAGTATGTTGATTTATAAGACCAATGCCCACAAACTCCTTCGCAGGGTCTTTAGACCTTGGAATACACATTGAATAGTAGAGTAAAAGTAAAAACAAAACAATGTCAGATGAGGGAAAACGCTTGCAATAAAATTGTTGGAGTCCCTAAGTATTGCTTTATCATTACAATAAAAAAATAATTATTTTTCTTATTTCCTTTATTGCGAAACAAAATCCATTTTTACTAACTTTTCAGATTTCCGTCGATTTACCTTTTCAATCAACTAAGCACATAGTAAGATAGGGTTCTTTTTCATTTACTCTCTCTCTCTACTTAAAAAAAGAAGAAGCAATTTTCTCTAAGTCTTTTTAATTATTTATTTTATTAACTTTTAAATTTTTATTAATTTATATTAACGTAATAATCAATTAATTAAAATAATATATGAAATATAACAATCATTATAATAATATAATTCCATTTATTAATTCATTAAATTTCTCATAATAAGTTAAATTCCAACTAATTCTAACGTCACTAAGATTTTATTTTTGAAATCTTAAGATTGTATTTTATTTTTGGTGAAATATAGTTTTCTCTTGTACCCACTCCCAACACCTACAGGGACTCAAAAGTAAAACATAAAAAAGTAAGGGGCAATTTCCGCAAAAAAAGGTATATAAGGACTCCTTATTATCAAAATGAGCCGAGAAGTACGGCGAGGGAAAAAGGAAATGCCTAATTTGTCCTTATTTAAAAAAAAAAGTAGGTTCCAATTTCATTTCATGTTTTGAGAAAGTCCGCTTCACGAGGAGGACGGGCTAACCTCACTGTTCGGTTCCCCTCCGCGAGGCAACTAACCACTCCAATTCCCGACACGTGTCGTAATACACACTTTTCACCAACACAAGACCGCATTGGTTGCCACCAACCCTTCCCCTTTAGCACGATGGATTTTGGAGGTTGGTTAGGTGAATTTTTTTTTTTTTTAAGTCTTTGATATGTTGATGAATGGACTTTTATGTCCTTATATTTCATCAATGATTTTCACAAGTTGACTTTAATAATAAGAGGTCCTTTGCTGTCAATTCATCACTACAAAAGAATTGCATTCCAGGGAACAGCCAATCAATTAAAATTGGTATTACTTTTCTTTTTGGGGGTTACATTTAATTTGGTATTTTGATCATTCACTTTTGCCACCTTTCTATAATTATATAGGTTAGATAGTAACCATCACCTTAACTGGTGTTAAGTGTATATATTACAATATCAATTTAGTCTTAGTTCGATCGATCAATTGTATTAAAACATGTTATCCTCTAATTTATGAGTTAAGAAAGGACTATATCTATTAAAGAAATATATATATTTTTTTGTAAAAAAGTAATTTTTATTAAATAATAGCATAAGATATTAATGTTTTAAAATTATACTTTTTAAAGAATAACTATAAATGTAAATACTTAGAATATTAATTAAATTTTAAAATTAAACGACATAAAAGTAGTTATTAGAAGAAAAAAAACCCATACTTTGCGTTAAGGACTCGCAACCTACAAATTAATCAAAATGATGACAACCTTGTTTTATTTTAATTAATTAATTATTTGAAGATGGTTAGAAAAATAGAAAGAAACAAAAGATGTGTGGCCCACATTTGTAAACACTGATAAGTAAGTAGAGCCACAAATTAAAAGGGCCCCCGGCGCCAGGCGCGTGCCGCCCACCATCCCCCCCTTGTCTCAATTACGAAGCGCGGGTGAACATCAATGGGATTTGCCCCTAATTTCCACACTCTCTAATCCGATATTATATGATATTTTTAAAACAAAACTTTTTTATAATTAATTCGATTTATTCCACATTCCACATTTTTAAAATCGGTTAACTAGTCGAATCAGTTAAGTTATTAGTTCAAATGGTTTAATAAAAAATTCATAAAAAAATTAGTTCAACTATTGATTCAGTCATTTTTTAATCAGTTCAATTAATCTATATCGATTCCCAATTTAATCGTTTATCATTGTCTAGATTGGTACCCAACAGGTTCGGTTCGATTCAAACAGATTTTATTTTATTCTAAATTTTGTGTATATATTTGTATTCTAATTTTCTTTACATGTTTTGTTCTAATGTTAATCTTGTGATCAAGGGTCAAGTAAAAATTTTGATTTTAAGGGTTAAAATAATATTTAAAAAAATTAGGGGGCAAAAGTGAAAATTAAATATTTTATAATTAAAAGGATCTAAAATTACTATTAATCCATTTAATCAAGGATTGCTTATACCTTTAATGGTGATGTAATCTAGTTAATGTATAAATTAAGTATTAATTAAATCCATGATTACTTAGTTGATAATTAAGCTACTTGAACTCAAAGACATGACGCTAATGTCAAATAATATATTATTGGTTAAATTATGTTATTAGTTTTTATAGTTTTTTAAGTTATGAATTTAGTCATTATATTTTAATTTGATGAAATTTAATTTTTATACTTTAAAAATTTTAAAATTTTAACCCTAGCTCAAACAATAACAATTAAATTCGTTTGATTAAATCCAATTACTAGCATTGTATTATACATACAATTGTAGATTTACTCCTTATTCTCCAATAGGATCGTTCTAAGTCTCTTACTTTTCAAAATTTTAAATTACAGTATTGACACAAATGAAAATCATCAATCTATTAACTGGATTTTTGGTAAATAATAGGTAAGAATAACAAGCTGACATATCCTCCACATATAATAACATGTTTGTCTAATCAGATTTAAGAATAGCAAAAATTAACTTAATGAATTTAACAATTATTGTTTAGCAATGACTAAAATTTTAAAACTTAAAAAACAAATGAACTAAAAATAACAAAATGAAAATACAATAACTAAATTCATAACTTTCATAAAGTACATGGGCTAATAGAAGAATTTAACCATTACCTTTTCCATCTTTCATATAAATACAAGCAAATACAGATATATATAGATATAGATATTAGATATTTTCATTTGCCTTAAGTCTTTTTGTATTTACTATAAGCCTTAGGATAAACACTATCGAGTGTCGATGACAGATAGCTACCGGAAGTCGACAAACATTACCGTATTTGTCTAATGTCTATCCGATTAACGAAACGGTGTCCATCAGCGTGTAAGGGAGGAAGGGCAGACAAAGATTTTCAACGACATCCACGTCATCAATCAACCGCCCTTTCCCAAAACCGCTAAACGACATCACACCGATGTGCTTTAACAGCGCTATTGATTTGGTTCTACGTTAAAAGCACTGTCTCCTACTTGTATTTTCTGAATGTAATTCCATTACAACACGTCTATATTTCTTTTTAGGATAAATTATTCCCATGTTAAATCACCGCTACATGGCGTTGTCCGTTCACACCAATTGAAGACCTTTTTTCTATTTTTTATACCATTTTTTTTCTTGAAATAATTTTCTTCTATAATATCTGACGTTAACTGTTTTATCGATTTGAATCGAAGATATATCTTTTTACTCATCGATAGATATTAATTTATTGTACCAATCGTTGAATCATAAAAATTACAATTTAATTTCGACTTCATAAACAAATTTTCTAATTTCCCACGGTATTAGAAAACAAGCATATCCATTAATTCCAAACAAGATTATAGCTCACATTTCGAAAATTCTTTATTCGTCTTCTTTGAGGGAATCTGGGTATTTCCATTTTCAATAATAGTTGAATCAACAATCTATTTATGGGGAGAATATAAGAATCTCATTCTCATATTATTATTCATTTCTTTTATATTTGTAGTGGTCAAATATTATTTTTCATTTTTCATATTATCGAATTATAATTAATCAGAAAATAATTTAAACAATAAATGCAAAATTTTTATTTGTTAAAAAGAAAAGCATTTCCATTTTAATTTTTTTCTTAATTCACGATTTAGCTTCTAAAGTATATTTAAAGTATCAATTTTTTTTATTTTTGATCCATTTTGTGACCGCTGTTAAAAAATATTTGTTAAGCCACTTTAGTCAATGGAAAAGTGCCACATAGTTTGTATTTGGCCAATGAAAAAAAATACATAACAATTAGATTTAAATTAATATTTAAATATTAAAAAACATTATTGATTGTTAACTGACTATTGACCTACCACGTGACATTATTAGAATATGCCACGTTTCCTTTTTAAATTTTTTAATATTATATATTATGTTGATTAAAATATAAAAAAACATATATATTTACATATTTTAATTTTTAATAAAATTATTAAATACATAATTATAAATTTTAAAAGTTTAAAATAATATATAAAAATTAAAAATTGTTATAAAATTTTAAAAAAGTATTTAAAATTATTGTAGAAAAACCTTGAAATTTTAATACTTTTTTTAGATTTTTATAAAAAAATATTTTAAACTTTTTTTTTACAATTTTTGCAATAATATTATTAATTTCAACTAGTTTCTTTTCAATTTTCGTATTTAAAAAAATTATTTTCATAAATTTTTATAATTTATATATTTTTTCTATATTATATATATTTATTTTTTATATATTTTTAATGTGTAATATACATTTAATAGATGAATATATTTATTTTTTACATAAAGCCGCCATGTGGTGCTTTGTGATTGGCTATAAGATTTTTTTAATGCCTATAAAAGATATACTAAAAAATATAATGGAGATATACTTTAGGTACCAAATTGAGAAGTGATTGATACTTTAAGTATCAAATTGGGACAAAAAAGTTTAAGGACCAAAGTGAGAAAATAGATATACTTCAAAGATCAAAACATGAATTTGAGCTTCTTCTTTTTTTTTTTAACTTTTAGCTTTTTTTTTCCTCCTAATATTTAATTTGTACCTTTACTAATTTCAATTTTAGCTTTTGAATGTAAAATGTAAAAGAAAAATGAGACATTAAGAAAGAGAAATAATAAATAAAAACTCGAGATTCCAAAGTAGAAAAAAACGTGCTCCTCAAAGTTGTACTCATACACGACATTCCAACTTAGTGGAAATAATATTTATATCCCATCTTTTATCCACATTTTTTTATGATAATTTGGTGCAAAGTGGAGAATTTGGATTCTTAAATATTAAGATTCGAATTTTGTTAACGGAATTGTCATGTATGGATTTTTAGTCTCTTATGAATAATTTTTGTTTAATTGTATTTCAATGTTAGGATTAAAATCGTTTTATTCAGTAAAATCCACAATAAAACATGTATTTTTCTTGATTTGTCAGATCATAATTTTAAGATTAAAAAGATTGTCCAATTTAATATCAAGAGTTAGGTAATGCAGTGGCCACCGGCTGCTGCAGGTTAGCTCTAGTCGTGGTTGGAAACACGTGCACCAGAAAAATTAATAATACAAAATTATGATATAGGTGGAAGAATTTTTTAATATTAAAAATATAATTATAAAATAGGGTAAACTACAAAATAATCATTTTTATTTGTCTCAGATAACATTTTAGTCACTTATGTTTGAAATGTTATATTTTAGTCACTTATGTTATCATTTTGTTACAAAGTGGTCATTCTACCTTTAAACTCCGTTACCTCCCTAACGGTAGTCCAAATGGGTTTTAAATGCCAACTTGGATGTTCAGTTATTGGGATGAAAATAGATTTTTAATTGAATAATTTTAATTTGGAGTGTCACGTAGGACATCCAAGTTGGCATTTTAAAACTCATTTGAACTGCCACTTAGGACCTCCGTTAGGGAAGTAACGGAACTTAATGGTAGAGTGACCACTTCGTAATAAAACGATAACTTAAGTGACCAAAATGTAACATTTCAAACATAAATGACTAAAATGTAATATGAGACAAACAAAAGTGACTATTTTGACTAAAATATACTTGTTTGTGTGTATTAGTGTATATATAATTTTTAATAATGATTGGATAATTTTCAATAGGGTTAATTTTTTGGCATATTGACTTATTTGGCCCATCAACTTTAAAAAAGGTTATTTTAGTCCTCCATTTAAGTTTTCGCATTTTTTAGCCATTAAACTTGTATTTTTTGTCAAATCGCCCCAAAATGAATGGAAAATTTTTCTTTTAATTTAGTTGACGTTGCATACACGTTAGCATTTAATTAATTTTTTTAAAATTTAAAAAATTCAAAAATTATAAAAACTATTTTTTCAAAATAAAAAATCATTAAAATTTTTTTAAAAATTAATTAAATATTGACGTGTCATCTACATGGCAATCAACATGTATACAATGTTAGCAAATTTAACTTTTCCATCCAACTTGAGATGGTTTAACAAAAAATGTAAATTCAAAAGCTAAAAAAATGAAAAGCTAAATGGATAGCTAAAATGATTTTTTTTTTAAATAAAATTTGAGGGCCAAACAATTTTTTCCACCTAAAACAAATGGACGCCCGCATCTTTTGAAGTGATTATGATGGCCCAAACACAATTCGAGAATTTTGATTTTTTTATTATTTAAATTCAATTAAATTTTAGAATCAATAGTTATGACCATCTTGTAATAGGAGTTAGATTATATTTTGTTTTCTCTACTTAATAAATGAATAAATTAGTCATTATATATTAGATTAAAGAGTAATTTAGTGTTTCTATAAAAAAATTCGTTTTTACTGTGAAAAAGCTTAACTTTACATGTCAACATGAGGTTCACGTGGCATGTCATATATAACTGTCTAATTATTTTGTTAATCACACTAAAATTTAACAAAAAAAATTGATGATATTTTTTATAAAAAAAACTAATTTACTCATTGATCTAATGTATAGGAACAGAGACCTTAATACTACATCCACAATGAATTTGATGTTTTCGGAGAAATCCTTTTATTGTTTGAAAATTTTATATAAATTATTAATTGAGTTTGATTATAATGATAGTAACTATATTATTGTAAAAGAAAAAGAAAAGTTATTCATGAATTTTTACACTTGTCCGAACCTACAAAATTTAGGCAGGGAAATATATCCGAACCAAAAGCCGTAACTAAATGGTTCCCTTTGGCTACAGCTTGATTAAGAGATTGGTTACATTACTTTCATCGACCTAATAAAATAAAAGGAAAAAGAATATTATATATAATTTAGGAAGCTCCGCTATTAAAGTTGAATTAAAAATGAAAAAAAATACATTGTTCTATGTCTCCTCCATAGAATAATTAATTGTTCGTCGTTTACTACCTTCTCCTGCTTGCCTTACGAAGCAAATAAAATAAAATAAAATCTTCAAGAATCTACAATTTGTGGTTAGTGGGCAGTTCTTAATTTAACAAAGCAAAAAGGTAGTGACAAGTGTATCTTTTATATATGCACTAATACACATAAACAAGTATATACGTACAACAAACTTCAGGCCTCAAGATTGTTATTTATTTATTTATGTGGTGATTATTCATTAATATGGGCTGACTTGTTTTCTTTATTAAAAAACTAGAATATTTATATCCAACCTGCACCAAACTTTTAATTTGATGCTTCATTTTGATTTATTTACACATTTTTATTTTCATATGCATAATTTAGTATCTTCGTTGATTATATATAATGATTTATCACTCATAATCGAGTTCTAATTTAGTTATTAAATTACCAGAATGCTCTTATTCTAACAATCAAATATTAAATATTAATATAAGAGTATTTTTTTTCCTTTTTATCTAAAATCTAGAAAAGCGAATCATATTTTTGTTGAAATTTGAACCCAACCCCTAAAATGAAAAATTTTCTATTTGAGCCCTTTATAATTTATAAAATTTTAAATTAGCGATAGTAAAATTATACTTTGACCCCCAAAAATAATAAAAATTTAATTTAATTCTTTAAAAATTATAAAGATCTAATCTATTAAAATAGTGAAATTGCATTTTCACTATCGTAAAAATATATAATTTAATTCCGGCCATTCCAAAAAAATTTTACTAGCTCCACCACTACTCAAAACACCAAACATACATTCCTCTAATAAATATATTATTATAATTGTTCTAACCTACGTCGCGAGTATGCCATAATTTCATTGATAATGTCAAATGAGTTAGCATCACAATTTAAACTTCCTTTTACTTACATTTAAAATATATTTTTTTTATTTTTAATTTTATACATATTATATATGTGTTATTATTATTAATTTTAAATTTTAGAAATTATTATTTATTGTATGCTATATATAAATATATATTTATATATTCTAAATACGTGATTTTCATACACATACACGTGCCATAAAAAATCTAGTAAACAATAAATTTTTTTTTGATGTCTTGAAAATTTCTAATTTACACTTTCATAGTAATAAAAAATGTCATTGCTAGTAAAACAAAAGGTGCGGCTTCTCGGAGCAGATTGCATGGGGAGACCTTGTTTTTGGTGCGTATATATATTAGGCATCATCATTTTATTATTTAATTCAATGAAATATTGATTTTATATAAAATAATTTTAAATTAATATTAAATTTTATCATACCCACGATATAAAAGAGAATGTTAGATTTTGTTTTACACCTACGATATAACAAAATTTAAAATTTATTCTTGAATTTGTAATTTGTAATTCTTTTATTTAAAAATGATATAAAAATATGAAAAAAAACAAAAATATTATTATAATAATATTAATTATTTTAAAAATAAATATTTTAATAATTTAATAATTAAGTTAATGATCCAAATAAAGATGAAATTAACTTAATAAAACAATATGTATATAAAAAAAAGGGGTCATAGACTCATTGCAAGGGGTGAAGTAAAAGGGTTTGACCCATTGATTAAATGGTATAATATCATTTTTTAACATTTCTATAAACTAATATTTTAATTAAATAAAAATAATAATTTTAGCCTCTCCTCATGTTTAATTTAATACAAAATTTTAAATAACTTCAATTTTTTTTAAAAATTCCACCTCACCCTAACACAAAATTTCTCGATGGTGGTCACCATTATCATAATTTATCTCATCATATATAGTTATTTTTAATTTCATCCAAACAATCTTGAGTACATAATATATCCCTCTAAATGGAACTGAAAATTCCTTCTTTCTGCAACTGTACTGAAAGGATGTTTGTGAATGGCATCCCATGCACTTCCTAGAAATGGCAACTTCATGTGGAGAAACCACCTTTCAAATGATTGCTCGTCTCAATGGGGGAAGGGCTTCACATAAAAAAAAACTGGCACAGAAATTTGCATGTCAGACCAAACATTTTCCAATAATTACGACAAGAATATGATACAAGGAAATTTTTTTTTGTTAAGAATGATTGTGTTATAAAAAAGCAATAATTTTTGAAAAAAAAAATTTAAGTTTTTAAACCGATATTATTTAAAAGAATAATTGCAGTACAATATATATAGAATGCATGAAACGGTCCAAATGTCAACCTATGTTTTTTATTTTATAGTAATCAAAATTTGAGGCAGTAAACACAAAAAATGCGGCTCCTCGGGGCAGATTGCGAACCTTGTTTTATATATATATATAAAAAAATGAAACAAGGTTAGATCCATAGTGGAAATGGTGCATGATTTGTTGGTTAAACATGGTGATCACAAGCCTCTCCATCGAGTTGCTGCATACACCACCATGGTTGCCATAGATTGTGGGCAAAATTAAATTAATCGTAAAGGTCTATTTTAGATCTTTTAATTAAAAAAGAAGAAGATACATACATATATATTATGGTCAATGAAATTATTGAATTATAATTCAAGAGAATCTGGCTGGCTTCTTACACATAATCACAAATTTCTTTTATACATTAGTCTCAATAATTGAAGAAAGAGAAAGAACAGATACATGAACATGACCGAACCAAATAGTCAAAATCATAATGTTATTTAAAAGAAAAAAAAGAAGAGGAAGTTGGCCGTTTGATTAGTTAAAGAGACCTCTCCTCCTGTGGTGAGTCGGCACTTATACTCCTTTGAGGATTCTAAGAGCCGAGAGTGACTCGACAGTTGGGTGTGTAATAGGGGTATTGGTCGAAGACCAATGCATGTCCCACTAACACTTGGGTCACGTTCTTAGGTTCCAAGCAGCCAACTGATTTTTCAATCATTGTTGTTCTGTCATCTGGTTTTATGTGAAAAAGAAAACCCAGGAAGATTTTCTTTTATATAGTGTTATTACTACAGTGTTGCTTTCGATAGTTAAAAACGGATAAATTAATTTTTATATTGTGTATTAAATGAAAAGATAAATTAGTATTTCTATTGTTACATGGTGAAATATTACTGTTTGATTACTTGAATTAGTCTCTTCATGTAAAAGATTCCATTCATTTCGCTATTTATTAAAGTTTTCATCTATTTCTTCTATTAAAATTCCATCCATTTTGCTTGAATTAATCTATCCGTGTCAAAACGAGGTACAAATGGCGCACCAAGTGTCACTGTCTAATTGTTTTCATCAATCACGTCCATACCCAATAGTAAAATTGGATAAATTTTTTAACAAAAAAGATCAATTTACCTTTGATTTAATGTATATTGACTAATTTGCTCGTTTTTAGTAGAGGGACTAAAAATTTAATTTGATTCTTAATACACGGGCCTTCATGATACTTTTACCTTAGTTGATCACATATTACTATATCAAGATTACATGAAAATTTAATTAGTTTTATGCAATTAATAACAAATTTACATTTTAGCCAAAAGTTTAAGGCTATTTAAACTTTGTTTAGCATTAATTTTAGGAAAGTGTTTTTCAATGAAGTTACCTTTTTATCTCTTCATTAAATTTTCTACTTTACAACATTATGTCTGAAGGTGTCATTTTACTTCTCAAAAGTATTATTTAACAACGAATTTAAATACTATCAAATTTTCCAAAACCACTTTTTAAAAATTCTTTTACATAAGACTTTTGAAATACAATTTTCAACCTCAATAGTAAACTAACCCTTAAAAGATTTCACCTCATTTCTAACATCAATTTCAACTTACTAATAATAACCAGGGGCGAATGAAGAATTTTTTTTAGGTGGGCTGAAATTAAAATTTAATTTTTACGATAGTAAAAAATTGCAATTTTACCATTTAAATAGCTTATATCTTTAAAAGTTTTAAAGGATTAAATAAAATTTTTATCATTTTTAAGGGGGCCAAAGCGTAATTTTTTATTAATTTAAAATTAAAAAAATTTAAAAGATCTAAATAGAAAATTTTCCATTTTAGAGGTGGTAATATTACACAAATTCTTTTTTTAAATGGCATTACAAATGTAAAAAATCAAAATATGCTAAAGAATTTCAGCATAATATATAGAGTAAAATTAAAATTCAATCTCATTATATTTTTTTTAAAAAAAAAACTTAATTAAATGGAAATATATTTATATAGTTTTTCAATATCTCTGCCCATAATATATGTATTGATTTATAAAGAGTTCACAACCACCAAGGTGATCAGCTAATATTTATTTATAAATAACATGAAGAAGACATTTCATTTCCTAGCAACACCCTTTTCACATGAAGGCTTCTTATTTATTAGAAAAAAATAATAATAAATAAAAGGTAAAGAATCGAGATAGGATTCCAAAAACATTAATTTATTATTGAAGAAAAAGAATGAAGAGACTTTTGGTAATCAATTTTGTGGGTTGGTGGTGTGTCCCTAACTTCACCTTTGATTGGATGAATTAACAATAATTATGTTCTGTTTGACTATGCATGGCCACTGTGAAAATTGTATATTTGGTAAAATTTTTACTTGTATTTTCATTCGTTCAATGAATGTATTTATACAAATTATAAGAGAAGAAAACTGACTAAACTGACTATTAACAAACTAAACTATAGTTTGTTAATTCTAACAAACTTTGACTATTTCGACTAATTAAATTAGCAATATACTAATTTAATATACTAACATCCCCCCTCAAGCTAGAGAATGTATATTCAACATGCCTAGCTTGAACAAATTTTCTCGAAATGGAGCAGTAGCCAAGGATTTGGTAAACATGTCAGCCAACTGATCTTTAGAAGAACAAGGCAACAATTGTATCACACCAGTTGAAACTTTCTCCCTTACAATATGACAATCAATCTCGATGTGTTTTGTTCTTTCATGGAATGTTGGATTAGCAGCTATCTGTAAAGTAGAATTATTATCACAATACAATCTTGTTGATGAAGAAACTGGTTGATGAAGATCATCAAGTAGATAGTGCAACCATTGAATTTCACAAGCTGCTGCTGCTAATGCTCGATACTCAGCTTCAGAGGATGAGCGAGACACTGTGGTTTGTTTCTTTGCTTTCCAACTAATAAGGGAGTCACCAAGAAAAATACAAAAACCACTTATAGATCGTCTGGTTTCTGGACAACCAGCCCAATCAGAATCACTAAAGCCTCTAAGTAGCAAAGAAGAAGTTGCTGAGAAAAATATTCCAGAACTAGGAGAGTTCTTTAAGTAGCGCAATACATGATGAGCTGCCTGAAGATGCAACACAGTTGGTTTATCCAAGAATTGACTTAGCTGCTGAACTGCAAATGAAATGTCTGGTCGTGTTGATGTAAGATAAATGAGTCGACCAACCAGCTGTCTATAGAGTGTATTATCAGCAAGTAATTCACTGTCATCACTTCGCAATTTTGAGCTTGATTTGGTTGCCATTGGAGTTTTTGCTGGTTTACATTCCATGAAGCCACTATCAGTCAAAATCTCAAGACAATACTTCCTTTGAGATAAATGAATTCCTGCAGTTGACCTTGCAATCTCGAGACCAAGAAAATACTTAAGCTCACCAAGATCTTTGATTTTAAATGCCTGATCTAGAAAACTCTTAACTGTAGAAATTTCATGTTGATTATTACCAGCCAATATCATATCATCAACATAAACAAGCAAGGCTGTAAAAGAATCATTTTCCTTTTTGACAAAGAAAGAATGATCAGAGGAGGATTGTTTGTAGCCAAGGGATAAAAGAGAAGCTGTAAGTTTGGAGAACCATTGTCTGCTAGCTTGTTTTAAGCCATATAGAGATTTTTGTAATTTGCAGACTTTGCTCTTGTCTGATCCTTCAAATCCAGGGGGCAACTTCATGTAAACTTCCTCATTCAATTCACCATGTAAGAACGCATTATTGATATCTAACTGCTGGAGAAACCAATTCTAAGATGCAGCTAAAGCAAGAAGAAGTCGCACAGTAGTAATCTTTGCAACCGGAGAGAAAGTGTCAAAACAATCAACACCTTCTCGTTGTGTGTATCCCTTAGCAACCAAGCAAGCTTTGTATCGCTCAATTGAGCCATCAGCCTTATGTTTGACTCGAAAAACCCATTTGCAACCAATTGCTTGCTTACCAGGTGGTAACTCAGTAATAATCCAGGTCTTAGTTTGTTCAAGAGCAGTAATCTCAGCTTGCATTGCCTCTCGCCAATGTAAATGTTTTACGGCTTGTGTGTATGTTTTTGGTTCGGTAGTGGCAGTAATGGCTAAAGTATAGTGTAAATGTGTAGCTGAAAGGTTTGAATAGGAAAAAGTTTGAGTAAGAGAGTAATTATTACCTGGGAGAAGATTGGTACCAGCCTGCAGAGAAGAGCATTGATAATCATTCAAATAACGAGGTGGTTGTCTGTTTCTTGTAGGACGGGTTACATTTGGAGTTGGTGGTTCAATATGTGGTTTATCATGTGGTTCAGTATTTATGGGTGGTGGTTCAATATGTGGTTCAGTATTTGTGGGTGGTGATGGTGTTTCAATAGAAGAAGATGAATCTGATATAGGTTCATCATAGGTAGGAGAGGAAGCTAAAACTGGTAATGAAGGTGATGAAGGAGACAAGGAACTGTGAAGAAATGGAAAATGATGTTCATGAAAGGTTACATTTCGAGAGATGAAAATGATTTTGGTATCTAAGTCAAAAAGTACATAACCTTTAACTGTAGGTGAAAGGCCAAGAAAAATACATGTTCGAGAACGAGAATCAAATTTATGCCTATGAGCTGTTAAAGTAGATGCATAAGTCAAACAACCAAAAACTTTTAGAATAGAGTAATCTGGTTTGGTTTGGTGAAACTTTTCATAAGGTGTAAAGTTGGAAAGGAGAGGTGTAGGTTTTCTATTTATGAGATAGACAGCATGTAAGACTGAATATCCCCAGAAATATTGAGGTGTATAAGAATGAAACAAGAGGGCTCGAGCAACATTTAAAATATGTTGATGTTTTCGTTCCACCAAGCCATTTTGTTGTGGTGTTTCCACACAAGATGTTTGATGTATGGTTCCTTTAGAAGCATAAAAAGAAGGCATAGCAAATTCAGAACCATTATCAGATCGAATCACTTTAATTTTGGCTGAAAATTGGGTCTCAACCATTTGGAAAAAATTTTGAATATGTTTTCGAACTTCAGACTTTGTTTTTAAAAGAATAAGCCAGGTATAACGGCTGTAATCATCAACAATTGTCAAGAAATATTTATGGTCATTAATAGAAACAAGAGGATTAGGGCCCCAAATATCAGCATGTATAAGATCAAATCTCTTTATGGAAACAGAATTGCTTACAGGAAAAGAAAGCTTTTTGTGCCTTGCCAAGTGACACGTTTTACAAGCTGAATTATCAAAAAGTTGTAAAGTAGGTATTTCTGGTAAAAGGAGTTTTATTCTCGAGTCTGAAAGATGACCAAGACGAGAATGCCATACATCTGTAGTAGGAGTAGCAGTAAAGGTTGTAGTAGAAAAGGTAAAAGTTTGAGATGGATAGTCAAGTAGATAAAGACCTCGATATGCTCTAGCTGTACCAATCATCTTCCAGGATGGGAGAGCCTGTATCTTGCAAACATTAGAATGAAAGGTAAAACAACATGGCAAAGTAGTAGTAAGTTTGGTTACAGAAAGCAAATGGAAGGTAAAAGCTGGAATATGAAGAACATCATGTAAACATAAATGTTCATGAAAAATAACAGTACCAGATATACATGCTTCAAGTTTGGTACCATTAGGTAAAGTAACAAGGATGGGTTTAATATGTTTATATGAGGCAAAAGATGATAAAGAATAGGTAATATGATCAGTAGCACCAGTATCAATGATCCAAAAAGGAGTTAAAGATATACCTTCAGTGGTAGCAAGAGTAAAGTGAGAGTCACGGATAACATTGTTGGTTAAAGAGGTAGAAGAGGGAATGGATGGAGAGGGTGATGGTTTGAGTAAAGCAAGAAGCTGAGAATATTGCTCTTGAGTCAAAGTAAAACCAGAATTATTAGATGATGAATCACTTAGTGTTGAAGTAGGTGGAGGCTCAGCAACATCATCAGAATAAACATTGTTGACACGAGCCTGACCCTTTGCCCTGTATCCATTATTATAACCATTTTTGCGAAAACATGTTTCAATTGTATGACGAGGCCTTTGACAGAAAATACACCATCTTTTGTCAACAGTTGAAGAAGAAGCATCAAATTGCTTAGTAACAGCATTCACACTAGAGGTATTATCAGAGGAAGACAGATTATTAACAAACACCTTTGAACTTCCAGTATTGAACTGTCTTTCTTGTTGAATCACCATAGAAAAAGCCTTATTAATGGATGGCAAAGGATCTAAAAGCATAATCTGAGATCGCGCACCAGTAAATTTATCATTAAGACCTTTAAGAAAGCGAATCACATAGTCATCATCATGATAACGCTTGATAGTAATCAAAACACCACAAGAACAAGGTGTATTGCAAGAACAGCGAGGACGAGGCCTAAAATGTAACAACTCATCCCAGAAAATCTTGAGTTCAGTAAAATAGTCTGTAACTGACCGATCATCTTGCTTAAAAGATGAAATCTCATCTTGCAAAGAGATTCGATAAACATCACCTTGAGAAAATCGTTCTCGAAGATCATTCCAGATATCAAATGCAGTATTAACCCAAATAACACTGCTAAAGATGAAGGAACTGATAGAGTGATTAAGCCAAGAAATTACCATGGTGTTACATCGTTCCCAAGCAGGATAAAGAGAATCAGTGTCAAATGGTACTGTAATGCTTCCATCAACAAACTGAAGCTTGTTCTTCGAGAGAAGTGTAAGACGCATTGCACGAGACCAAGAATGATAGTTGGAACTATTGAGAGCTGGTGAAACAAGTATAAGCGAAGGATTTTCATTTGGATGCAAATAATAAGGACTGGAAATAGGAATTGTAGGATCAGAAAGCTCAATCGTTGATGAATTAACAGGCATAATGGAAAAAGAATCCAGGAAAATGCCAAGAAAATGCAGAAAAGCAGAGAAAATGCGGAAGAATCTTTAAACGTCTGATACCATGTGGAAATTGTGTATTTGGTAAAATTTTTACTTGTATTTTCATTCGTTCAATAAATGTATTTATACAAATTACAAGAGAAGAAAACTGACTAAACTGACTATTAACAAACTAAACTATAGTTTGTTAATTCTAACAAACTTTGACTATTTCGACTAATTAAATTAGCAATATACTAATTTAATATACTAACAGCCACCCCAATTACTACTTTAAATCAACAATTTGCCAACAGAATATATTGTTTTCTTCACCATCAATCTTAAACAACCTGTGATGGAATCTTATTTTTATAATGAGGGTTTTATAGCCTCATTTATCTCCCTTGTTTAGTTGGCCAACAAAAATTTTATATTAAGAGTTAGGTTGAATTTAGTTTTTTTTATTACAAATTTAGGTAATTTAGTTTTTGTATGTTAGATCAGATGGTAAGTTGGTTCTTCTATTAAAATTGATCTCGGCATGTTATCATGATGTACATGTGGCATGCTTCTGATTATTTCATCTGCCACAATAGTTTTTAACAGTACAAATAGGTAAAATTTTAAAATGAAAGGGGATCAATTTGTCTATTTTTTTAACGGATGGAGTAAAATACAATCTGGCTCATAGTATACAACTTCTATGATACTTTCACTCACCCAAAACTTATAGAAATTAATATCTCAAAATCAACCCCGATACACACACACACGCACACAAAATCACATTGACATGTGACTATATTATTTGTATTTTCATTTTGATTACTCATTTATAAAGTTCTCAACTTTGTAACTAACGTTATGAAATTTTCCACCTTGGCATACTTAGGTAGTTTTAATATTTCCATATAATTTCTTATTTATTTTGACACTCATTTAATTACATCAAAAAATCAATTTTTTTCGTGTTAATTATATTTCAAAAACAAAAAAAAAATTTAATTAGGCTCATTTGGGGAAAAAATGCTGAATTAGGATTTGTTTGATTGGTATAGTAGTAATAGGATTTCTACTAATTACTTCATTGAAGGTTGAATAAAATGGGTAGTTAGAGATTTTTTATTAAATGAGTATTCAATCATGATATACAATAAAATATTAATAAAAAAAGAAAAAAAGATTCAACTAATTTGGTCTCGGTTCCAATGAACTTTTTAATCTAATTTAATATTTGTGAGTGAATCAATTCATCATCTATTTCAGAATTGATATATTACTCGATTCTAACAAATTCGGTAAATATTATTTTGGAGAAAGGAGGAGGAGATAGTTAGATATAGGAAGAGAAAGTGATGTGATCTGGGGGAGTTGAATGGTGGCTTTGTGAAGGTGAAATGGAGTAGGTTTATGTATTGGCTGTGGAAGTTGTTGGTTGGCTGTGAATACCATAAAAGGACAAGCTGTGGAAGCTTGCCTCTGGTTTTTACTTTCTTCTTATTGAATAAAGGAACTCAGTGTTGGAATTCATAGTCAGTGTGAGATAAACTCTTGTTACTGTTCATTCCACCAACCCACTTATGTTTATTTATTTAAACAATAAAAAGAAAATAAAATGATCTTGGTTTCTCCCTTTTTAATTTTTATCCTTCTTCTTTCATTGAAAAAGCTGTTTATTTGAGATCAGGGGCCTTTTTGGGAGACGAGTTTATTCCTAGTTTTGGTGTAAATGTATGGCAATCATCCATTTGGGGGAGGTGTGGCGTGTTTCAATCCAATTTTTGTATCGCACTCAAACCTCTCTTAGTCGACAATAATGCTCACACTTTTATCTACCCTTATCATTTTATCTAATAAATAATTTAATACTTTAAATTGATTATATAATTAATTAAAATATTTATAATAATATAAAAAAAGATGCATTTTAATATTTTATTAAATGAATTTATAAATTCACATATTTTCAATAATTGTAAAACGTCTATTGTATATCATTTCTAATATAGTGTCATTAATAGTCATCGTATATTCTCATCTCATTGCTACAGTTGCGTTTGGAATTTACACCAAAAAAGAAAATATCATGCTTGTGTACCCTTATAATAATATAACACCAACACATTGTATTTAATACAACAAATATAGTACTTCTTTTCTTTTTCGTGTTTATATTTGATATAC
This sequence comes from Gossypium hirsutum, assembly GCF_007990345.1. Classification (NCBI taxonomy): domain Eukaryota; kingdom Viridiplantae; phylum Streptophyta; class Magnoliopsida; order Malvales; family Malvaceae; genus Gossypium; species Gossypium hirsutum. Next base: position 60,736,568 of record NC_053448.1, on the reverse strand, counting down.
TACCGTAGAAATTAATACTTTTACAATTTATGATTTCAATGTTTAAATCCAAATCTTCTCTTTAAAAAATATAATATAGTTGATACAAGAAAAGAAAATACAAAATACATGTATGAAATAATGGGAGTAAGAACCAAATGCCATACCTTTACCGGACAAATCACAGATTACAGTCAGTTACATTTTTTTTTTCCCTTTGGAAAAGTATTTAATAGACCAAGTGTTGTCAATTATTGTCGTGGGAACGTGGTCCATGCTCACAATGTGTTTGCACCTTGCAGAAAGGTAAATGCTTTTTTTCTTCTTTTTTTCTATATAAAGACCAGTTAGAATGTTTTATCGAAATTAACTGTAAAGGGCATCATCCAACACAAGCCTATAAATATGAGTAGGTAGTCCAAATTAAAAGAGAATGTAAGGCCCAAATACTTGAACGGTTTACAAGAGAATGTCCCCCTAGACTCCACCCCTATGCTCTTAGCTACTGTACTAAATGCTTAAATTAGGCCTTTTAGTGATTGTTGAGATCATATAATAGTCTAACTTTAATAAAAATATTAAATATAAAAATTTTCAAATATTATATATCAAGTTTCAAATTATGTTTTTATTATTATTTTTTAAAGTAATATTTAATTCAACTGTCATGTTTTATTTTAAATAAAATAATAATATTTGAAAATTTTTATATTTAATATTTTTAAAGTAATATTTAATTTTTATATTTTAAAAGAGACTAAATTCCCAAACTAAAAAAAAGAAGACTATCCTAACTTTTTAGGGCTTGATCTTAAAAGGTCGGAAAAAACTATCCTAAAAGGCCTTTTGGGAATTTAGTCTCTTTTAACCCTTACATTTCCTTTTAATGACGTACCGGTTCAACCACTGTAATGTTGAAGTGTATCTAATGGAATGGTTAGCTCTATGATAATTGAACAAGGGATTCTCTTTATCTTACATTATCTAAACTGTATCAGATCAAGAGAAACAGTTTAAAAAATTTTAATATCGTTGTTAATTACAACTCTTCATTTACACATGACCTTGTAAATATTAGTGCTGAGCCATTTACACCACGGAGGATGAGCATCCTCGAGTCGACATATGTACCACACACGATATTTGTCAATTCAAACATTTCAGGGGGGATCTGTGTTCGGATTTCCTGAACAATGTTTATTGCAACATCAACGCCCTGTTTCAATGTTTCATCAAGCGTCATTGACACCTCGATGTTGTCCAGAAGGAGCTTAGCTACAGGAAGACTTGATGGTAACTCCGTGAAGGGGATCACTTTTCTCCATTTTCTGCTAGATAGTTTCTCGATTATGGACTTCTCGGAGTTTGATTGTCCCAAAGATAATCCTTCCATTGCCATATCGTTAAGATATAGTCGCTCCCCCGCTTTTAAACTAGATGAAGAGTTCACTTGCAATTTCCCCTTGATTCCCCTTTTGTTATGGGGCCAATCGTGTCCCATCATGGCCGTGAATCCAATTTCAGATGTTACAGAAAGGCATGTGTTTGACTTAGAAGGTCTTGCAATTGTTAGGTATGCATCGCCAATGAGGACACGGAGAGGAGGTTGGCGAAGAGTTAAGCCTATGTGCCTTCCTGTAGAGTATAGCAGACGCCATTTCCCGGGCAAAAGCTCTAGCCAGTTCTGCAGTCCAAATAAAGATAGAATGCAACAGTATATTAGCACAATTAAAGCCTAGTTGAGATCAAGCTGTAAAAAACTCAAGTTCTATCAAGTCTCACTTTTAAAGCTTGAGCTCAACTAAAGATGAAAACTGAACAGCTTGAGCTCACTCAATTAAGCTCATTTACCTAGTAAAAAATGACCTTGATTCCCATACTTGACTTCCAACTTGATTACTATACTCCAGTTTGAATTAAAATGTTCAACAATAATTTTGATTAGACTTGCGAGCTACTCAAGTCAAACATTAGGATACTCGAATTTAGCTTGCCCCAACAGCTCAAGTTCAACTGGACCATGACCGAGTGAAGTTTGAGACTTGAATAAAATGTTCAACATAACAAATTACTTTTGACTTCTAACAATAAGAATAAGAATCTTAAGTCTAAACATTATTCAGAAAAAGAATAAAGCCTACGCAACTAAAAACGAGAGACAAAGAAGAAGAATCACCTTTGGTCTTGAATGGGGATTCAACATCTCCATTAATTCAATAAAGTGGGCAAGCCTATCACGCTGTAATATGAAAAATAACAAGTTAGCTCACCTATCCAAATTTAAAACATGGATTAAAATAGTGTAAAAAGTTATAAGGAACACAGTAGATTATCTAACCTATGATAAAATAACAGAGGTATATAATTACCTGAGCTGTGCGATAGATATATTCCTCTGTGATTCTCACTGCAGTTGACCCAAGACCCCATCTAATAATATCCATAGATGGGACCACACGCCATCTTGGTCCACATAAAAATGGATGCCTAAGAGCATCTATGCAACTGCAATGAATAAAGCAAATCACTATATAACTTACTAAATAGTAAATGCGCATTAAGAAACTCAGAAAGCCGCAAACCTTGATGGAGAACCCTAACTAATTACTATTCAGAGTACATTGACATAAATCTTTTAATGAAAAAGAAAAAGAAAGAAACTGCATACCTTATTCTTTTAGAACGTTTGGCTGCAAGCAACAATGATAGAAGGTTCCAACCTGCACCCCAGTTTCTATCAAGTATCTGCAAAAAAGATAATTTGCTAAAAGATCCTTACAGACAGTAAGTGACAAGTTGTGTTCAAGTAAAATGACTTAACCTGGAGTCCAATATTTCCAGTTGCAGAGTTCCGAGTGAGGATTGGCAGAAGAAATTCACGCAAGCATGAGGGGTCATTTCCCTGTAATTGCATATGGAAATACAAGATGATATGAGATAACATTCATTCAACAGAATTTAAATGTTAAAGAGGGAACGACTCCATTTTATCAGAAGAATTAGAGTAACTTTAAAGTCAAGATATGCAACATTACAGACTTGGGGGTGAGTCTCGGCCCTCGGGGATGTCTAAGACATGATTATGTTCAATTTTTCTAAGTTTTCTTTTCCCATATATTAGGAGGATCATACTCCCATACCTATGTCTAGATGTGTATTTGACCATGTCAATTATGAGTACTTCAAGGAAAATGAAGAGTAGGAGCAACAAAGGAGATATGTAAAATAGCCTTTTAAAAGGTACACAAGTAATGATTGCAGAGATATAGAAAATGACAGTCTTGGTGCCTAAAAATTGTCAAAAACGGCAGCCAATTTGTGATTTCTAGCAGGCTAATATAGATATCCTAGGTTCAGTGACCCAATTCATATTCTAAGATGCACTTCTTGAATTATGTGAAAAAAAAAATAGTTACATAGCAAGAGTCGCGTGCTATACCTTCATAAGGAAGGTTTTGAACTTTGTAAAGATTACGGGATCCATGAGTTCTCTTAGCACCATCTTTGCCATCATAAATCCAACACACCTTTGTAAGACATGAAGTTAAGTGAGCTTCAAGACGATGTTTCACATGTTCAACGTTGTCTTTTATTTGCACCATACCTCATGTCAAATGCAATCATCATTTGTCTCCTATCCATGTTGCTATCCGATGCACTTCTATTGGAACCATCCTCATAGAAATCAGCAGCATTTCCTAGTATTCCTACCTGATAACACCGGTTTAAAAAATTATGCAATTGAGAGAAGAATGAAAATAGAGAAAGGAATCAAGCTGTGCTATTGTGCCAAGCAAAACTAGAATCACATATATCCATTTACACAAACCTCCTCAATGATCATAAAGAAAATTGGTAAATACCTTTATATGTCTATCAACCGGGCTTATATGTACATTTTCCAGCCTTAACTCTGTATGCGCAATCCCATGACAGTGCAAGTAATTAACCTGTAAAAGGTAAACATCAAAAGCAACATCTACACTTTGAGAAACATGGGATGACAAATTTATGATAACCATTGAGAAATGTCAGATACAAGAATTTATGACTAAAGAAGAAAGAAACATACTCCAATTAAGAGGTCCCGCAGCAATATTCTAGTAAGCCTCAACTGACGAGAAACTGCAGGTCCCCCAACCGAGTCATCTCCTACTCTCCTAACAGATTCTTCATCCAATGCAAGAGTTGCTTCCAAAGTTGGAAGCCAGTCGGGTTGCTGAAGCCAATGTCTTAACGAAAAGCTACCATGATACTGCCAAAAAAAAAAACACAAATAAGTTTTAATCCACTTGGAAGAAGTACATAAGGAAGTCGGCTGGAATTGGAACACAAGCCTCAAAGGCAAAACAACAGAATCAGGGAGGAGCATACCCCATGGACCAGAGTGAATGAGCTATGACTACCACCTTTACGTGATGAAACATAACCATAAACTTGCATGGAATATGAATGGTAGAGAATTCTACGACCAACAAGCTTTTTCAATACCTGTAATATATTCAAACATAAGAAATCAACACATAATGAGAGACCCGACGAGCTTTTGAAAAAAAAAAAAAAAGAGTATACAGCTTGATGAACACAGTTCACAGACCTCTATCGCTCGCCTTCCCCTACGTTGAGCTCGAGCACTAGTAAGTCGTCGAAGCACGACTCTCGAGTTATACAAAGGGCTGCAATTTCATTAAACACCAAATATTAAGCTAAAAACAATATCACCGTAGTAAAATCATTACTAAATAAAGAAGACAAACCTGGTTGAATCCTTCACTATAGCTTCAGAAATAACCTCATCTGCCTACAACAAGGTATAAATACAATAAATTTAAGAATTTTAAAACTATAACAAGTTGAACCTAAAAAGAAATAAACAAAAAAAAACACATGTGCTTTTCATTTACCCGGCCTGCAAGCCCAACGCTAACACGATCAAGAATCATAAAATCAGACATCTTGAACCTAGTAACATGCCCCGTTTCCTCTTCACCGGAAACTGGTGTATCAACAATCAAATCATTCCTTTCTGATTCCATCGGCGAAACAGTTTTCCTCAACGACGAACATCTTACTTCCTTTAATTGTTTCGTCAATTTCCTAAAAGAGCAAGTTGACTTCCGATTGAACCAAGACCACCTAGGTTTAATCAGTGTTGTCGACAAATTGGCATTGGAGTGACGTACTTCAACACTTTCTAAACATGGATTCATTGAGAATCCATATAACGCCATCGATCAAACCTCCAAAATCTTAAAAAGAAGAAGAAGCAATATTCAACAGATTGATGAAATGTTTGGTTTAATTAATGAATCAAATCCAACTTACCAGAGAGAAAGTGAGTGAAAAAAGGGGAATTGTGGAATTTTTAAAATTGGGAAGAAAGAGAGATGATGAGGTCGATAAATGGAGAAATGAGCGCGTGACGGTTGCGTGAGAGAGTACGCTGAAAACGTTCAGCCATGAGTTTTTATCATGTCTCCATCTGTAACACTGCAAATATCTTACGCTTTCCTCTCTTTTCCTCGTTCTCTTCGTACTCCCTTTTTTGTTTTTTTATCCGGTTGATTTTTCACAGTATCTTCCGGTTCATCCTCTCTCCTCTTGCCACGTGTTTTTATTGAAATAATAGTATATCCCTTATCCATTTTTTCCCTGGGTTAATTTCACTATGTGCTCTCAAACTTTGACCCAAGTTTTAAATTGGTCTCAAACTTTTTAAAATGTTCAAGTCGACTTATTTAATTATTAATATTGTATTGGTCAGGTCCTTTCATCAGCTTAGTTATTAGCTTGAGGATTAAAATTTTCAACTCAAATCTAATACCAATCATACTCAAAATAAATGGATCAAATTGTAAACATGTGTGCATGTATTACATAAACAACATAGATATGATGTGTTAAAAAAACAACCCTCCTAAATTGGTTTTTAATATGTTAGACCTAAGTTGCCCACATGATAAGTATGTTACATACATATCTACAAATCGATACACGTGTTTTGAATATGCTCCACATCAAATTTGAGTTTGCATTTAACGTTTAAATTGATTATTGGACAAATAGGATGATCTGATTGACACACGTTTTATAGTTTAAGGATAAATTTAAATTTTAGGTGATGATTTGAGGATTTTTCATGAAATCATCCCCCTTTTTCTTTAAATTATTATTTAAAATACATAAATTAAATTGTAAACACTTGTGGATCTATTTCATAGACAAATTAGACCTAACTTGAAAAAAAAAAAAAGCTCCATTTTTTTACACTAATTTTTTTAATACGTCAAATCTAAGTTATTATATGGTGGGTACATTACACGGTGTTCAAAATTTGATGCACATATGTTAAATTTGAATTTACATTTAATGCTTAAATTAACAATTAGGCTAATAGTATTAATAATTTAAAAACTTGACTAAAACATTTTAAAGTTAAGAGACTAATTCAAAATTTTAGCAATAATTTGAGGACATTTTATAAAATTAACCTTCTTTTATCTTTAACGTGAAACTTGATTTTCGTGACTGCTACAGAGTCGTGCTCTGAATTGTCAACATCTCTTATCCGAGCTTTGTTTAGCCTCCAAATTCAATTTTTTAATTTCCTGTCATATGATGAATTTGAAGCTCAAGATCTAAAATCGAACCGAACCAAACTAAACGAGAGACTAAACCAGCTTCTAAGTGAACTGATTAAACCGATTTATAATTTATTTAATTATTGTCAATCATCAACATTGGTTCATGGCGATCTCACAATTGTAAAAATAATGGTTTAGACAAAAAATTGGGGTTAGTATTCAACTATGATTGTGGAGGTTGATTGTTAACAAATATACACAAAATGCTCAAAGAGCAACTGGGAAATCCTATAGTTTTATTAGCCATCAAATTTGTCTAAAGAAAAACGGGAAAAGAGAAGAAGAAAAAGAAAGAAGGATACTTTTTCTTTCCCTGGAAAAAAAATACAAGTACACATCAGGGTGTATAAATTTGACTCTGAGATCCCCCCTTTACATAGGGGAATTGGGGTTAGTTAACGTCCTTGCGGAGAAACAATAGCCTATGCTCTGTGTGTATGTATCCTAATTCATGAATTGTCTACAATTTGGAGCTTTACATAAACAAGGAACTTTAAACTCCTCTGGCTCATCAGGATCAAACAAGTAATCGTACCTGCCACCCGAATCAAACAATGCGTTAACGAAATTTAACCAACAATCACTACAAAAAAAGCAAGCGAGAGAGAGATAGATACGTTAGCTCATCCCCGGCAGACACATTAGTCTTGGCAATAAGAACAATCCGACTCTCATCATCCGCCACACTCATTATCCTTGCATAACAGTTGGGCATGCACTGCATAAGACCAAGAGCCATCAATTAAAGAATACAAGAACCTCATACAATCAAACTATAATGCTCACTTACCGAATGATTGATTAAGCGCGCTATGTTCCCTTTGTCAGTGGCGTCCACCACGACTTCTTCACTGATCTTGAACAGCTGCAACGTATGTCAAACCCGCATTTCAGTCTCAATTCAATAATATCATGTATATGTGAAAAGCTAAAGAGCAAGAGAGATCAAACATGCAAGAACCAAAAGAAGTGACACTTTCAAAGGCTTCAAAATACAGTCTAGAACATTTCAGATCAATCTTTGTAAATTTGTAGGAGTAAAAGGAAAATAAATCATCATCTTACATAGCAGTCTTTTCCTTCTTTTCTGTAGTGTGCTTCTCTTAGATCGGCAATACTTCGCCTCACTTGTTCCCCACGGTATTCAAGAACCTGAAGACAAACAAAAGCTTCTCACTCCATGTAAAAACTGTTAGAATAATTTAGTTCCTCCCTGGTGTATACTCTGTCTGGCCTTACTAATTAGAATGTCCATTATCGATACAAACTGGTCAATGTCTATGGATATTTTTATAATCATTTGTCAGGAGAAAATCCCGGAATTAGTTTTCTGAACCCTAAGAACTTAAAAAATAAGTTAAGCAAAAAAAAGGGTGTTCATGAAAATACCATTTCTCCTTCTTGAATGTTTCTGCGGGCAAAGAGACCCCACCCATGTATTCCAGATCTACCAAAGCAAACTCGATCATGTTCGGTTCTCTGCATTCCATATACATATCGTTTAGCAACTGGTCAGAATATTAAGTTTTCAAAGGGAAAAGGGATATAGAATTGCCTGTAAGTGGTGGAGTCGTTCTTTGAAAGATGAAAAACCTTTAGGCTCCTCTACTGTCTGTCCAATTGAACAAAACCGATCATGGATATAAACAAAAAGATTGGCTCCAAACAAACTCAGAGATTGTAGAAAGGAGAGAAACATACTCTGAATGCATTCAAACTCTGTATAGTTCTTAACAGATGATGGCAAGGTCTCATTAATCGGTGGGCAACTGCTTCCTCTTCAGTTCGCTAGGTAAAGAAAAGATATTATTGAGATCAACATAACGTCGACAGAGCAAGAATCATTTTCCTTGTAATTCAGAAAATTGTCACTGAGATAAAACTTCCATGTAAATTTACCTTTCTATTATTGTTTGATCTTTTGAACATCCTACACCTAGCAGCAGAGAATGGCTCAATCTCAATAGTTTCCTCAGTTGGAACCTCTTCAATTTTCAGTCTGTTTGATGAAATTAGTCTTGACCCGTTCTTCTTCTTCTTCTGAACAAGGCTCTTGGCAGAGAAGACCCCTAGAGGGGTCTGTATGACTAAAACTGTGTCAGGATTTGGAGCGCTGCACAAATAAACAGGGGATAAAAACAGGAACTAAAGATCAGCACAGATGAAATAGCTCAAAAAGAGAAAGTCAGCAGACATGCTTAAAGCATACCGGTGATAAGCACAATATGACACCATTTTTGTTATTTGTCTGCCATTTTTCTCCAAGCAATGCAACTGCAATGTAGAAAGAACAGATAAGGCAATGAAGTGATAGCAAGAGATCAACTCGATGATCCTTGGCAAATAAAATCCAAAGTAAATCAGAATAAGACACGATCAGCCTTAATATACTTCTGCAGTATTTGACATTCCTATTCATGAAAATCACAAAGTATTTAAGAGCATTTCCAAGTCTCTCTCCCTATTGTCTAGTTTATCAGTTTTTCTTCTTTTATTTTCTTTTTTCCTTTTCCATGGAATGATATTCTAAATTCTGATATGAACTTGGAAGTATTAGGAAAGATCAAGTTCCTAAGAGCAATGAGATAAGAATTAAGGTCTGATCTAATAACGGACTTGGGTACAGTTTATTGATTTGGCACCAAAATGGGATTAAATCTTGATCTGTAAAAATAAGATATATTTTCTTTTTATATGAATGGATGAGATACCACACAGTCATTAATACAGGTTAGTTGAGATTATTTTTCTCTGCAGGACAATAGAAATGGGTTAGCTCTACTAGAGATTAATCATTCATAAAATATTGATAGACTAGAAGTATGCCCTTTACCACAGAGGGATGTTAATCCCAATAAGTACAGATTTATCCAACTGAATGATATCATATTATAAAAAAGAAATTCAAGGTAGATGCCAAAGAGGGAGCCTATTATGTTGGTTTATAGAAAATGGCAGTGCAAGTATTACGTAGAAAGATCAGTTAAAAGTAACTCACCTCCATCCGGTAACCAGCTCTTGATGCACACATGGCATGGTAATACGTTGAACACTTACAGCATTGTGTGCAAGAACCATGAATTTGCTTGCAAATAACACAAATCTGCAGTTCAGGTAAACAAGGCAGATTTAAAAACATTGTAACCAATAGGAACCAGCTATAAAGCCATCTTCATGAATAAAATTCAAACAAAACCACAAAAAAGAAGAAAAAAAACCCATACAAATCAGGATATTCTAGCAGATTCATTATCCCAAAGACATATAGTAAGATCTAGTCAATTTTATACAAAGAAAATTCTATTATGTTCAAAGGACCCACTTCTCAGACAAGCACGTATGTATGCACGTAAATCATTGTTTCTTCTACCAAATTTATAAAAAGAACTGGCATATAAAACAGCAAAAAGATGTCATAAACAGCATGCTACTATTATTATTGACTTGATTGCTTAAATCTCTGTGCCAAAAAGAAAACCCAAAGTTCCAGGCTTGTGACTATTTAATTTAACATCCTAAAATTTCTGCATGACAAGAAATACTTGAGTCCCTCATGATGCAGCAGCCATGGCCCACAGCATGAAGTGTTAAATGATGTGCAGATGAGTGGCATCATATCACTCAAAAATAAAATGAATCCGAGGATCAAATGTTACTTAGAATCTTAGTTAAAGAAATGATATATCATAAAATTTTGATGATACAAGGAGTGAGCAAGAGCCACGATTAAATGAGACTAGAAGAGCAACTCTACCTTCACAAAGGAATTTGATGGAATACTCAAGATTCCAAGTGCAGGCTCCATTTTTTCATCACTTGCAAAAGATACTTCAGGTCGAAACCAAGCACAAGTAACATGAACCCATAATGTCTCAACATCAGTCGGCTTCAAAGCACCTCCTGAAGTTGGGGGGGGGGGAAACCATGTAAGTAACTATCACACAACAAACAGAATTGAGTAATTACAGATGTGGAAACTAATTTCCAGAATGCAATTAAACGATCCATAGTAAGATAATTAAAGAACAACCTTTAACTAAACAAGAGAAATAGAGATGTTCATACCTTTGACTGGACAGAGGCAACATTCTCGTGCAACTTCAGGTGTTTCACAAGCTTTACAAACCCATGAAGTGAAATCCCGAATGTTTCTTGCTCCATAGCATTCTTGATGCACAGCAATTTGACATCTGATCAAGAAAAAAAAACAGCATCATAAAAGCTCAGGTAGAACACAGGATGAAAGTGCATCCAATGATGGATCCATAAAAACATCTAGTCTTGTATAGAAAACACTGCATAAATTACCTATTGCAGATAATAATTTTGTTGTAGTCCCAATCTTCGACCCATCTACATACAGCACAGCGTTCAGTTGTCCACTTGACATGAACTGGTTCATATTTTTCTGTCACAACAGATGTAATAGTTAGCAAAACTCAAAGGTAATGAAAGGAGAGAAAAAGGGGGGGGGGGGACAATCATGAGATTGCTAATTTGATGCCTAGAAGAATACCTTTCAAAAAAGCAAGCAGCTTCTGCTTTCTTTCTCGTATTGGTGGTCGTTTAGGAGGTTTGGTAGAGGTGGCAGCATTTGCATGGTACTCTGCTAGTTGAAGCATCTGCAAGGTTAGAAACGAACCAATTGAAAAATAAATCCTCAGAAAGATGTAAAACAATGCCAAAAGGGGTAATAAAAGGATGTAATGACGTATTTTCTGATAAGTAGGCTCCTTTATTAATCCAAGAACAGGAAAAAAGATAGAAGGAAGAGGAAGATGGGAAACATTGATATGGAATAGAATATCATCTTCTAAATGATTTTAGTTATTGATCTAAGTGGAATCCAATTTTCATAACAGAATTCTATCTTCTACATTCAAAGACATGACTATGAGCACAGATAAGAAATATAGAACTGAAAAGGAAAAAGCAAGGTCCAAAAGTTGTACAAACCCATTGTTCTAATGGCAACAAGGAACCTTTCACCTTCACGCTAATCCTCCAATTTCTTTCCTGGGAACCAGTGTGTCTTTCCCACTCGCTAAGTGCTTGCTTCTCCAACCCACAGGACCCACACTTGCAAACAACTCTGGAATAGATGATATCACAATGAATAAACTCCCAGTCAAAATCCAGAAAGCTAAATTCTTTGTCCCAGATGGGACAAGTTATGTCACTCAAAATATAATTCACCTAGGGGACTTTAACATTATTTGTATGTTAGAGAAAGAAACTAAAGTTATTTCAAATTGGTTTAGATATCCCCACATGAGGACTGTAAAGTTACTTGTGCAGCAAATGTAAAATTTACATGAAGTAACAGCCTAAGATTTTCTTGAAAGGAATATTAGACTATTAAATGGTAATAGTGTCGTTAATGGTATTCCGAAGTATCATTCCAAAATGGAAACAAGAAAAGCAACTTATTCACTAATAGAAAATTTTTCCTTACGAGTGGAGGCTTGGGTAATATATGCCTTCAACACCACAGCAGAGAACAGTAACCTTGTTAGGCAAAACTAGTTGACTGTTGTTAGTTTTTAATCTGCATCAAAGGTTTTACAATCATTAGAAACATTGAGGTGAAGAATAAAGAATCAGCCAGAATCCTTAAATAATTTTCAAATACACATAGATATATTTTATAAAACAAGTAAATCATACACACTGACATAGACAACTACTGATTCTAAAATAGAACAGACTTACTTAGTTTTTGGCTGCCACTTCTCTGAATCTGATAATTCAAAGTTAAATTTCACTTTGCAAGTAGGGCAGTAATAATCAGTGGCCCCCAGAACCTGGAGAAGCAAATATGATTTGATTGGGGAAATAAAAAATTTGAATCCTTAGTTTCACTAGAAGATGGAACAAAATAATGATTCGAGATAGACAGCATGCCACAGACCTTAAAATGATGGCTGGAAATTTTGCCGCACTCTGCATGCACCCAAACTTTACAACCATCACACCGCACCTAACTCAGTGTAGATAAGGAAGCAATAAATTAGTAAAAAATAAAGCTGCTCCACGGCAGAAATAAAACAAATCAATGTTCAAGCTCCTAGGTTGCCTTACCCAACTTCCACTGTCTGAATGATTCCAAACCTTCTTGCAAATGCCACAATAGTGTTTTGATTTAGTTAACTGCAACAAAAAAAAAGCATGTGGTTGTAAAAAGTAACAACAACATAAAACAGTGGAAACATAATTTAAGATCCAGAAAAGACATGGCTACAGACCCTAGCACATGTTTTACACAAGAATTGGCCTGCAGGAGCAGATGCTTTCATTTTCTTTCCCATTTTAAATGGGAGGTTCATGCCACAGCCTTCACAAAGTCTTGAGTCTGTATGTTTCCCAAAGAAGCCCTGCACGTTTATTTACATTTAAAAACTCCAAAGACAAGAAGGAACAACATAAACTGGGAACATTAACCTTTATGTCCCAATTGTTTTAGATAAACATGTAAAAAGGACATGGAAAATCTTTCTAAAGCATCCAAACTCAAATTCTTTATAATCCCCCCCCCAAAAAAAAGGAAAAAGAGAGAGAACTCAGATTACACTAAAGGAAAAAAACAAATGGATGCCCCAAACCCAAAAAGTAAAGTCACCTACTTCCCTGCTAGTGGATTGAATTCCAAAAGTGGAGGTAAGAGAAGGCTTTTGAAATTTCAATAAATATATACCCTACAAAACAAGAGAGGAAGTGGACAAGACGGTATTTTCTACAGCAACTTACCTGATTAGAAAGGCGATAATCATGATCCCTGTTTGGACCAGTAGCCCCCTGAACCCATCTAAAAACAGATTCTTCATAATTTGTATTTCCAGCTGCCATGTCTATATCATGTATCAACTTCTCTGTAAAACCCTGTTCTGCCAGAAAAGCCTCTTCCACTGCCAACTGGAAATCGCTAGGCTTGCACCTACGCAATTCAGGCTGGTCATGGAACCTACATTAAGAAGACTACCTAAGCACATAGCATTTACAGAATGAAAGTTCAATTAACTGTTGAATAAAACAAACTACAGACCTGTCCAGAAAGTCTATGAATGGGAAAATCATGCCCCTCCTAACCCAGCCATAATCCTGTCCATAATCATTTAAAGTAACATACGTAATGACTAAATCACAAGTTCCATCACATAACTAAACAAATTCAAAAATATAAGCTTGATACAGAAAGTAACAGATACCCTTTCGCTTTCAGTCCCAGAATGTCCAAAGAACATCACACAAGCTGCCTCAGGTATACAAGACCTCAAAACCAGCTCAGGCGCTTGCGTCATTGGGTCAATAACAATAGCTGGCCAAAATGGCTCCCTCTTCCCTGGTCTTGCCCATACTATATCCCCTGAATAAAAATCCTGCGGCCCATACAACCCATCTTTCCTCTCACCATTCTCCAATGAAGCCTGCTTCCCTGTTGTTAAATCAAAAGTGTCAACCCCGCTGACATACTTCTCCTCCTTGACGAATCGCTCATGTACTTTAGTTAAAGTACTCCGGGAACTTGAGTACTTTCTAATATCAAAAGTCCTAGCATACTCTGCTTCTCTTCCATCTTCCTCACACAATGTAGTATACTTTCTCCCTTTATAACCATTCTTCTCTTCAGCTCGCCGATTTTTCATGTTCTGCTTACAAACTTTAGGTTTCTTAAAGCTAAATTTATCGTTTTTACATTCAAAATCATAATCGTCGTCATCATCACCATCATCTAAACTATCATCAGGCAAGCTAGTTTTACCTTCTTTCTTCCAATTCTCAATTACAGAATCATTGAACCGCGAAGGAAGTACCTGAACTCGCCCTCTGGAGGTCCTCACAAGTGGTGGCCGAGTAATCTCCACAGTTTGGTTCTTGGCCTTGGACGAATCTAAGCCATTGGATTTGGACTCAACTTCATCAGGGGAGCACGAGACTTCGGTGCACCATGAAGCTGAGAAACCCTTATCGGCCTCAGCAGAAGTGATAATATGATGGAGGTTGAACGGAATTGTGCCGGCAGCAACCTCCCCGAGGAGAGCCAGGGGATAATAGCCATTGATTTTTCGCTTCTTGCGAGCTCTACCTGAGTTATCTTCGTATTCACCTACTGAGCTGCCGAGTTTACACCGTTTCAGACTCGGCATTTGGGATTTGAGATTGCGCTTGATTATCATGTTGTCTGCAATTAATCAATCCCTCCTAATCAACATAAAGAGGGAAACCTCTTAAGTAAAATTTCCAATTCGGGAACACTTAAATCAACATCGATCTTGACATAGAAACCCAATCCCCAAAACACCCATAAACCCTAATTACTAACCCAATTTTCCACCAACAAATAAAACAAAATTGGACCAACACCCACACTTTATCCCTCTCTGTTTTTCTTTCTCGAGAAACAAACAAAAGGAATCGAAAAGATAATGAAGAAGAAATCGAAACGAGAAATACAGGGTGTGGGTTGAATTGAAAGGAATGGAACAGAGATTCGTTCCAATTAAGCTTTCTCGTAAACTGTCTCAGAGCTTATAGAAAAGAAAGATAAGACATAAAACATTCAATTATTAAAATTTCTATAAGCATTAACTAAAAAAAAAGTCAAATACCTTAAAAGCTTAAAATCTTTGTATATTTCATTGGCTATAGTGACGAGATTGGCGTACTCTTTTCTTTTTTTTTTCAATTGTTCGTGGGAATTTCTTTGTTTGGAAGAATTGAAAGAGAAAGAAAAAGAAAGCGGGGTCAGATTTATATATAAACTTGCAAAAGCAGAAGGCCCAAAGAGAGAAAAAAAAAAGAGAGAGAGAGCGGCAATATGTTTTTGTGCTATGAGCGAAGGTGAACGAAATATACGTGGTGAAATTTGTGTATACAATGTGGTGGGTAATGGTGAAAATAGCTAACTTGCGCGTGCCTTGGCGTAATGTTTGGTGGGTACGGATTTTCTTCTTCCTTCGTATTCGTGACTCACTCACTCAATCTGGTTATGGCTATAACAAGAAGTAACACTAAAGTTAGAATCTTTTTTTTGCCTTTGATTTTCTCAGCAACGTGGGATTTTCCAAGAAACTTGGAAAATTAATTTCGGGAATTGGGTTTTAGTTTTTGTTCAATTTTATAATTTTGGAGTTGAGTTTTAGTTAGCATCGAATTTGTAGTTCCCTGAAAATTAGTTCCTTGATTAAAAGTCTGCAATTTTTTTGTATTAGGATGGGGAGCTTATTAAGTAATTTCTACTTCACTCTGTTTTTTTAATATGCTGCATGAACCCACCTCTGTGATATTTTCTCGTAACTGAATCTATAAAAAAAAAAACACCTAGATTCAAGACTTAAAAATTTGTTCTTTCTTTTTTCGTTTAATGAATTTGGATTTCGGGTCTCTGATCGATAACACCGGCAAGTCAACTCCGGGATTTTGTTTAATAATTATGATTTAAATTTGAAGTAGAGTGTGAATAATTTGATGCGATGACCTATTCAATAGTCGGTGGATGATCTGGTTTTATAAATTAAAATATTGTTTAGTCGTAGACGAGAGTCAATAACCATGGAGGATTCCGATGGCTCAATCCATGTTTTGCTTGAAAAATGGTTGTCTGAAAATGATACGAAGACAAACCCAGTTCAGTTCGACGAGACCGGCATGGGTCGACGATTTGAGGCTGTGGGTGATGGCTTCATGCATGAAAGTTCCGTTTACTTTGATTGTAAACAAAGCTAATAAACGTGGAGGATGTGGATGAATTGATTGCATGGTTTGTTTGAAAAAGTTGTTGATTTTTCATGGTGGGGTTGGGGGATTCAAGATGATTAACCTAAATGAAGGTCTACGTACAAATCTGCGTATTGGATTTATTCGAAAGATGACCTATTGTGGGGGCTGTATCTTCAAATCCCAACTTGAAGAAGATGACAACCAGCAGTAGGGAGCTAAATCACACAGCTTATTCACAAACAGTATCAATGTCATGTAAGAATAAGATGCTATTTGAAGCAAAACAGGCCATTCTAGATTTCATGCTTAATTCTCATTTACGGCTTAAATTTACTTAATGGTGAAAGGTCAAACGATGAGTTCAAAATGCATTAAAAGCTTCTTGAAGTAATTAAACATGGAAAGATCTAAGGTATCTAGGGCTTTCCTTTTTTGGAGTACACAGTTTTGACTTCTTTGTCACTGATTTTAAATTAATTGCCTAAAATAGAAAGATTGGTAGTATATATTCGTAGTTGCATCCATGGCCAAAAATAGCAAGACAAGTATATCCCTATTCCCTAGTTTATTAATTATTACAGCACAAAAAAGTTTTAAAAGGAAAGACCATACTCCTATTTGGTTAGTTTTTGATCTATTTTTATCATAAATTATTTTATCAATTTCTCACCACATCAGTCATAATTTTTTTGAATTATTTAATAATAATTTAAAATTTTTTCTTGTTCAAGGTTTAAGATTCAGGATTTAATATTCAGGGTTTAAAATTTAAGATTAAGGGTAAAATTTACCAAAATTATATATTAATGATATGAAAAAATTTATTAAAATATCATTAAATAATTAAAAAGATGTAATGAGAAGAGTCCATAAAATAATTTCTTCCGGTTTCATAGTCGAAACTGAACCTAAGGGCTATTGTATGATTTCTTACAGCATGACTAAGTTTTAAGATTTGAGTTTCTTATAATATTCGCAGCAATGCCTTGTATTATTATGTCTGAAAATCCCTTTCCATCGTCAGTAATAAAATGGCCAAAACCATCGAGTTCCAGGCATAGGCACGGGACATGTTTTCTTTTAGGAATAATATTTATGCAATAACAACACCTAAATCATTGTTAAATTAATATATATATAGATAACCTGTAAATAAATATTAATAATTTTATTTCAACATAATTAAATATTAATATTAATCATTATCAATAAAAATTAATAACTTTTGGATTTAAGGGGTCTTAGGTTTAGGATTTTAACATTTATTTATAATTAACTCTTATTTAATTATATTTAAATAAAGTTATTAATATTTATTTATAAGTTTTTTGCTATCTTTTATTTTATTTAATGATGAAGTGTCATTTTATTATTCATTGATAATGCACGGGGCTTATGCATCGACAATGTATCAAATATTCTCAATTTCTTTTAATTATCAAAGTATTCATTACAAGTATTCATGATTTGGGCCAAGCCGAGTTTAAAAATAATATTTATATACTTTATGTTTGCTTAGCTCAACCCGGCTTGAGATATATGTTCAAAATTTTGCTCAAACCCACCAATATTTATAAATGATTAACTCAAGTTCATTTTAAGTCTATCTATATTTTTTTTAAATAGAATATTTACATTATTTCTAATTTAATATTTAATAGTTTTATATATTTTTTCATTTGGTATTATATATTATTATAGATTTAGCTTTTATTCGTTGTGAGTTAAATATTATGTATAAATAACTTAATATATTACATTATAAACATAGAAAAAGGGTTAACCTGGGCCAAATTTGGTTCTTGAATGCTCGAGTTTGTGTTTGGCCTATATTTTAAATAAATCTTATTTTTTGTCCAATTAAAATTTCTAGATCTAATATTTGTTCTCCAACTCTCTAAAATTTTAGGAAAACCTTTGATTTTGGGTGAATAGCTTAACCTACGAACAAGTCTAGTATCTATCATATTTGTTTTTTCAATTTATGACCAAAGTATCTATAATATTTATTTTTTTCAAAGTTCATGATTATCTCGCTCTTTAATGATTCGAATCTAAATTTTCTTTTTAAAAGTATAACGTGAGGTTATTATATAAATATAATTTTTGAGCATGCTTGTTAGGCTGATTCCTTGTTATCCAGTCCTATAAGAACTGCAAGTGTATGAAAAAACGTTACCCCCTTTGGGCCTCATTACCATTAGATGGATTTTGAATTTTGATGGTAGAAATCTAAAGATACAAAAAGTTTCTTATATTTTATGTTTCTAAAAATGGGTAAATTAACTTTTAGTTCTCGAATTTGACAATTTTTAAAAAATTAATCCTTGAATTTTTTTTACACTAATTTTAGAATTTAACAATACACTTTGAGATTATGTCACGTCATCATCTAACAATAACAAAAATATTTTTTTTAATTTTTAAGTGATGACGTGACATAATCTCGTAATGTTATCTCATCATACCTGAATGAAATTTAAATCTAGAATTCAAATTGAGAAAAGCTACCAGATTTCAAGAATAGCGTGAACCAAAAAAAAATTACGATGAAAGTGAAAAAACCTTTCCAGTTCAAAGGCTAATATATTATTTTTATATTAATTAAGTGAACTTTATTTGCATTATTAAAAATCACATTTGTATTATAGCAACATATTTTTATTTAGATTTGTTTGGACATTATCAAGTAACTGGATAAAAATATAATTACCATAGTAATTACATTCTTTTGTAATTAAAATAAGTTGTAATTTTTCATGTCATGTTCTATAGTATAAATTAATTACACAATTACATAATTTTAAATTCTAAAAAATATTAATTATTGTAAAAAAAATAAACAATAATTGAAAGAAAAATTCTCTAAACAAATAACAAAACCTAAAATCAAATCATCATATATAATATATTATTCCAAGGAAATAAATACATAAACACCCTATACAAATTTATCTAATTACTCTAGCATTTTATATTTATTGGGTTATTCTTTCTCTAACATTAAACATATACTCATCCTCGGAATATTTAACCAAGCATGTAATTTATTAAATATTTGGCATGTAAAAATAGATTAAAAATTATTTCTAATTAATAAAATTTTCAAATTATTAAAATGATATTAATAAAATTACATATAATTATATGTTTTAAAAAATAAAATATTATTATTGTATAAAAACAATATCAACTTAAATTAATTGGAAAAGGCATACCGTAATAAATTTATATGTAATTAGTTGTAATTATCCGTATAGAGAATATATATACTTCACGTTAGACCTGATCATAGGTGGAAAAGTGGGAGGTTTTGGGTAAAAATATAAATTCAAAAAAAGAGTTTGGACAAAAAACCGAAACCCGTTTTCTAAATGGGTCGGGCCTCAGGTAAGCTTGACCTAAATTTGCAAAAAAGGACCTGTTGTTTTTTGCTGCTTTTTTGTTACTGTTTTGGTGTTGTTTCGCTATTATATTACTATTATTTGTTGTTATTGTTTGGATTTGTTTAACTCTTGCTTTATTGTTAAATTTGCTATTATTTTAGAGGTATTTGTTTTCTAAGTTGCACCTATCTCAGTGCTATTTAAGTATAAATAATTTTTTAATTTATTTTCAATTTGTTAGGAAATATTTATTTTAATATTTTTAGTGTATTTAATGTATTATATTTTTTAAATTTACTTTTATATAAAAATAATAATATAAAAATTTAATAAAGGCACGTTGGGTTTTAGCATTTTTATCTTGACTGAATTTGGACAAAATTTTAAACGCATTTCTAAGGCGGACTTAAAATTCTATTGAGTTCCAACCCAAACCCGACCCATGATCATAGAAATTAATTATGGCTAAATTCAATTATTTTTATACCGCAAAAAGCCGTCATTAAAACTTTTAGCTTACAAGCTTACAACACGTGTTTCAAAACTGTCACTATAACTTCCATGACATGTCACCGTCGTGCTGTATATAAAGCATGGAAACTAAGCCTACCTAACTCGAACCGTTTCCTCAAACTTACCATCAACTTGAATTATGATAGCCAAGTCACTGTGTACATTAATGATTAAACTAATGTAATAATTAAAAATTTTTTGACAAAAATCACTATAAATCTCTGGCACCAGATATTTCAAGGCCTTATCAACAAGAAAATGACATCCTTGATAGAGTAATATAATATACTTTTGTGTACCATCACATGAACTTCCAAATCTCTTTCACCGCTCATGATATAAATACTGCAGTCCAATAAGAAATATTTCGCAAAGCATGATTTTACAGTACATATATGAACAAAGTACAAGTTTTGTGCCATTTTATTTGAACAAAACACTATATACATCCATACAGTGGAGTTTCATTACAGTGAACAAGATTAAGACTTACGAGCTAGTTTATGGCTTATTCGGCACTACCCTACCCGTCTTAAGATTTCAGCGAAGTTGATACTGCTACCAGTTTTCTGTTACCTCGTTGGACTTACTAGCTTCGTTCGGGTTAAAGTTGGTGATTGTGTTTAATTTGTAGACCATAATTGCCTCTTGGAGTTGTCGGAAACTTCGGTCTTTGCAAACCTTCCGTGGATCCTCGGTTGACTATCGGCAAGTGCCTTCCTGCAAGCATACTGAACAGAGAAAATCGTGTCATTGAGCTTCTGTATGGAAGTGTGACAAAGGGCCGTATACATGTCAAAAGCTAAGCATAAGCAACAAGTTAACGCAATTGATATCGAGTGGAATGGGAACAACTTTTACAGTTTTACCTTGATTTTCCGACCAAAATTCCTCTTAGTCTTCTTGTTCCTGTATCTAGAAAGCTTTTCCCTTCGATCTTCAGAAGAACAGCTTCTGACAATTAACGGCCACTTGACGGAAGAATGGATGACGCTCACATCACCGTTGCCAAGTGTCTGTCATATAAACTCAGTATCAAGTGTCTGTCACTTTAGCAATTTCACTTATTAGTAGAATTTAATTGCAAAGCAGGATCCACATCACTTTGTGGTGAGATTCTGAAAAGGGATAAACAGTCTTGTGTTCATAGGAGGCCTCTACAAAACATTTACTCAAGTCTATGTAAAGGGGGAGAATGGTTAGTCGAATAGCGGGAGAATCAGAGACGGAAAGTACCTCCGTTGATTAGACAAGGTCCGGGTAATCAACGAAGAGGCTCTTAACATTCTCTAATCTGGTGCATCAGCTATATCAAAACAAGTCTAGAATTGGATTAAAATGAAATGATATACCACATAAATGCCTAAAAATGCTTCCACGTCAATCACAGAAGTAAAAATGTCAAAAAACAACGAAAAAATTTTAAGGCTGACCTTTATATCGCCTTCACTAAATGCTCTCCTCATTCCGTAAACAGAACCAAAATCCATTCCAGTGAAATCCAGAAAATTAGGCTCGACTGCAGCTCCTTGCATGCATTCCATTGAGCTTAAACAATCCGAGCTCGCGCATTCCTCAAATGATGCATCACGATTTTGGCTTTCATTCGTCTTCACAACGGGAGTATCAATATCCAGGACTGCAGCCGGTGCTGTTCCTATCGCTCCTCGTGCCATGAGATCCTTCTCACACTCATATAGAACCTCGAGAAGCTGCTCGTTTTGAAATGATTCGATATCTGCAGCCTTAAGTTCTTGTGAAGTAATGACATCTTCACCGCACGAGATTAACGAGATGGCTGCAGTCATGAAATCAAGGCCCACAATCGGTTCCTCGATGATGGGCTCTAAAGCTCTGAACAGATCACCTTCTCCTTCCAGGTTATATTCAGAAATCGTGGAGGTTTCAGCGAGGTCGTTCTACGTAAGCAATAATAGATAAAGGAAAGCTTAGAAACAATCACACCATTAACCGTTGAATATGATATTATAAAAAGAATCTAAATGCAAAAAGAAACACACTCGAAACTATATAGGGGGTCCTAACAGCTAGGTCCATCATGTGCCATTGACAAAATTGTTATACAACCTGCTATAACCGGTTACATGCGAGCATTGTATAAACACCCAAGTATGCGCTCGTTCATCACCAATCCTTATCTCTATTCTTACCATTACTCCATTGAAATCTATTTCTGGTTTTCGTTACCTTCATTCTCTATTCCTACCCTGTAGTTTACCCTTCGTCTTGCAGGTCACTCGAAGCCTCTAAATCTAAAGATACGACCCCTCCGGTTCGGTCTCCTTCAAAGAAGCCATTAACACAACTAAAATAAAACTCAATATGAACTTCTTATAGTATGATTCCCAAACTTTTACTAGTTTCACACCAAGAAGTTGAAGAAAATGGAAGAAATCTTCAAGAACACGGAACTGGTGACATTGAAAATCAATTTCCAATTATATTCTAAAAATTTCTTTGTTTGGTTTCTTTTTTTTGGTGGTCCTGCATGTACAGATTATTTTTAAACTCTTTTTTTCTTCCATTTTCAGACTTGTCTAGTTGCGGGGAAAGTGATTAAAGATAATAAATTAATTAGAATCCCCCTTTTTTATGTGAGAATCCAAAAAGCATAAACATGAAAGCTGAAGCTTTCCAAAATACTTCCTTTTCTTTTTCAAACAATTCATTTTTGTCCTTAGAAAGGAACATCAAACAAAAAAAGCTCCCTAAAAGTTTAAATTTTAATACGGGGAAATAGAAACCCAACATGAAAATCACTCAAAAACTTGAAATTTTAACTGGAGAACAACACTGAAGCAGAGATCAAAGAGGCTGATTCCGCAAATACAGGCAAATCATAAGCTAAAAACCCACTTTTAAACTAGAATAAATCAAACAAATGCAGATGACCCCAAGCAAATCAAAGAGAAAGATTGAGATTGAGATATTGAAAATACCATTGAAGCATTGGGTTTCTGGGTTTTGTAGTAATCTTCAAACTGCTGAAAATCTTGAGCAAAGTTCTGCATGTAAGGGATAAATAGCCCCGTCTCTGCATACATTTCTAACCCCACGAAAATCACACTCTCTTTCCTCTGATTCTTCAGAGATTTTGGTTTTGGCTTTGTTGTAGTAGGATTTTGGAAGATAGAATTTGCTTACTTATAATCATCATAGAGGGTACTATTAAATTATTGGTTAATATATTTGATAAATTGATAGTAAATATTGCCTCGTTAGGGAAGAAGTTAAAATGTGAGCTTAAAATTAAAAAAACTAACAATAATGCATTATTATTGACATCTAAAATTATATAGTAAACTAGATCATCTCATAGGTTAAAAAACAATTACTATAAAATATTAAAGAAATAATGTTAAATTTAATTTTTAATATTTATATCTCTTGTTAATTTAATTTTAATTTTTTAATTAAATTTAACCCTCAATTAAAAAAAAGTTATATTATACCATCATTCTTAAAAAAGAGTTGAATTATTATTTTTTAAATAATAATAATAAATTTTTAAACATGTGAACGCGCATAACATTTTAATGTTTTTCTTTTAATTTTATGAACTTTGTATATATTTTTTTGAATTTTTAAATTATTTGTTAGCATAGCATATAGGGATAAATCTCAAAATTATACATGAATTTTGATTTAATTATACACGTGAAACTCTAATTGTGGTTCAAATTTATACTTGAAACTTTAATTTTGATTTAATCATGCACAGTTAAATAAATACATCAATTTATTTTTATATTAAATTAATATAATTATTTATGTATGCAATATATAAACATAAAATGATGTTATATCAATAATCGTGTTAATAATTTACAAGAATTGGATCAAATAAAAAATTCATGTACAGAATTGCACAAAACCGAATTTTATGTATACAATTGCACTTTAAACCATACTTCATGTATAATTTTAGTATGTATCCCTAGCATATAAGATAAATAGTACTATATCAATGTGAAATACACATGGGTGGCACATTGATTATTGGCATGTATTTAAGAATTTAGTCCCTCTATTTTGTATATCTTCTTTTTGTATATTTTGAAGTTTATCTTCGTACTTTTATTTCTAAAAATTTAGTCCCTCTACTTTTCAAAATTAAAAATTTAGGAACACTGTTAAAATTATTTTATTAATTTTGTTTGTGTGTCATTTTGAAACAAACAAACAAAAACTCACTAGGTATCCATGTAAAAAAAATTAATGGTGCTAAAAAAGTCTTAAAAATCTACATCATCATTTTAATTAAAATAGAGTATTTAAATTGACTAATGACACTACAAAAATCGATATATCATATAAAAATGAAAATATTTATAAATTAAATCTCAAATCCGAGCGAAAATATAATCATCTAATTAAATTTTAACCATTCTTAGAATTTGTAAAAATAGAAAAATTGAAATTGACTCGTTATATCCCCATTTCAAGAGAAAGAGAGAGAGAAACAATGGATAGGTGTCCATTGTGGAAGAATATAATTAGTGCAGATTAAATATAAATAATTCAGACAAAATATTTATAGATATGGATTATTTGTTCGCTAATTTGGAAATTTACGTGAAAATAGTTAATTACTTAAATATAAAAAAAAACTCTAAACTCGTAGATTATAAAATACTTATCCTAAAGTTAGTGGCGAATCAGGGTCGACTCCATTTAAAATGGAAAAGTTATTATTTAAGTCTTTTAATAGTTTATAAAATTTTAAATTAACAATAATAAAATTATATTTTGATTTCAAAAAAATAATTTTAAAAACTATAAAAGTATAAGCTATTAAAATAATAAAACTATATTTTTACTATAATAAAAATTATAAAAGTTTCAAGCATCCAACTTCATAAATTTAATTAAAATTAACGTATAAATTTAAATTTAATCCAAGAAGCAAATTAAACTTGAGAAATGTGAAACGGAGATTTATAAGCACCTGGAAAGGATTGGTCTTGTCTGAAAATTACTGTTCTTTCTCATGTCTTTGGTGTCTGAAAAGATGGGAACACCAAGATTGTTTTAGGTATATTGGACCCCTCTTCCATAACCCAACTTTTATGAGTTTTAATCATGTTGAATAGTTCTTTATTAATTACTTTTAGTACACTAATAATCATTAATTACATATAAATTGTTGCTTTTTTTTGCTAACAATTGAACAAGAAAATATAATAATGTTATTTAATCGGATTAATTTATTAATTTTTATAAAGTAGGAGAATTAAATTGTGATAAATTGAAGTACAGGAATTGACTTCTTAATTTTTGTAAAATAAATGGATAACATCATAATCAACCCGGAATTTACTTATGAATTGTACATATCTATAATAATATATATATAAGTATGAGTTTGAAAAACTTTTTGAATTAAGAAGTATATATTTTATTTTCCATCGTATTATTAAATTTATATTTAAAAATAATGATAATGTTTAATTTAGAATTATTAATTGAATATTAAATGGTGATGATTAAATTTGTGAGGCACTTTTTGAAGAAAAATGAATATATTATACTTAAGAATATATGATAGAAAATAATTAAAAATGTTTAAAAATCTAACCAATACAAATGATTGCATGGTTTAAAATTAAATAAATATAACCGTTAAAATGTGTTATAATTTCTTGCACTCTTCGTAAATTTGAAATTTAATCGTTATACTTTTATTTTTTTAAGAATTTAGTCCCTCTATTTTTAAGATTTCAAAATTCAAATCCAACTATTAACACTGTTAAAATTATTTTGTTAAATTGGTTCGTGTGGCATTTTAAAAACTAAAAACTAAAGAGACAAAATTTTAAATTTATAAAAAGTACATACACCTATAACATATTTTAACCTAAATATAAAATATCTTAATTTAAAAAAAAACGGTAGAAACCAAAATAACATTTAAGTAAAACAAGCTTTTGTGACAATATATGTTTGGTATACATTGACTTAAAAAGGCAAAAATGGGGTGTCCCACCCCCAATTTTTCAGTTCTGTGTAGGGGCCTTTGTATATGAAAACTTGTTTTCATTGTTCAGTAAATAATAGATCCCATGTGCTCGAAAAATCACTTCTTATCTTCTTCTTTTTACCAGTTGTACCAAAATTTCCGGTATTTGATACTTACATCTTGCTCTCATTAAATTCGAAATTATATTGAAAGTCGCACTCTTTTTTAGCTACTTAATTATAAAAATATTATAAAATGATTACTTAATTATTCGATTTTTTAGGTAAAACGATCACAAAGGAAAGCAAATGTACAAAAAAGACTAAATTACACAATATGATAGCGTTGGTTGTTAATTTTTTAGAATCAAGACTAAATTGACGCAATGTATAAATGATTGATGGTTAAATTTGCTATTATGCCAATTTTAAAAATTGATATATCATTTTTTTAGTAAACCATTTAACATCAAGTGACCAAAAAAACAAAATCGAATTATAACTTTTTTATAATTAAGTGACACAAAAACAATAATTAATTTGAATGATTATTAATATAATTTTCCCTTTAGAAAAACAAAACACTCTTCTTATACTATTTTTTTCATTTACAAGACTCGAATCTAATTAGTTAAGAAGTATTGAATTTTTATCGTACGACATAACATGTGTGGATATCCCTTATGATTATTTCAAAACTTTGGAATGTAGCTTTAAAATTTAATGTTTCTCTTTTCCTAAAGTAAAATAGTGTTGGAAACCAATAAAGATAAACGCCAACAACACTTTTGAATCCTTTATAGTGACTCAACATTTTAAAAACTCGACACCTCAATTTTAATGCCGTACCTTAAAAATTCTGATTTTTCTCCCCTTTTTTTTTTCTTTCTTGAATGTAAGTTTATGCAAGTTGAAATTGATAACTTCAAAATATTGCTGATTTGGTCGATTGAGTCTTAACTTAATTGGTATAGGTATTATTGTCAATGCAGGAGAATATTGGTTCGAATGCGCTAAAGCATATTGTCCTTCTATTTATTTATGAGTTGAGGAGGGACTATAAATAATTTTAGGCACTATATAAAAAAAATCGATATATAATAAAAACTTATAATAGGACTGTTAAAAAAATTTTACTTATTTTTATGCAATAGATTAAAAGATTAAATTTTCACTGTAAGGATTGTTGGTTGAGGTGATGTATTTGATTCGAAATTTAATTTTAAATTAAAAAAATTGATCTGTTTGATATTTAGATTTTAGTTTTTTTTTTTAATTATGGTTTATTAAAATATCAAATCAATTTTGGTTCCAAAACACGTGTCATGAAATAGTTATTCTTGGCATAAGATATGAGGTAAATTTCAAAATTATAAGTGAAATTTTCTCTAATGTCTAATTTTACACATAAAAATTGGATTTGATTCAGTTCTCACGAATTATTAATATAATTATCAATATAACATTATTTTGTGTTTATATATTGTATACAAAAATAATTATATTTGTTAAATATAAAAATAATTTGATGTATTTATTTCTTTACATGTGTATAATTGAACTAAAATGAAAGTTTCATGTATACATTTTGAACCACAATCAAAGTTTCATGTATATATAATTGCACCGAATCAAAGTTCATGTATCAATTTACACATTAAATCAAAGTTCATATATAATTTTGAGATTCGTCCCCATAACACACTATCATTCGGGAACAATTTATTGCTTAAAAAACAATTTATTTTAGGGTTGGATTCCACCATCAATTAAATTTTAATTGATTTTCAAACAATTTATTTTCTTAATCCCTCCCCGATCATTAAATAAGAGGACAAAACATGTTTAAGCACGCTCAAACTAGAAGCCAACACAAAAATGTAGGCCCATAATGGGCCTACATTTTTGCCCAAGCCCAACTTAGATAAAAAAAAGCTAAACTTGAGCCTGATCCACCCGCATTAAAATTTTATATTATTTTTTATATAAAATTAAATTTGAAAAATATAATACATCAAATACACTAAAAAATAAAATAAATATTTTCCAACAAATTGAAAATCCATTAAAAAAAGTCTATAATTAAATAATACTAAGATAGTTGCAACTTAGCAAGTAAATACCTCTAAATAGTAGCAAAATTAATAATAAAATAAGAGCTATACAATACTCGAACAATAACAACGAAATAGTATCAATATACCAGAAAAATGACAGCAAAACAATAGTGAATTTTTTTATAGATAAATTCAAACTGGGCCAAAAAACTTACCCGGAGCTCAACCTGTTTGAAAAATAGGCATTGTTTTTTTGTCTATGCCCATTTCTAGAGCCTATATTTTTGTGCAAACCCTCCCACTTTTTGGGCGGGCATTCGAACTTAAACGGGTGGCTCTGTCCATGATTAGGTCTAGCTCAAACTCACATCCTCTTGCATTCGCAAAAATATTGATGTCAATCAAGCTAAAACTCAATTAGCGACATGGATCATATTTACAATATGTGGATCAAATTGTAAATATGTACGTACCACCAACTACATGATTAGTTTGATCTAACGTGTTAAAAAACTAACACTTGTAAATTTATTAAAAATGTTTTTTTAACACGTTTACTAAGTTGTCTATACAATAGGTACACACGCGTTTACAAATTGATTAATGTATTTTTCATACACTCCAAGATAGATTTAAAGTGACATTTAACCCTAAATTAACAATTAGATTGGTAGAATAACTTAGTTGCCATAATACCAACATCTCAGTGATTTAATTAGAACATTTTGAAGTTTGCTCACTAATTTGAAATTCGGATGGTAATTTAAGAATGTTTAGTGAAATCTTTTATTTTATGTTTCAAATATGCGAAAGATATGCTGTGATTTTTTTTATACAATGCTTAAAAGTACTTGTAGTCATTATCTAACTCTTAAATAAGAAGATAAATACGCTTTAGTGCGCTTGACTCCACGTCTTCCTACAATGACAACAATATCGATGTCAATCAATTTAAAACTCAACCGACAGATATAATGTGATATTCCCGCCACCTTATATAATTAGACATCCAATTGAATTTACATTTGTTCTATTGCCAACTTATTATTCCCACCTACGTTACCAATTTGTAAACACTAATTTTAACATTCTAAATCCTCACCTTGGATTGAAATAGTCTTTTATTGCCTGAACTTTTATGATAAAAATGATAAAATAACAAATTTAACCCTTAACATTTACCTTTTTTATCATATTGACCTTAATTATTTTTTTTATTACTTTAGGCCTCAACCTTTGGTAATTTATCTTTCTTTAGATGAAAAAGTTACCTGAACCATTAAAATTTTAATGGCATTGGCATCAGCGGTGGAGCTTGAAATTTTTTTTTGGGCAAAATTAAATTGTATGTTTTTACAATAGTAAAAATAAAATTTCATCATTTTAATAGCTTATATCTTTATAAATTTTAAAGGGTTAAATCAAATTTTTATTATTTTCATGGGCAAAAATATAATTTTACCATTAATAATTTAAAATTTTATATATTATAAATGGCCAAAAATAAAAATTTACCATTTTAAAGTGGTGATGATCCCACGGATTTCCACTACGCTCTGCTACTGATTGGCATTACAACCTATGTATATATTTTAATAATTTTATAATTTTTTATAATTTTTTATGATGTGGGTCACATGAGATATCACATCATTGTTACTCTCTAATTAACTTTTTTTCATCTAAAATAATAATAAAATTTAAAGGTTGAATATCAAAATAATGTAGAATATTAGAACCTAAATGATAAAAAAAACTAAACGTTAAAACACTAAATTTAATGTAGAAAAAATATCCCCCAAAGCTTTGTTTGGTTGGTGGTACATAATTTATATAGTTATTGTTTTCTAAATTAAATTTGTTAAATGTCATGGTCCAACCCTCATCGTACCACAGAATAATGCTCCTGGCAGAAGAAAAAAGGTAAAGTATGAGAATAGTCATTTAATTATGCATTTTATTTTATTCCAGCCACTTAAGTATTAATTATTTCGATTTAGCTCTTCAATTTTTTAAATTAAATAGTTTATTCACTTTCTCGTTAGTTACTATTTGTTAATTTTTTCAGATTTAAAATAAAATTAATAGAATGCGTAAATGATAGAGGGCTATGTTTATTATTAGGCCAATAAAAAAGTTCACATAAATTTCTCGTCTCTATACTAACAACAACTAAAGGGAGAATAACTACAAATTTTAATTTCAAAAATTAAATGATTAAATCGAAAAAATTAATAATTAAATGACTAAAATAAAACAAAATCTATTGTTGAATAACTGTTATTGTACTTTACCCAGAAAACAAGGTTCATCATATTGTTGAATAACTGTGGCTTGTGAAAGCCATTTGGAATTTTCTTTCAAGATTGATAAAATGTCAATTTCCTTAAATGCCACCTGTCAAAGTTTGAGTGTAACACGTGTACTGATAAATCCTTTGAATGTTTGCCAATTTGTAAGTACGATTATAAAATATTAATTAAAAATGTTTTTATCCTTCAAAAAACATTTAATTATTGTTCTAAATTCTTTTAAAATAATATTATGAAATATTAATTAAAATTAGGACTTTCCTTTTTAATTTCTTTTATAATTTTCAATTTTTAATAATTTCACAAATATAGATAATTAAATTGCATGTCTAATATTGCAAACGTTTTTAGAATAAATTTGTTAATTCAAATGTTTTTATAATTAACAGAAAAAAAAGTAGGAATAAATATTGATAATAAATTTTGTAACATAAATATTAATAATCGTAAAAGACAACCCATAATTTGTAATAAACTATTGATAAAATAAAATCATATAATGAATTATAAGATACAATAAAAAAATAGGCTTGAAAAATCGATTTTGACAAAAACTAGAGTCTGTCTTTTAAACGGGTCGAATCTCAAGTAAAATTTTTTCGACTTGGGCTTGGCTTGACTTGAACCAGCCTAAACTTTATTTTTTGCTCTAATTCCGTTGTTGTTTTGTTGTCATTTCGCTATTATATTGTTATTATTTTGTTGTTATTATTTGGATATTGTATAAATATTGTTTTTATTGATGCAACTATTTTAGAGGCATTTGCTTGCTAAATTGGAATTATTTTAATGTTATTTTAATATAATGACTTTTTTAAATTTATTTTCAATTTATTAGAAAACATTTATTTTAATATTTTTAGTGTATTTTATATATAATATTTTTAAATTTATTTTTATATAAAAAATAAACTAAAAAATTTAATACGGATGGACCAAGTCAAGCTCAAATTTAACATTTTTTTATTCAAATCGAGTTTTAAAGTCTATTTTTTGAGTCAAACTCGAACCTAAAAAATAGACCTAAAAAATTTACATTGACCTGACCTAAACCCAACTTATGATCAGGTCTAGAAGCAACTCAACGCTAACAAATTTCATTAAGTTATCATATCATCGATTAATCTCTGAATCATCATGTTGGTGTCCATTTATGCTTTTCTCTTTTCTGTTCTTTTCTTTCTCTAACTTCCTTTTGGTTTGCTTCTTTTTTTATACCATGACGTTTTTCTTTATGTATTCATTGATTTGGAGCACGAAAACTTGGCTTTGTTTGAAGCACATTTGAGATCACTCTAAAATTATGGATCTTATTATTTTCTTCTTAAAATTTGCATAAATATTCACTCATATGTCCATACGGAAAAATGAATTTTTTAATTTGTTTTGAAATGGAGCCTTTTTATACAAAGCTTTGTGATAGTTACGATAAGCTCTTAAGCTCGCACCTCCTTTATATCCCCTAAAATTTTATTTTTCTAGTGATATTTTTAGATTTTCACCTCTTCTTTCTTCATAGATCTATCATATCCTTTCTTTTGATTTGATTTGATTGCCAGACAATCGGATTGTGATGGCGTGTATCGTTTATTTTTGGAGTCATATTTGAACGAATAAAATAATACTAAAGTTAAGATTAAATTGGTTTTAATGTATAAACTACGTTGAGCTGAGATTTAAGTTAAAAAGAAAACCTATGTTACTCTACTTTACTAATAATTTTTTTAAATTAATATAATACCAATATCATATCAATTAATAAAATTACATGCTTAATAAATACTTTACATTAATAAATTCAAAGACTAATTATTCAGAAAAAGAATCCAATAAGTAATGGAAATGAGGGATCAATTATTGGAAATGTTTGGGAATGGAGCAAGTAGTGCAGGGTGAAAGGCAGATTAATGATAATAACATAGAAAAATGGCTGAAGCTGAAAGAAAACCTTTGGAATGTGACAAGTTGGCGGTAAGTGGCTGAGACCATAGAGTGACGCCAACATTTTACGACAGAAAAGAAAAATAGGGCAATATGAAGATGACTGGCATTGCTTTTTAGCGGGGGCGTGTTGTTCTATGGTTTGCAATTAAGCTTTTTTTTTTTTGAGAACTGTTGGGCTTCCTTTGCAAAAAAAACCCACCAAGGGAGACAAGACAAAAAATGTTCTAGTAAAGGGCTTCACTGTAAACCATCAAGTCACAGTCAACATCTCAGTGCTGGATTTTCTTATAATTTAAGGTTTTAACCTATACCTTGTTAGGACACAGTAAAAGTTGATTGATTGTGATGCAGGGGAAAAAAAGGTCCAATTAGGCCAAAACCATCATTAATTTAATTTAAATAAGCGGTTAAGGTGAATTCCACATTTGTTTCATTGTTTTTTCCTAGGCTGTTCATCATGTACAAACAAAAAATCCCATTAAATAATTAAATTTCTCTTTAGAACAGCAGAAAATTCAAAAGCATTAAGCCACCAATAGTTTATTTAGTGAGAGACAATGCAATCAGTGTTACCTTCAGTTGTTAATGCACTGAGGGGAGGTAATATTTGAAGAATTGAAGAAGATAAAAGCTTAAATTAATATACAATAGTCTTACAAATGTTGATATTGCAAATATATTCCTTACCAACTCAAAACCATTCCTTAAACATGTTCATAGGAAAAATGCAGGAAGACTTGTACAATCCGTGAAAGTAGAAAGATATGGGGTTTGTATGGTTCACTGCCATTTACATCAGCTTTGCTTTTGAAAAATCCATCTCAGGATGCTGCAACAAACCAGTAAAAAGAATTGACAAAATTCACCAGCTGAAACTGCAACAGAGATCGGGAAATGATAGACAAGGGGGGGAAGGCAATATGTATGCACGCATGCAGTTAAGTCAGTGAATAGTTACCTCAGACATGAATTTCTTTAGGATTTCTTGTTTCTGAAGTTCATCACTGGTTGGAAGGCCCATGGCCTTCTGTCTTTGGTCAAACTGCATGGGAGAACAAGTACCCCAATTATGATAAATGCATAAACCTAGTAGTGCCAATAGAGATAAATATCAAAATGATGCAATTCTACACATGAAAATTCAAGGGTAAACTACACCCATGGTCACTTTTGTTTATCTTAGGTTACGTTTTGATCACTTATATTTGAAATGTTACGTTTTAGTCATTTACATTATCATGTTGTAACATTTTAGTCATTGAGCCATTAATCGTCGTTAATGGTGAAACGGTAAGCTGATGTGACACGTTAAATCATCATTTCAAACAAAATTTTAGGTTAAATTATACAATTGATTCCCATATTTTTTTTGTTTTAAGTAATTTAATTTTTTTTTATTTTATGTTCTTTAAACTTTTCTCTTTTTTTTTCATTCTCTTTTGTTTCTCCTTCTGTTTTCATATATTTCCCATTTCTTTTAACATATTAGGAAGTCAAATTGACAGTGGAAAAAGAAGTAGGAAGTCGACTATCATCATTTGCCTATAACCAAAACTCATAAACTCATACCATGCTTCTTTCTTCACTACCAATTCGACTTCCTGGTATGTTAAAAGAAATAAAAAGGTAGGAAAACAGAGGGAGAAGCAGAAGAAAATGGAAAATAAAGAATAAAAGTTAAAAGAACATAAAAGAATTAAATTGCTCAAAATGAAAAATTATGGGGACCAATTGTATAATTTAACCTAAAGTTTTTGTTTGAAATGATAATTTAACGTGCCACGTCAGCTTACCATTACACCATTAACGACAATTAACAGCTCAGTGATTAAAATGTTACAACACAATAACGTAAGTGACTAAAACGTAACATTTCAAACATAAGTGACTGAAATGTAACCTAAGGTAAACAAAAGTGACCATAGGTGCAGTTTACCCAAAATTCAATTGTGATTTAAATATATATACAAACTTTGATTTTAATTCAATTTATTTTTATATTGGATAAGTATTATTATTTATGTATGCAATTTGTAGACATATAATAATAACAATGTTATATCATTAATGTTGTTAATGGTTTGTCAAAATTGAATTAAATCAACACTTCAAGTATAAAATTGCACAGAATTAAAGTTTACTTATAACATAGCACGGTGGACTAAAATTAATATATGGTTTTGAACTTCACCCCGTACTAAAAATAAGACTAGAAAAAGAGATATTGTGGCAGATAGAAACTAGCTAGAAGCAAAAATATAATAAGGTTAGAACTGCTTACCATCATCTTCTCTACAGTTTGTCGTGTTTCTGGATCCAAGTCAGATAGTTTGCTGTTCTCTGGTTCAACTTTCTGAGTGTCAATTTCAGGGTCTCCTTTTACCAATGATTTCCACCACTCCATTTGGTTGTGCTTAGTCAAAAGGATTGAGATTGATCGGTTATCCTCTACAAAAGCATGGGGAGATTTTAGATTACCAACAAAAGCATATGTTTTAGCATCAAACGAAGTTAATTTCCATAAAATTGATAGACTCAAATGGAAATCGGAGATCACAATCACAGCAAATTGTCCAAAGAACTAGAACAATCTTATCAATTATAGTCATCCATATTCTAAAATAACTAGATCATGCATAAATAATTGATCAACAATGCAGAGATACTACAAGAGTCCAAGAAACAAAGGAAACACCAGGTGAAATTTACATCTAAAAAGACTGAAATGCAATATCAAATTCAACTAGGAACAAATATCAGTATTTGTGTCATTACATTTGAGTTAACATACCGATGCTCCAGTAACAATCATCAGGTTTGACAGCTTGGAAAAGCTCCCCCTAAAAATATAAAGAAATATAAGTTACTCCAATGTAAACCAACTGGGAATTGTTTGAACATCATATGAATTAACTTACATCAATAATAGGAGGCTGGCCCTTGAGTCCCACTTTTAGATGGTTTTTCTTTATCTCACACGCAACCAACTTTGATCTTGTTCCACTTGGAACTGGAACGTTAACAGTAACCTCATGCAAGGACTGTGTCCAAGAGTAATTCTCCAGATCAAGACCATTGCCCTTGTTTGGAACTATCCAAGCATTTAGAAAGATGAATTAAAGTTAGTAGTCTAACTACTCTTTGAGTTTCACGATCAAATGCATCTAGCAGTATCAAATTAAAAAATCTGCCATGCAATACTTAATCACGTGTTAACCCCAACAGGCATTATGACACAACTACAAAACCCCCATCCCCACTAACCAATGAAAAAGAACAAATGCACATAACAATGAGTAGCTTTTTAGCCAGCATTCCAACACAATACATATCCTTTCCTAGTCAACTGATATAAAATTAAGGGTTAACAACACTAGTCGTCACCCAACTATGTAAATTTCGTTT
Organism: Gossypium hirsutum; assembly: GCF_007990345.1. Taxonomy (NCBI): domain Eukaryota; kingdom Viridiplantae; phylum Streptophyta; class Magnoliopsida; order Malvales; family Malvaceae; genus Gossypium; species Gossypium hirsutum. Next base: position 60,700,632 of record NC_053448.1, on the reverse strand, counting down.
TTGGTCATCCAACAATGAAAAGTTACAAAATGGTCACCCAACTATTCAATTTTGTCTTTCTTGGTCACCATCGAGCTAACATAAAAATGAAAACACCTAAAAATCCAAGATAGTTGGGTTACCAAAAAAGACAATTGAATACTCGAGTGACCATTTTGTAACTTTTCATAGTTAGAGAACCAGAAAAAGAAATTTACTAATAGTTGAGTGACTACTAATGTAGTTTACCCTAAAATTAATATACACAATAACGTACAATCAAATAATACCATTACACTTGCCATTAGCCCCAATTCGGAGAATGCACATGTAAATGGCCCAAAACATCTACCAAATGCAATCAACATGTGAAGTAGCTATAGAATAATCTAAAACAACCAAAATCAGAAGAATTTAACACTAGTTCAGTGTGCCATTCAACCAAGTACAACACCTGATCTTCAACCCATTCAATTTCAAAACATTGCCTTTTAACTGAAATCTTTTACTACCACATTTCCGAAAGTTTTCAAAAAGTTTCAAGATGATCCCATGCTCAGGGACAAGTAAACCAAGCCCTGCTTTACAACAAAATAGCATTGAGCTTACTCAACCCAAGCTATCAGCATTAGGGGTGTACATGAGACACTGGTTAACCCTAAGCTTAATCATCGAGCCAAGCTTGAGTACAAAAAATTGGTAAACAAGCTTAACCAAGCTCAAACTCAAGTCGCATTATATCTCAAGCTGAAATCAAGCTTAAAATAGATATTCAATTGAGCTCAAGCCGAGTATATAACTCTGAATTTTGAGTTGAGCTCAAGCTTGGCAATATTCAGGCTCGGCTCGATTACACCCCTAACCAGCATACACCATAATCCAAAACATGTGTCAACAAAAGAAATCCACCTAATACATATTTCCATTTATTCCCTAAAAAACAAACAGCTAAAAAACCCCTCCCAGCAAGGACAACAAATTAACTTCATTTATCAGCATTACATAATAATCATCATTAGGAACATGATGAAGCTAAGTATAAAGCTCAAGCTGACTATTTAGCTCAATTGTAGAAACTTAATCAAGCATACTTACTAGTACTATACACAAAAGCTTCTGATTCAGAACAGAAGTATGTTGCCTATTTTTCACTCTACGGTTCACAAACACAAGCAACCTATGCTAAAAACACAATTTAAATCCCTAAACAAATAGATCTTCCTTAGCATTTGCCATAATCTAAAGCAAACCCCAATTTTCCTTTTCCCCGAATTTCATCATCAATTAACCTTGCATGCAAATAAAAAAAATACAAACGATAATAATAACAGAAAAAAATGGAATATATATATACCTCTCGAACAAGAGCTAGTCTCTTCCTTTTTATTGACCTCCATTGCTTCCTTCTTAACTTCTTTCTTTATGTCCTTCTCTTCCTTCACTTTCCTATTCTTGGTCTCCACCTTCCGAGCCACCTCTTCAGCCTTCTTCTTGCTCTTCTCCTTGGCCGCTCTCACGATGGCCGCGATCTCCTTATCGGCGTTCTCTTTCACTAGAAAATCACTCTCTTTCCCAATGAAATCGAAAACTTTCTCCAAAAACAAAACAGGGTTCGACGGATCCAAAGTGGCGCTAAACAGCAGCGGTTTAGAAGCCGGCGACGAAGAAGGCGAGGGCTTTTTAGCCTCGTCTTCTTGGAACTCGGAGATTATTGCCATTCAATAACAAAAAAGAAAAAACCTTACTCTGGCTCAGGCAAAAGTGCGGCGTAGAGTTGAATCGTTGGTCGGGTCTTGAAGTTTCGTCAGGGTTTAATTACTTTATACGGAAAGGGCGGGGTAGATGTTCCAGAATCCAGGAGTATTCGAGCGAGACTTCCAGAATCTTTCTTCCAGAATCTTTCTTTTCAAGTTTCTTAATCGTGACATTTGCTAGATCGTCCTTCTTTTTTATCTTTATTTACTAAAACGTCCTTTATTGTTTATAGATAACAAAAATATAATTTTATATATTTAAATAAAATATTTTTATTATTTTTAAACATATAAATGATCAATTGTAGATAAATATATATATATATAAATCACCCATCAAACATCTCTAGGTTATAGTGTTTTCTTTTATTTCTTAAGGTGAATATTTGTTGTTCAGATTTTAGATGAGATGTATATCACTGCATTCACAACAAATAAGTTGTGGAAAACTTCAAAAGATTATGAATTTTAATAAAAGAAAATTAAGTGTCTATGTCTTGTACTGATTTGTGGTCTTAGTAGTTAGTATGCCTATGTCTTGTACAAGTGTTGGTGGAAGCATCATAACAATAGGTGTTTTTGAGGAACAATAGTATCGTTACACCATGTACGGTCCTAAGCACGGCCACCCATCCAGTAGAGTTTCCTCACCAACACTTCTAAACCCAACTCAAATCTGCTTAAGATATAATGTGGTATATACACTGCAATCGTTTCCAATACCTTGTTGAAGAATCGGGATCCAATACATAACAACACATTCGGAAAAAATTGTCTCGACTATAAGCATGCCAATCTTGACTAATGACCAAGTCTCTCCATCTCTTTGAAACACATCTCAATATGGTGTTGGAAAAATTGCATTTTATGAAAACTTTGAGGCATATTCTCAATAGGTAAAGGTGGAGAGTTGAATTATAAAATTATGGTTTGTAACACCCCTAACCCGTATCTATTGTCAGAATAGGGTTATAGAGCATTACCAGAGTTTACAAATTAATTTACAGACATTTCATTTCATCAAACATTCATATTTAAAACCAATCAAAATCAAAACATTAACGAGCTAACGTTGGCCAATTTAACTTATACATGTCATTCAATGTATTATTCCCCTAACATGCACAAACTCAACATTCAAGTTAGTTCAATAATTTCCATGTATTAATAATATATACCATGATTGATGAGCTCATCAATACCATGATTTTCATTCTCTTGTTATTTTTTCATATTTATCTTGTTGGATTTCTCGAAATTTCGATGGATTTTTTAGGGGTACACTTTAGTGTACAAATCTTGGTCCATCAATTCATTTTCATGTGTGCGCACATTTCCATTTCAGAGAGCACATTCTCGCGAACCTCATCCTTACAGCGGCATTACCAGTCTAGGCTAAATCCCCTGCAATGACAATTACTCTAATGAGCTTGGATCTGAATTACCAATCCACGCTAAATTCAGACCCTAATTCGGATTACCCGTCTGGGCTAAATCCATTTTCCACATATTCTTCGGGAGGGCTATATCAGGATAGGATCACCCGTCCGGGCTAGATCCTTTTTACCGTCAATTCCTTTTCAAAGATCCATCGAATTTTCCTTTCATTCAACCGGGATTTATTTTCTCTTTTTATCAAGAATATCAATACTTCATCAATTATCATACAATAAACATCCAAATGATATTCACATAAAAAATATTTCAAGCATTTAAGAATATAATTCAAGTTACACGAACTTACCGGGCTAAATTGCAGAAATACCAAAATTTAGGGACATTTTGGTAATTTTCATTTTTCTCGAATTTCACCCAATCTTGATCTAAAATAATATTTCATTCAATTTATTAATTTAAATAATAAAATAATTCATTTCATGCAATTTGGTCATTTTTGACATTTTTACAAAATTACCTTTAAAATTTTACTTTTATTCAATTTAGTCTCGGAACCTAAAACATGTAAATTAGGTATTTTAAAATAAACTCATATTAGCTGAATATTCACATATATTTTTCCTCCTCCTCCACTCCATTCCACATGCTTAATATATGCATAATACAACTATTTACTTATTTACTCATAACAAGTTGTTCACTTGAGTCATAGCCACTAAATTAATTATATCTTAAGCTAAAGAACTCTGAATTGAGATCTGTAAATTTTCTCTGAAACTAGACTCACACATATTCTTACCATAAAAATTTCAAAATTTTTAGTTTAGCCAATGAGTACAATTTATTTTTTAAATTTCCCCTGTTTCACTATTTGACAGTTCTCACCCCTCTTTACTAAAATTTAATTATCTATTTGTACAGAATTCGGATGATGTCCTTGTTTGTTTCTATTGAAAGTAGACTCATTAAGTATTTTAAACATGTAAATTATAACCCATAATTATTTTTTTTTACAATTTTTAATGATTTTTTCAAGTCAGAACAGGGGAACCCGAATTCATTCTGACCTTGTCTCACAAAACTTATTATATCTCATGATTTACAATTCCATTACTTACACCGTTTCTTTTATGAGAAACTATACTCAATAAGATTTAATTCCATATTTTATTCATACTCTATTTAGATTTCCATGAATTATGGTGATTTTTCAAAGTTAACCTACTGCTGCTGTCCAAAACTATTTTAGTGCAAAATGTTGATTACTAAATTTATAACACCCTTATTCCCTTTCTCTATAATATTTCCTATCACTTTCTTTTATTTTCCTTCACTAATATATAAAAAATATAAGACCTTATATAAGAAAACTCTGCTATAACATTATTTCCATGCTTTTTCAATAATATCACACTTAAAAAATGTTGAAATCTTGATGTTCTTACCTTGTGCTATTGATTTCAATCTTTAACTTGATTTTCTCTCTCCTCCAGGTTCTACTTCTTGAATCTAACTTTATATTCTAGCTCCCCATAGTCTCCTTATCAATTTTCTTTCTTGGTGGCTACGAAAATTTATTTGAATTCTAAGTGAAAATGGTGAATTTTTGGTGGGAGGACCAAATTGTAAAGAAAGCAAAACTTTCTTCTCTTCTCTTCTCTTCTAACGTGAAATGCATGGAAAGATGATGAATTCTCTTCATCTTTCCTCCCTTTTATATTAATCATTTAATAATAAAATAATACTAAAAATCTTAATAAAATCTTAATTAAATAACATTTATCTAATTAATTAATTAAAAAATATCACCAACATCATAATTACCTTATACATTTGTCTCTCCTTCTAATTGATCATTTTTCCCTTTATGATCTTTTAAAATTCCATCCTTGAGTCATCACTCAATTTGGTAAAATTACAATTTAATCCCTCAAAATTCTTCACCTTTTCAATTTGGTCCTAACTCATCCATTTTCCTTAGTTTCTAGATTATTCTACCCTTAAAATATTTACACTATTGGTCCTTCAAATTTTTCATATTTACACTTTAGCCCATCATATTTTGAGTATTTACTCTTAGACAACAAAACTCTTTTACTTTTGCGATTTAATCCTTTCTTGAATTAATATGTCACAATATACTTCCAAATGTTGACAAAACTCAAAATTACTCAAAATTACCCTTTTTATCACTTTATTTCCTTATTTTACTATATCAGGAATATTATCTTACTTTTTTACTGTAGTAATTTTCGGGGTATTACATGGTTTCATATTCTACTCCATGAGACCTTTACAACGGTATATCATATGCTCAAAATGGTTGAGTGATAAATGAAAAATTGATGTTCAAAGTAAGCTACTTGGAAATATTGTTGAGGAAAATAAAAACTTAGATTCCACGTTGGTTAAATACCAAGTATGAAATGTGTTTATATATGGGAACCCTCTTAAAAGATTATTGAATGACTAAGCTTGGAATCTTGCTTTGCGTGTAGGGGGTGTAGGTCCAAACTCGTCGGGGTTAGGGTGTACCTCTATAACGTAGGCGATGCGAAATGTTTGGACCGATTGGGCACAAAATGGGCCTGTAGATATTTTAGCCCAATACAAAATTATTTTTCCTCAGTAGACATAGTGTAACGACCCGATAGTCATCAATATCGAAAAGTGTATTTTCGGGTCTCTGGTTTTGGAAAACGGATTCGTAAATATTTAATAATATTAAATCTTTACGAAGTTAGTTGTGTGGATAATTAGAGATTTTGATTAGGTGAATTTGCTTAATTTAAGAGTAATTAGGTGTAAGGACTAAATTGTATATAAGGAGAAAGTTAAATTATAGATTAGAGAAAATTGAAGGGACTAAATAAACAATTAAACTTCAAATTAACAAGTGTGTGGTATTGGTAATGACATGTGTAACATTTAAATACATACATTTATAACAATTATTTCTTACTTATTATTTAAGTAAATATTATTATATTATTATATTATATTGTCATAATAATTAAAACATAAAATAAATGAAAGAAAAATAATAGAGAAAGAAGAACAAAGTAGAATGAAACAGTGAAGAAAAAGAGAGAAAGAAAATGAGAAAAAATTAGGGTTTTCAAGGATTCAAAGCTTAATTGGTAAGTCAATTTAGTCTTTCTTCTTGTAATTTTTATGTTTTTAGAATCCTAGTATTAAATATTACTTAACCTATGTTGAAATTTTAGAAAATATAGAATTTTTAGATGTTCATGTTGAATAATTTAAGTATTTGAGATTAAATTGATAGAATTTTAAGTTAGAAATGAAAAAGGGATTGACTTGTAAAATAAATTATAAGTTTTGAGTATTATGGACTAAATTGTAAAAATTTTGAAATTCAGGGATTTGAGTGAAATTAGAGAGTTGAATTTAGTCTAAAGTGGAAATTGAATGAAAATATGGAATTAGTTTTGAAAAAATAAAGTTAGTATCGGTTTAGGGACTACATTGAAATTTAGACAAAGGTTGAATAAAAATTGAAATATTCAATGTGAAATTGTATTGTATTGATGAATTTTAATTGTTTTAATTTCCGTAGCTAACGCTGTACCGGAAACTTCGACTAAGAAAGGAAAAGATAAAGTTGACGAGGAGTACCTCAAAAATTCTGATTTGTATTTCTATAATCCGAATTTAATTATTAATTGTTGTATTTCGATTTAAATGTTTATGGTAAGTAAATAAGGTAAGTGTTAGCATTTTTTTATATTGAATTTAATGTATGTGAAATTGTGATTTAAGTGATAATTGAGTATTGAATAATTGTGGCATTAGAAAAGTGAATTGAAACCCTATTAACTGTATCAGACTGAGTCGGATATATATGGCATGCCATAAGATTGGAAGAGTTCAGGGATACATTGACTTTGAGTCGATGAGACACTGGGTGTCAATTTATTACTTCGGATAAATTCGATGAGGTACTGGGTACCAATTTACTTCGGCATGGTCGATGAGACACTGGGTGTCAACTTATTGCTTCGAATTATCCGATGAGGCACTAGGTGCCAAACTGGTACGTTTTGGTTGGATCCGTGTATCCGTTCGAGTCTGCGTCAGGTTAATAGGGGTTATTGGATAAAATAGTGTTATGATTGATATTGAGTGGTGATTTGAAATATGGTTAGAGACACATGATTTGTGTATTTATGAATTGAATATGAATGAACAAATTGTTGTTCAAATTATTTGTGTTCATATTGTGAAAAGATATCTGGGATAGCAAATGATAAAAATTGAATGTGTTATAAATACCTTATTTATGAATTGAATAATTGTATGACTATAGTTATTGTATGTTATATTATTTTACTTTTAAGCATTCGGATTATAGAAATACCACTGAGTTTATACTTAGTGTACGGTTTGTTTTCCGTGCGCAGGTTAGGTTAAAGTCAGATTGCCGATTCAGCATCCATTAACAATCTCGAACTCAAAACGTGGTGATATATATATTTTTTTGTCGGCATGTACCTAGGATGTCTTATGCTTGTCATTTTGGGAAGTGAATGTAAATGATGTTATAAGATGATATTGGTTACTTATATACATGATTATACATGTTAAGTTGAGGTTTAATATGGAATGTTTAAGTTGATGCATAAATGAGAATGATATAGGCAAATTTGGGTTGAAATTGGTATGAATTTAGAATTGGCTTAAATGGTGTTTTATTTGATTGTTTTGATAATATATGTGAAGTACTTATGAGGGTACATTGGTTAGGAAACTAGGATGATTGTTTTGACATGTTTTAAAGGTATTAAATCGTGTTTTAAAGTGATTGAACGATTGGTTTTTGAGTTTCTTGGTGTTCAAGGTTGCAGGGAAGAATAAACTTGATGTTTAAGGTTCATTTTGAGTCCACACAACCAGATACACAGGCGTGTGATTGGACCGTGTGAGACACACAGCTAACACATGGGCGTGTGTCCCCTGCACCTAGGAAAATTTTTGGAATTTTGCAAAAAATTCTTGGAGTACCGATTTAGTCCTGATTTGTTTCTAACACATATTTTGGGCCTCGAGAGCTCATAAAAGGGACTGTAACAACCCGATTTTGGACCTAGTCGAAACAGTGATTTTGGGACCACAAATTTGATGAGGAAAAAATTATTTTATTATATTTTTATGGTCTACAATTTTACAAAATGATTTGGTGAAAATTTTGTTTGAAAATTTCGACGTTTGGGCACTCAATTTAGTCAAAAGGACTAAATTGTAAAAAGTGTAAAAGTTGAGTTCTACATGTTAGGGGTGTCCAATTGTTATGAAATTTTAAATTGGAGGTCCTTAAATGACAATTAGACCATTGGTTAAATTTTTAGGAAAAAATGGACATGAGATAAGTGAAATAGGATATTTTTTTAATGAAAGGCTTTTTGGTAATTTGGTAATTAAAATGAATTAAAAAGAGAAAACAAGCCAAATTCTTGTCCATCTTCAAGCTATCATCGAATTTTACATGGCTAGGGTTTTTCAAGCTTCCAAGCCTCATAGTAAGTGCATCCAAGCCCCGTTTTTAATGTTTTTTTTACGTTTTTGGAGTCCCGATAACTTGATTTAGCTTATTCTAACAATAATTTAACCAATGGTTTATATTTGGAAAAATACCCATAGGTGAAATGTGTTTATTTTGATGTTTTATGGTAGAATATGAAGCTTGAAATTATGTTAAACAACATTTGCTAAGCGATTTTAAGTGAAAACGAGTAAAACGATATAAACAGTAAAAATACTTAATGTTCATAAGTGTTAGAGTGAGAATTCGATGTTTCCATAGAAGGGAAAAATGTTCAGCATGTCATAATACATAATAATAAGGGATGAAGTTTAATTTACGAGCTTTGGGGAAAAGTATAAATATGCAAAAGTTTAGGGGTAAAATTGTAATTTTTCAAAAGTTTGATTCAAGGACTGTTTTGATAAATTTGAGTATTAAATAAGTCAAATGTGTTATTATAGATCAAGAAAGAAGTGGAATTGATCTTGATCGGAGAAAAGAAAAGATTAAAGACTAAATTGTTAATTTTTTATATTGTTGCACTAAAGTAAGTTTTGTGTAAATAATAGCAATATATTTTTATAAATTGTGAATTATATTTGATATGTGAATTAATATTGAATGTGGAAGGAAAATTGTTCATGAATTATTCAAGTGATAAAGCGTTTAAAATAAAGTGTTAAGTGTAAATTCCCGGTTGAACTTAGGAATAGAAGTGGATACAAGTGACATGTCACTAGAGACCAGTGATACAGTGTTACAGTGAGTCCCGGGTGCTGGGTGATCTAGCATGTGTTGCAGACACCTGATAGCTTGTGTGAACAGGCCGTGGGCATTTCCAGTGTTATTGATTAGTGGTAGCTTCGGCTATATTTCAGTGGTAGCTACGGCTACATATCAGTGGTAGCTCCGGCTACATTTCAGTGCTAGCTATGGCTACGTATCAGTGGTAGATTTGGCTACATTTCAGTGGTAGCTACGGCTATGTATCACTGGTAGCTTCGGCTACATATCAGCGTGGCAGTTATGTGCTAATTCTCTACGTATCCGTGTATATTCCGAGTGTTCAACAGGAAATTGACTAAGTGAAAATACATGAGATCATGTAACAATTAAGTGTAATTGAATGATGAATATATGTGTGGAATTGAATTGAATAGTGATCGAAAGTGAAAAAGTGAAATTATGAAATAGTAGAATTAGCAACAAAATAGTTTTGGACAGAAACAGTTGTGTGACTTTGAAAAATCACCAAAAATGTTGGAAATTGAATTAGAGAGTAAATAAGATATTAAATGAAAGCTTAATGAGTATATTTTTACATAAAAGAAACAGAGCAAGCAAAAGACTTATATATTTTGAGATATTTTAAGTTTAGTGAGACAGTGTCAGAATGAGTTTGGAATCCCCTGTTCTGACTTTGGAAAATTGTTAAAAATTGTAAAAAGAGTGTTATGTACATTAAGGATGTGAAATGGAGAGGAGGAGGAGGAAAAATAAAATATATGAATGATTTGTATATAAATTGGTCATATGCCGATTATATTTGATAAACGTTGAATTAGAAATGACATAATGTTTCATTTCAATTAGTTATTATGAATTGAATTGTAAATTCATATGGATGAAACCAAGCAATTATTTGTTAGTATTATGCATGACATAATGTATTATTCTATATATATATATTCATGGTTGAATTATGATTGTTGAGAAAGATAGATAAATTGGAAAGAAAGTTCAAATTGAGTAAAACGCAGGGTTGAATACTTTCTTTCAGTGATAAAGACGAATTGACGGAAAATACCATGGATGGACCATGGCAATAAGTGATATGTAATTCCGTGTAAGACCATAGCTAGGCTATGGCATCGGTATATGTTATGTGATTACGTGTAAGACCATAGTTGGACTATGGCATCGAGAAAATAAAGTACTCAATTCCGTAAGACGTTCACTAATTTGACAAAATTGGTAAGTGTTACATGGATTCACACTCAAGTGATAGATTTATTGTGATTGTTGAAGTTGAATTCAATTAAGTGATTTCACCAATTGGATATTGTATATGGCAAGATGTGTTAGTGAATTACATATTTATGAAATGATATTTTAAGATTTAATATGAAAAGATTTATGATTATTATTAGTATTGTTTCTGACATAATGTGGATTTCTTCGATGTTGAAATGATTCAACGGATTTATTGAGCATATGAATGAGTCTGAGACTCATACGAGTTAGTATAGATATGTACATGTGTCTTATAAGCTTTGAAATGATAAGGCTTGTGAATTGTGAATTAATCTGTGTGAAAGTATATGGGATAGATTAGCGAATCTTTACAAGATATTGAATATTTAATATATTACAATGGTTTAATAAGAAAAATATGACGATACGAGAATATAAAATGATACGGATCAATTCAGGTACTCACGAGAAGCAAGTAATAATTGATAAATTCATATGACGAGAAAGTGAAGGATTATAAGCTCATATATGGCTAGGAAATGAACAAATGGTGATAGCTATAAGGCTTGGATCGAATGAGTATATATATTGGGCCTTGTAAGCCCTAATTAGCGATTCGAAGATAATAATTTGAAAGTTTTAATCTGTATGAAATTTTATAACTCAGTTTAATATGTTTATAAATGTATGTGTTTTGGTAATGCCTCGTACCCTATTCCGGCGTCAATTACGAGGAAGAGGTGTTACAATATGACATCGCCAAATTCGGCCATAACGTTTAGGCCGGGTTTGGGGTGTTACAGGGACAATATGAATAAATTATGATGTGTATGCTAGATGATTATATATGTAATACCCCATACCCGTTTCCGTTTCCGGAATAGGATACGAGGCATTACTAGATTTTACTGAATTAATTTTTTCTGTTATTTCGAGTTTAATTACTATTCATTTATTGAATCATGTCATGACGTCCCTTGAATGGGCCTCCGAAGCCCAAAACATACATCGGGACTAAACTGATATTAAATCGAAGCCATAAGAAATTTTTCGCAAAATCTCAAAGTTATACTTACTCTAGCCATACCAACAGCTAAGTTACAAACATTCATTTCTATGTAATATTGGTATTTAGTCTATACATGCCATTCTTTCAAAATAAGTCATTTTCAAATACCAAAAGATATGGGTTGATAGTGTGATAAAGCTCCGACTAATCTCCAACCTTCGAGCTCCCGAGCACTACAAAATAGGGAAAAAGAGAACGGGGTAAGCACATTGTGCTTAGTAAGTTCATGCAACAAGAATTATACTTACCATATTATACACCTATCATTTAATAACACAAGCACACATCCAATTCACATAAACATATACCTATCACATACAAACTCAACTTTTGCATTAGTTAAGTAAACATCATATAAATTCATTACAAAGACAAATGATTGATGAGCTCATCAATTACATGATTTCCATTTCCTTGTTATTTTTCCATATTTATCCCGTTAAATTTCTCAGAATTTCGATGGATTTTCAGGGGTAAACTTTAGTGTACAAATCCGAGTCCATCAATACATATTCATGTGCGCACATTTCCATTTCAGAGAGCACACTCCCACAAACCTCATCCTTACAGCGGGATTACCAGTCCAGGCTAAATCCCCTGTAATATAAACTCATAGAGTATTGTCAGGATTACCAGTCCAGGCTAAATCCCCTACAACGGCAATTACTCTAATGAGCTTGGATCTGAATTACCAGTCCAGGCTAAATTCAGACCCTAATTCGGATTAGCCGTCCAAGCTAAATCCATTTTCCACATTTTTTTCGGGAGGGCTATATCAGAATAGGATCACCCGTCCGGGCTAGATCCTTTTTACCGTCAATTCATTTTCAAAGATCCATCGAATGTTCCTTCCATTCAACCGGGATTTATTTTCTCTTATCATCAAGAATATCAATACTTCATCAATTATCATACAATAAACATCCAAATCATATTCACATCAATAACAAACATTTCAAGCATTTAAGAATATAATTCAAGTTACACGAACTTACCTCGACACTTGTTCGTAAACAAAAAATTACTAATCCCGAACTTTTTATTTTCCTCGATCTTGCTTCGTATTTGAATTTTCTGGATCTAAATAAATAAATTTAATCATTAATCTAATACTTTTCATGTTCGTATGTAACATTCTCTATAATTCCATTATTATTTATAGTGCATTCAAAGCTGTCTCACTGAGTCACAGTCACTAAATTATTTATATCTTGAGCTACGGAACTCCAAATTAAGATCCTCTAATTTTCCCCAAAACTAGGCTCACATATATTATTACCATAAAATTTTTAAAATTTTTGGTTTATCCAATAAGTACAGTTTATTCTTTAAAGTTTCCCTTGTTTCACTGTTCGACAGTTCCGACCTCTCTTCACTAAAAATTAATTATCTCATTGTACAGAATTCGGACGATGTTTACATTTATTTCTTCTAAAAATAGACTCATTAAGAATTCTAACCATATAAATTATAACTCATAATCATTTTTTTACAATTTTTAATGATTTTCCAAAGTCAAAACAGGGGAACCCGAATTCATTCTGACATTGTCTCACAAAATCTATTATATCTCATGTTTTACAATTCCATTACTTACACATTTTCCTTTATAAGAAACTAGACTCAATAAGCTTTAATTTTATATTTTATTAATCCCATAATTAGATCTCTACAATTTTTGGTGATTTTTCAAAGTTATAATACTGCTGCTGTCCAAAACTGTTTTAGTGTATGATGTTAATTACCATTTTTCCCTAAACTTTCAATAAATTATAATTTCATCCCTGCTCAATTAACCTCTCAATTGAACTGATTTTTCTCAATCAACACTTTATTCTATCACTTTAAACTACTTTTTAACCTTTGGAAATCAGAATTTTAACACTAGACTTTAATTCCAAACTGTTTCACAATTAAGTCCTACAAATCAATTTCTATTAAAATTACCTAATAAAATCATCTCATAAACAAATTAAAACTTCAATTTCACGCTATTTCATCATAAAATTCCAGCACATATTCATAGCAACTTTCAATTTCATTCATAAAATCAAAAACTAATAAATTTAGTAATAGGACCTAGTTGTAAAAGTCTTAGAAACACAAAAATTACAAGAAAAAGGTAAGGATTAACTCACTTGGTGCAAAAATTATGAAAAACCAGCTTGAATAAACCCTTAGGACGTTTTTTGGCTGATGAGAATGCAGAAAAATAAAGAGAATTCTAGATATTCCACTTTAGTCCTAACTTTTAAAGTAAATTTTGCAATATTCCAATTTTACCCTTAATTCTTCAATTCTCCTGATTTTCTCAGCGTATGCCGCCCAAAATATCTTCTTTTGGGCTTATTTTCAATTTATGTCCCTCTTTATTTAACAATTGAGCTATTTAATCCTTTTAGTAACTTTTACACCTTTTTCAATTTAGTCCTTTTCACTTAATTAACTACCCAAACATTAAAATTTTCTTACGAAATTTTAATACCATATTACTAACACTTCATAAATATTTATAAAAATATTTTTGACTCGATTTTATGAGATCGAGGTCTCGATACCTTGTTTTTACCCAATTTCTTCAATAATTTCTTTTTTTAACTAACCACTAAATCGGTAAAATTTTTCTATTGATATTTTCATACGATTTTCCTATCATATCAATATTCATGCAAAAATATTAAAATAAATTTCTCTTTAAATCGGATTTGTGGTTACGAAACCACTATTCCGATAACCTTGAATTTGGGCCATTACAATATAATGTTCATATTTGATCTGAAACGTCTAGTAATGCTCCGTAACCCTGTTTAGGTGAAGGATAAGGGTTGGGGGTGTTACACATAGTGCTACTATTTTGAGGAAACTATGTTAAATAGGTCTCAACGTTTAGTAAATCTCTATTCTTCCTGTCGTTTTCAACAACAAAGTGCTACTATTTTGAGGAAACTGTGTTAAATAGGTCTCAACAATTAGTAAATCTCTATTCTTCCTTTCGTTTTCAACTTATTGTTACGGTTGTTATTGGTTTACATATTCGCTAATGTGTTTAGTCCAGCAGACGGTATGATACTTTCGAGGGACTCTAGCTAAGCCTTATGATAAATAAATTAGCAATAAAGGTATTGAAATTGAAAAAGAAAACAAAAACCTTAACTTCCTCTTCAGTCTTCTTCTTGTTCTTTTCCTTAGCAACTCTAACAATGGCCGTGATCTCCTTATCAGTGTTTTTTCTTCCTAGAAAATCAATCTCTTTTGCAATAAAATCGAAAACCTTCTCCAAAAATTCAACAAGGTTCGACAGATCCAAGTTGGCGCTAAAGTTGACCGGTTTAGGAGGCGACGAAGAAGCTGACGGCTTTCTCGACCGGAACTCGAGGATCATTGCCATTATAACTATGAAACTTACTGCGGCGTAGCTGTTGTTTCTTTGTTCGGTTAATAACTGAAGTTTTGTAACAAAAAGGGCGGGGTAGAATCTTTATTTCTAAGTTTCTTTTTAGGATATTTGCTGGAACGTCCTTCTTTTGAACTTTTCATATTTTTGGGTAAACTAACTAATATCAGTAAACTATTAGTAAGTTTATGTTTTGGTCACTTAACTTCAGAAAGTTACAAAATGACCACTAAACTATTCAAATCATTGTTGTATAACCTACTGTTCGCTTCTCTTACACTAATTAGAAGCTCTCCTTCCCTTCCTTTTCTATTGTTTAGTTTTTTTTCTTCATTAAATAGTTTTAAACATCACGAATCTACGAACTAAAATTCAAACAATTTTCTTCTCCAATCTTCGATACTGGTCGTCAGACCAAATTAGGCTTAAGATTTGTTCTTCTACTTGTCAATCGGTACTGATCATTAAATCGTCATTTAGAACTCGCTAGCCGAACTTAAAAGAAAATAGCCTAGTGGTATAAATAATTTTTTTTTTAAATATATTAGTGACTTAAATGAAAACTTTCAATGATCATTTTCTAACCTTTTTAAAGTTGAGTAACTAAAACGAAAATTTACTAATAGTTTAATAAATTTTAGTGTAATTGATCCTATTAAATAACTAATACAAACAATTTAACATGACTTATATTTTTTGTTTTTTTGTTTTTAACAATAATAATAATAAAAAAGGAATAAAGGGAAACTTTGGCAACTTGTATAGCTGTATTCATATATACTGTTAAAAATAGTGCTCCCCCCACGTCAACTCTGTATTTTCTCGACGGAAAATATAGAAAGATTGGCAAAAAGAAAAGTGAAAAAAGGTGAATTTGGAATCGTTCTTCGCTGATTTGATTTTAAGGTAAATTGATTTCCCTTCAATTTCTTGAATTTCAATATTAAATCTTGGTAATTCAATGATTTCCATTTTCTTTTTCCAAGTACGGGTTTTCTTGTTCCTTTTCTTTTTTGGGTTCTTTCTTGGATTATCTTTCCCAGAAAAAGAAACAAAAAGGATTGGGTATTTGTGATTTGATTTGATCTTCTTTCTTTTTCCAAGAGAATCTTTTTGGGGTACTTAAATTAAATGTCTCCATTACTAAATTAACCGTGGGAATCTTCGTTTTTTTAATTGTATGTAGCAATTTATTCTCTTCTTGATATATATGGAAGGGAAAGCAGCATCTGAAAGACAAATTTTCAACCTCTCAGGACCTTTACATCTCACTTCAATTGACTGGTAAATACCATCTTTTTTTTTTCACATTCATTGCAAGATACAAAGGCAATTGGGTAATTGATAAACTTGGTAACGTGGGAATTTATCAAATTCGTGGAAATTTGTCAAGCAATTGACATTTTAATTCATAAGATTTCTCAATAATGCCTCAAAATGTAAACCCCAATTGGCTTTTTTTATTAATTGGGATCACCGGTGAAACTTGTATGTAGCAATTTAACCTGTATGATACTCAGCTGGCATGTTTTTGGATGGATTCCTTGTTAAATTCAAGGGTTTTGATAGTATATTTGAGGGTAAAAATATGATGGAGCTCCATGTACTAGAAATTAGATTGCAATTGTCCTCCTACTTAAAAGAATGAGTAAATTAGTCCCGGTACTTTAAATTAAAGAGCAAATTGGTCTTTTATGTTAAAATTTTCAACCATTTCTACTGATAAAAATTAGCATATTTGATAAAATAATCAAACAATTACACATGGTGTGTTATATATACTTCATGATATACATAGATAAGTTTTTAATAGATGAAACTTTTATCAGAAGGATTAGTTTGATTTTTAATCTAATATACGGAAATTAATTTGCCTAATTTTTTAATAAAAGGGGTAAAATGCAATCCAACTCCTAGTATGAAGACTTTCATGGTATTTTTACCTATGTTTGAGATGTTATTTGTTGTACTACTTTGATAGGAATAACTTTCATCATCGAAGATCGGTTGCTGCAAGCTTGGTCCAAGGAGTGTACATTCAAGAACGCGATCGCCAGGAGAATCGCCGAGGTGCCCAAGCTCATGCGTCACCTTGGTGGGATTTCTTCAATTTCCAACTGATCCGTCCTCTCGTAGATGATGTTGATAACTCCATTTTTGGTGCCATTTATGAAAACAAGTCTTTTACTTCCAATTCCAGCCATTCAGCTCAAAATGCTCCGAGATATGTTATTGCAATTCGGGGCACTATAAGTAAACCCGCCACCATATCTCTTGATCTCAAGTTGGATCTCATGTGCGTTCGAAATAAACTTCATGAAAGCTATCGTTTTCAGCTAGCAATGCAGGCTGTGCAAAGTATAATTGGTGTTGCCGGTACTTCACACATTTGGTTGGCTGGTCATTCGCTCGGATCTGCTATTTCATTGCTTATAGGGAAGAATGTGATTAAGACAGGTTACAGCATCGAAGCTTACTTCTTCAATCCACCGTTCTCTACCCCGATAGAAATAATCAAGAACGAAAAGCTGAAGCGCGGGATTCGCATTACAAGCAGCTTAGTTAAAGCTGGAGTTGCCGTTGCCACAAAGGGTCGACATCAAAAGCCTCAACAAGAAGATCCATATATTTTACTCTCTAAATGGATACCATTCCTGTTTGTGAATCCTGCAGATAAAATATGCTCTGGTTATATCGCCTATTTTGAACACAGGAAGAAGTTGAAGGAGATCGGAGCCGGGAAAATCGAGAGGATTGCAACATGGAATTCCATAGGGAGTTCATTGTCAACTTCAGCGGAAAACAATCCGGAACCTCTGCATCTGCTTCCTTCTGCCTATCTGACTGTAAATTTGAGCAAGTCTCCGGATTTTAAACGAGCTCACGGGATTCACCAGTGGTGGGATTCGAATTTCTACGGCCAGTCTGAACTGCATGAGTATAGCTACTGCAAGTTCTTTCCTGACATTGCATAGGAGAAAGATCACTGATTTATAACAAAATTAATTTCTTTTTTCTCTTCATATATTTGTCTGTATTTCTAGTAACAAACTTCGAATTTTCTTCTTGAATACTTGTAAATATTCATCTAGGAATTCAAATCCATCTTATTTTTAAACAAGATAAACAAATTAATTTTTTAATTAATAAACCTTGATTAATTAAGTTTATTAGTTGGTTAAGCATGTTGTTTCAAAATTTTTTAATTAATAAATTTTTTATTTATAAAATCAACTAATAAATATGTAATTATATAATAAAAATATATATTATATATCATTATGTTAAAAATATTTGAAATTATTAATTCCTTTATATATAATATAAACATCAACTAATCTTTTTAATATATTTTTTTCATATATAATATTTATATGTCAAATATTTATCTTCTCCATTTATATTGTGGATACAGTGATTTTTAATATTATAAAATTATTATTGTTTAACTATCTAAGAATTAAATACAAGACTCTTAAAAGATAAAACCATCTAATCAAATGAAATTATATATTAAAAATGCATTTTCTCCCTTCAAAATTGACCTACTTCTCTAGATATACAACAAAGTGACCCATTTCCCTATTTTCTTCTTCTTCTTCTGGCATTTTTAGTAAATTTATCTGTAAAAAATAGATAAGTCCTCTCTAGTCTCTACTCTTATTAAAAAATTAAACTATTTATATTATATAATTTATTATTATATTATTTTATAATTTTATTACTTATATATATTAATATACTATTTTATTTTTTTATTTAAATATTAAGAGTTAAATTGTTATTATGTCAATTTTAGTTATGATGATAAAAGAAAAATAAAATTAAATAATTTTGTAACTATTTTGTAACTTTTTATAATTAGGTGACCAAAAAGTAAAATTTTAATCGACTAATCATTTTATTACTTTTCATAATTGAGGGATTAGAATATATTTTAATAATTGAATGATTAACATTAACATTTAGGAAATCTTTGTTAGAGATAATGAATGGTGTTGACATTCGCTATATTTTCAAAATTATAATTTGATTACTATAATATTTGATTTCAGATTTTTATTTTATTAAGTCAAGCTTAGAAAATTCGTCAAATGATTTAATCAAATAATTAAAAAAAAGATAATCACAAATTAGAAGAATAAAACAATAATTATCCAATTATTAAAAACTCCTTAAACCCTAATAAGAATCATTTTATTATCAATATATCCCTAAACAGCCTAAAGAAAACAGAGAAAAATCCTGCTCTCTTTACCCCACAAAATCAACTCCGTTGGGGGGGAGAAGACTTAAAACTGACCCAAACACCCACAAAAGAAGAGCAAATAAAAACCCTCGAATGAATTCTTCTTGTTCAGGAAGAAGGCTGAGAACTATGGCTTCCTCATTGTCATTACCCCAAACTACCATTTCCGATATTCTTTCTAGATTACCCGTTAAGTCCTTGACCCGATTCAAATCCGTTTCCAAGGACTGGGCTTACCTCACTTCCACCCCAGCTTTCGTCTCCGACCATCTCCGCCGTTCTTCTTCCGACCCGTCTCTAATCGTCCGCTGTTACAACACCCAATCCGGTTTCGACTCTGTGATCTTGCTGATCACTGACCCGACCCAGAATTTCGCTTGCCGGCATTTGGCTGTTCCTTTGGATGAACCGCTTCCTCTGTTCCCGAAAATCGTGGGTTCAATCGGTGGTTTGGTTTGTCTCGATGTTTCCCCTTGTTATGCTTCTGATTTTGTTTTATGGAACCCTGGGACTAAACAATTCAAACACTTACCTGTCCCTTTGATTGCTTCAACTAGAAGTAACCCTATTTGGTTAGTCTTTGTTGGTTTTGGGTTTGATTCATTCAATAATGATTATAAGCTAGTTAGGATCGTTTCTTTTAAAAGAAATGATGGTTTACCCTTTGTGAGAGCTGAAGTTTATTCATGGAAAGAAGGGGTTTGGAAGGAATTAGAAGATACTGTATGTTTTGATTCAGCTATAATATGTGGAGGACAAGATGGTGTTGTTGTTGTTGATGGTAGTTTGAATTGGGTAGCCATTGGATTACAACGATATGCCGATAGAAAGGTCGTGATTTCTTTTGATATGAGAAGGGAAGTGTTTAAGACAATACCATTGCCAGCACTGACTCGAATTGGCAATGTTAAAGTGATGTCTTACATGGGATTATTAGCTATTGCCGTATACCCTTTAGTTTTTGCAGCCAATGGTAATAATATGAACCGTTTCGAATTCTCAGTATTGAGTGATTGCGAGGATGGGAGGAAACATTGGACTAATGTTGTTTTGGCCGAGAATTTCTCAAAGTCTTTGGTTCCAATGGGGACTTGGAGAGATCGTGAACTGATGATTAAACAAATGGGTGATCGAGACAATCACCCGAAGCTTTTCTTGTATGATCCAATCGACGAACGAACTAAAAGGCTTCCGATCGATTGTGTTGATTTATATTTACAATGTTACAGTCATGCGGAGAGCTTGGTATCAGTCGATGGAAGAAACTAAGATGCTGTTGAAGCAAAGCTTTCAAGAATTTAGGTCGGGCTTGGTCGTTTTTCAACTTGCATAGGCTTTTAGTTTTATAAATTGGTAAAGACTTTATATTCAAGTGTCTTTTTTTCGCTTTATAAATGAATATGGATGGATATTGAGTAGATAATCATGCCTTTTCTGACTTCAAGTTTCAGTATGGTACATGGTGAACATTGCAATTATATATGTTTTCTGATGAGAGACCCTACATTGTTAGCTTTACTTGCTTCATGTGCCTCTTGACGTATATAGAGCCTTTACGTAGAGGAAACCGGATTTCAGATCTTCGGAGCATATTGGTTGTAGGGTATGGAAATGATATATATATGTAGAGAAAAAACTTAGCATTTTCATGGGTATATATAGAAATGACCAAGGCTTATTAGAGAATGATTATCTATCCCAATAAATTGGTGACTTTTTACAGGCAATAGGAAAGAGTAGCCTAAAAAGCTCGTCGATAGCTCGGAGTTGAAGGTTTGGGACCCTTATTCTAAGCAAATTTTGTTAAGGGGAAATCATCAACTTGTCTTTTCTCCTACAATGTATGAACGCCTTGTTCATATAGACTTATTTTCTGTTTTGGAAATGATTAGTTAGTATGTTATTATAAAGTATGGATGATTAATATAATTGTGGTTTCCTTGCGAAATTTCTGACTTGTCTCTATTGTGAACACGCAAGTTCGAACCTTGAAAGGGGAAGCATAAACCAATCAAAACTAATTCATAAGATGATTGAATTATTTTGTGTAATGAAAACTCTTCAAGCATAATTGATTTCACTTTCTCTCATGACATCATTGCTGTGTGTGTGTTTCTCTCTCTGTGTCTGCTATTTGGGATCCCTTGTAGTTAACCTTTTTCTTGCTAATCTTCCCTGTTGCTAAATCTGTCAGTTTATAGTTGACTTTTGATTTTAGTTTCAAGCAAACGTTTTTTTCATTGAATACCGTGAAAAGGGTCTTGCAATGATGTTTGAATCGGGCAAAAGACTGGTTGAACATGGCGGTTGCATTGGATTTTTTTAATTTTTAATATTGGATTTAATCAAACTGAGTGGACCGAGTAAATCAGTTAGACTGACAAACTGGTGGTTTGATCGGTTCGACCTCAAGTCCAAAACCTTGGTGTCCAGTAGAAATAGTAAGAGAGAATATCCCATCCCGGACCTCTTTTTCTCTGGAAGCTAGCAGTTCACTATGCCGGACAATCTCTAAAGTTTCTTCATTGACCCTAAGTATAAGATATATAATGACTTTTATAATAAGGTTAAATCCTAATATTAGTCTTTGTATTTTGTGAAAGAAAGTTGTAGATTTAGTCCCAATACTTTCTAAATTTTAAAACTATAGCCATCATCAAACAATAATCATTAAATTTATCAAGTTATGCTATTTTTAAATTATGATGTGTCAAACATATTATCATGTATAATGTCATATTAGCTTGTTAATTTCACATATTATTCACTAAAAAACAAGTTAATGGATTTACTATTGTTGTTTGTGTCAATATTGAAATTTCAAATTCAAAACGTATAAAGACTTGGAACGATCTAATTGGAGAATATTGATCAAACTTACAATTTTACTTATAATATAAGATTAATGATCGAATTTAACCAAATATATTTAATTGTTGCTATTGATCTGATTAAAATTGATTAATTCAAAAAGTAAAATGATTAAAATTAATCAGATTAAAGTACATGGATCAAATTCACATTTTTCATAAATTGTAAAATTTAACTTCTATAATACTTTTAACTTTTTACAACCTCTATTGATCTGGTGGAGGTAGCATTAAATGAGCTAAACAATGTATTGTAATATTTACATTTTTTGAGATTTACATTCTCGTAATTATATTATAAAACGTAATCTTACATTCCTCGAAGCAATCATTGTTATAAGAATGTGTTTCAAGTTTTTGGGAAGATTATTTAGAAACCATTGTTATCACATCTATGAAGACTTAGAAGCTTCAACGATGGCCAAGTGTGGGACATAGTTCCCCCCATAAGAGATGACGGGCATTCCCATCAACATATGGGCTCTAAAGTCCATAAACAATAAACTGTCTTCTTTTTGAATCATCCATTGATAAGATATAATTTCTCTCACACACATGTATATGAATAATGCTGATATGATCTCACTCACGCCCTTTCTTACATTAAATGGAAAATGGAAATAGTAATTAAATCATCTTCTTGCATTAAGAAGCAGTGAAACAGGTCGTTGTTAAAGATGGACAATTGAAAAAGCAGTATGTTAATGTCGTGATATGCCTGTCTTAATCTCCAAGGTGTCTTTTTATTATAACATGATTAATTTACATCAATGCAAACAAAAACACTATTTCCTTTCATTTTCTTATGAAACATTATTAAAATTAAATCGTGGATAATAACGATTGCAACTGAGGCGATGATAAGTTCCAATCTTATTTGCAGTCAGGAAATATTTTTACGATAATAAAAATAAAATTTTATCATTTTAATAGTCTATATATTTATAATTTTTAAATGATCATTTTTAGAGAAATTAAAGGATTAGTTTAAAATTTTATAAATTATAAAAAATTTTAAATTAAAAAATTGCCAGATGCCTGATTTCTAGTAAGCTCCGCCACTACCCATTAGATGGAACATGATAATGGTCAAGAGATGGCGATTTCCCATTGAACCATTTGCAGCTGGCACAAGTGGCAGATCATTTAGTGACTGACTTAAAAGAGGAAAATTATTGAAATAAATAAGTTGAACTACCTTATACTATATGCAGCAGTATTAAACAGTGACTTTAGGATAATGATTTGCACCAATCATATAGTATATATTACGTAGAGTAATTCTCTTAGGTTTTTAGAGCTTTAATATTTTTAAATTTAAATTAAAAAAATCTTACTAAAATATTAATTTTTTAGCATGACTATTTGTTTATCATTTCATGCGCATTTCATTGTGAGATGATATTTTTATTTTATATGTCATGTCAATAAATAGTTTAAAAATAAAAAATATATACTCAAAATTCTAAAAAGAAAAATAAAGTACATTTGGATTGTCATACAAGCTGTCATGTTTAAAAATTTAATATTTTAGTCAGTATTTCCATTAAAAATAATAATAATTCGACTATTTTTGGTATGTTTAAAGTCAAATTTAGCTAAAAAAATATTAAGGACCAAATTGATCAAAGAAACAAACACGTGAGGGACTAAATTTGTTATTATACCTTTTGTGTTTTTTAAGGATAAACTATATTAGTAGTCATCCAATTATAGTTTTTTTTTCTTTTTTAGTCACTCAACTATGAAAAGTTACAAAATGGTCACTCAACTAGTAAATTTCTTTTTTTATTCACCCAACTATGAAAAAATACAAAATGATCACTCAACAATTTAATTTTGTCTTTTTTGGTCACTCAACTATCTTGAATTTTTTGGTGCTTCCATTTTTACATTAATTAAGCAATGACCGAAAAAGACAAAATTAAAATAATTAGATGACCATTTTATAACTTTCCAAAGTTGAGTGGCCAAAAAAACCCCACAATTGAACGACTACTTTACCCTTTCTTTTTTTTTAAATACCTTTTTCAACTCATTTAGGACTCAATGAACATGGCTACTAAAAAAACCAGTAATAGGCTTTTGCCATCGCCGCCATCTCCCTAGCTTTGAGCTTGAAAATATTAGTTAAGTTAGGGTGATACCAATCACTAAGACAACAAAGGAAAGGACCATATATGGCTTTTAACGCTGACCTTATGTTTATAGCCTAATGTCACATACGCTGACATTCATTGGCTTGCTCCGTATATGGACCATATGATATGTATATTTATATAGGTCAAGTGACATGGAATATTTTTATCTTACCCCACAACAACTGGCCTAAAGGGTGAGTAGCACTAGGGAGTTTTGCATGCGCACATGCATTATAAGATAATCTCAAGTTATGATTTTGGTTTTTTATTACATTTAAATTTATAGTTTAGTATCGATTGAGTCTTAGTTCAATTGGTATTAGTATTATTATCGATGCAGAAAGACGTGAGTTTGAGTGTGCTAAAACGCATTATCCTCCTATTTAAGGGTTGGGGAGGGGCTATGGATAGTTCTAGGTATTATATCAAAAAGAGCAAATATGATACGAATTTATAATGAAATTAATGTTCAAAAAGTCATTTATACGAATCATAGAGGTCAATTAATGGGGAATTATTTTACCTTAGCCCACAACGACTAGACTAAAGGGTGAATAGCACTAGGGAGTTTCTGCATGCACACATGTACTCTGGAGAGTTAAAATTGAATTGTTAAATTTTTGAATGGACCAAAATATAATTTTACTAATATATTAACTTTAAATTTTACAAATTTTAAAAGGATTAAACTATATTGATGGGCACTTGATTGTCCTTTAGGATTGTCTTTGCCAATACAGTTAACTGTTTCGATTAAAATGTTGGTATCGATTTTTTTTTTGTTAAAGATATCTATTGCTTCTCATTAAGCTGATAGTCTTTTTTATATTAGAGAAGTTATTTTTAAGAAAAAATCACGTCGTCGTTCTAACTAGAATAGTTAATGATGTTATTTTTTTTTTGGATGAACTAATGATATTATAAAAATATAAGTCTAAGTTATGCTAAAATTAAAATATAAATATTAAATATTAAATTTGAGTATAATAAAGGTATCAAAACCATAAATTGACCAAAAGAAAACTTTAAATTTCTCTTTGTTATGCACAAGCTTCTTTTTTCATTTTTTTTATGATTTAGAACACCTTACCCTAATAATGCAAATATATGATATATTAATTTGGTAAAAGTACTATGGAAATTATTATATTAGGTGTTTGATTGTGTTTTACTTTTTTTATTCAAAAAAATATGTAATTTAATCATTATACATTAGATTAAAGAGTAACTATCTATCTCAATTGTTAAAATTTGGTCCTTATACGTCGGCATGAGGTACACATGGCACACCACGTATAACTATCTGCATTATTTTGTTAATCACACCAATTTTTAACCGTAAAAATGGATAAAAAATTTAACAGAAATCTAACGTATAAAAGCTAAATTTCTCATTTTGAACAAAAATATAAATCTCAGTTTTAATAAAAACAACCATAATATTTTTACTAATATATTTACGTGTAAATTTAGTTGTGGTGGTGAACTGGTTGAATAAAATAATTAATAGTAACGATAATAGTTGAAAACAATTTCCAATGCAATTTAATTATGATTTGAAGAACCCAAATAGTGGACCTTTCAGTCTGATAATAATACTGTAATTAATCCACCTAAAGATTATTTGACATAAATATGATAAGTACATACATACCAGCAAAATTCAAGACTAGGTGACTTAGCTAGCTAGCTAGTAGGGATTAAAATATTACCCAATTTTTGTCATAATGGAGGCTTATCTTTCCCCCATTGTGAAGTAATTAGAAGCTTTGTGTGGGGGGTAATGAACTTTTGGGCCTTTTTTTTCATTTTGAGAATCCTCTTAGAGAAATTTGACCTTTTAAGCTAAAAGATAACACCATTGCTTTCACTAAATTGAAGTGTATGTGACTACCCAACCAATTCCCCCTGGCCCCATCCCTTTATGTGACTTGGATTTTAGAGCTCAAAAACAGTGGCAAAGGTTAAAATATGTTTTAAGTCCTTACACTTTTTTATAAACTTAGAATTTAGTCTTTTTTCAAATTTCAAGTTCAACTGTTAACACTATTAAAATTATTTTATTAAATTCAGATTCATTACAAAGCCATTTTTTGATCGCATTGCTACCAAATAATTTTTTTTTAATTTCAAAATATCATACTAATTAATTTAACAAAAAAAATTAACAATTAAACTTGAATTGTAAAATCTAAAATGTGAACCAAATTTCTAAAAATAAAAATATAAAACTTAAATTCTAAATCTGTAAATAATATAAAGCCCTATAAAATATTTTAACCCAATGGTAAAATATGAAACCCAATACTCGTCTTTAAATTATGGGATACATCGTGCATTGGAATTTCATCAATTATAATCTTTTTTCTCTGCACTTTTTTGGGATATCTAATTTATATGTAAACATGTTAACATAACAACAATCTGAATTCAAACTTGTAATTCAACAACCCAAATTCAAATTTTAATTACCTGAAATAACACGATATTCAAACACAAAACATTTAAAACCAATAATAATTCAAAGTCAAATTTTCTCAATCCAAAAAACAGCCCAATTAAAAATAGAAACATGTCACATGGGAACTTGTATGGCACGTGTACATAGTGTTAAAAAGAGGCAGATGATGAGTTCTTTCAAAATGTAAACACTCTAAATAATTTGCAATGCTGTTTTTCAATTGAATATTAAAAATAAAAATAAAAAGACGAAGAAATTGGTTGGTGATAGGGTTGATGTTGGCAACAACACATAATAATTTATGAATATACACAAAACATTATATAATTTCTCACTTCTTCTCTTAGCAAGGGTTTTGACTAAAGAGGAAGAAGGAATAGAAAATTCATCTACGTTTGTCTTATACAGCAATTGTAGACAAACATAATAATAATTTTTTAAACAAAAAATTGAAAAAAGGTCTGGTCGGTGAGACATTTTCCTTCCAGTTGATGTAATAATTTAACAATTTGTTTAATTTGATTGGTACAGGTTTTTTATTTTCTCATGCTCATAAGCCTTCAATGTTTCATACGGAAATGAGTTATTGATAATTATTGCATTTAATACGAAATTATTATGAATTATAAATGTGGATTGGTAATTTGGTAGAGTGAGAGGACAGACTCTATTCGCATAGAGAGCAAAAGATACATGACTGGTTATAAAAAAGTTAAAAATTAAGGTAAACTCTGCTTGATTTAATCACTGAGTTCTATTAATTTATAAAATTGTGAGTTCCGAGCAACGATTTGAGATCGGTATGGTAGATCGGTACCCATCGATGAGTAGATGAATAAACTTTAGATTCAGTGCAATTCGTGACATTTAAAGTTGTTTCATAAAATAAAATAAACGGTAGAAGACAGAGGGAAGGAGAGTTTTCGATTGGTGCAACCAGTGTGAACAGAGAATGTCATACAACAACGATTTTAACAGCCCAGTGACTTAAACATAAACTTACTAATAATTTAGTGACCTTGGGTGTAATTTAACCAGAAACTAATTGAATAGTTCACAAAGTCAAATACAAATTTGATTAACTTCTAATTTTTGCAGTCTTCATTGATTAAGTAATTAATTAGGCAAACACCATGATTATGATGGTTTTGGTTAATTAAGCTCCCCACCGTTAGTGGTAATTAACCTTCTTGTTGTTTGTTGGGGAGCAACTAATGCACTCCTTAATGCATGTAACGACAATTTTTAATTGTATAAGTTCGAACATTAATCTATTAATTACAAGTTTTCAAAAAGGGTAAACTACAAAATAGTCACTTATGTATGATTTAAATTACTTTTTGGTCACTAAACTTTAATTTGTTACAAAATATCTATGAACATTATTAATTTTTTACATTTTGATCACTAAGTTGTTAATGGTGTAATGGAAAGTTAACGTGGCATGTTAAATCATCATTTCAAGTGAAAATTGTAAGTCAAATTGCACAGATAGTCCCTATATATTTTTTTGAAAAATTTTAAGCTCCGTGATTAAAATGTTACAAATCAATAATGTTAGTGACCATTTCGTAACAATTTAAAGTTTTGTTATTTCCAAAATGTTATGCAACAAATATATCATCACATATGTAATGCCAAGTCAACTTACTATTTTCATATATTACTCACAAAAAAGTCAATTAAAGAATTTAACAGCTGGCATTTGCGTTAAGATTGAAATTTTAAAATTCAATATATATATATAATGACTAAGAATGATAAAATTAGAGAATATGAAATAATAGCAACATTTATCCAAATGGATTTAACTGCTTCTGTTTGAATCAAGACTAAAATTTTATATTTTAGAAGTATAAGAACTAAAATCGACATATTTGAAATATATAAAAATTAAAATTGATAAAAAATAGATAAGGATTAAATTGACAAGTTATGTATTGTACAGGGATTAATAGCAAAATATATACATAGCTAAAACACGTCAATAGTGACGTTATTCATGCGGTGGAGAATAATAATGCCTTGGGTTGGGCTTACATGGCTCGTCTTCACCTGTTTTTATGCATGTGGCATGCTATTAAAGGTTTTTTAGTTAAAATATCCTACAAGTATTTCTACTCCTCAAAATTTTAAAACTTAAACTTTATACTTTTACTTTCAAGAATTTTATTTTATTTTATTTTTTGAAATTTAAAATTTAAGTTCAAATCTTAATCTTGTTAGGTTTTTTTGTGTGTGTTAAATTCAGGTTAATTACAACATTATTTTTTAATTATACAACTCTTAAATAAAGTTTTTTTTTTAATTTCAAAATGTCACACAAAAAATTTAATAAAAAAAGTATTAACAATTAGATCTAAATTTTTAAATCTAAAAATTAAAAGGATTAAATTTTTAAAAATAAAAATATAAGAACTAAATTTTAAATATTCGAAAGTATAAAAACTTATATAATATTTTAACCTTTTTTATATAAGTTTTTAAAATTTATAATTCAATTTTTACTACTAAATTTTTTGAAAAAAAATTAATATCTTTAAACGACTTAGGAAGGAATTTAACGATTTTGGAGGACCACCACCTAAATTCGCCCGCCTCAAGGCTCATAGGGTTGACCGGTGGGGGCTATCTAGTCAACTTTCTCAATGTTTGTACTCTACATCAATTCTCATCATATTTGGTAGACAATATTAACTAGATTTTTTATAGTAATTTAGAACATTAAAGGGGAAATAAGAGTCAAATCATTGCTATAAAAAAATATTTATCAATTTAGTCTTGAATTATATATTTTTTCAATTTAGTATGTGAATTGTTTTTATTTTAATTCGGTATTACGATTATTATTTTCGTCTCAATTTATCTTAATATGAAAAAAAGTTGTAAATAAGAACATTACATGTGTGTCATTGATGATGGTTAACAAACAAATTATAGTGGCATGTTCAACATGGGTGATTGGTAGTTGGCACACAGATTAGATTAGATGTTATTGGAGAAGTTTTTCCATGAAAACCCTTTATGGTGCATGAGATTTGGAGTTTGAGAGTACTAATTTGGATGGGGTTCAACATTTAATTGGTGATTGAAATTTCATACCCTTTGGATCCCACATTTAATATTGGCTCCACTTAGATATTCATTTAATTATTATTATAAAAAAATATACCGATATAATCAATCTATGTTAAACCCTAAAAATAGTAGTAAATTTCGGAAAGATAAGTATTTTAAATGTATTAATAGAATCGAATTGAAAAAAAAAATTAAGGAGAAAGTGATGGTTGGAATGCAAAATAGCTAAGCAGCCTATTGGTAGTACAAATAATGTGATAAGTGTTAGGGAAAATAAGGTCCTTTGTCTCCTACCACCATGGAAGTACCCACTTGCTTCATTACTTCATTTGCCTTCTCATTTTGGACTTTTGTTTTTCTGCCCCTTTTCTAACGCGTGTGGACCTTAAATTTTGCACCACATTTTCCCCTTTTCTTTTTCCATTTGGATAATTTGTATCCCCACCCCTTCCCCTTTTGTTCTGTTTGTGCTTTAGTTCAAATAACCACATATTTTGCAACATAATACTCTTTAGGTAAAAAGATTTCTTTGGTCTTTCTCGGTTTTTATATTAAACAAATTGATCCCTTTTAAAAAAATAGAGTAATTTAATTTCTGCTAATCTCGAAAGTGAGCAACTAATGATAATTAATCACAGCGTTAGTATTTTTTTCGTCAATTTTACTGGTATAATAACAAATTTCGCCTTCAAAGTTTATATTTTCTGTCAAATTGGTCTTGATTTAACAAATTTAGCTCGCAACATTTACACATGCTATCAAATTGGTTCTAATTCAACAAATTTATCATGCAATATTTACACAAAATATATAAGCATTGATGGCTAAATTTGTTATTATACTAACCAAAATAATGTACAAGTGACGGAAAATATCAACATTATAATTAATTATCCTTAGTTGCTCACTTTCAAAACTGTTAGAAATTATATTGTTCTAGTTTTTTTTGAAAGGGTGTAACACCCCTTACCTATATTCGACATCGGAATAGAGTACGAGGCATTACCAGAATACATGCACTTGTAAACGTATTAAACCGAGTTATAAAATTCCATTAATGATTAAAACTTTCAAATTATTAACATGCTTTTATAATTCTTCATAATATAAATAATACAACATTTCCTACCAACCACAATCGAGCTTCCGATAATCATCTCACTACATCTAATAATTGTACATATTACCAAATATAATTCAATTTCAATAATAAAACACATATCTATATAATATTCATCATCAAATAACATTCACTTTAATTAAAATTATACAGAATATAGTTCATACGAACTTACCAGGCAAAATTACAGAAATACCAAAATCCAGGGACATTTTAGAAATTTTCTATTTTTCTCGAATTTCCATCCAATCTTGATCTAAATTAATATTTCCTTCAATTTACTAATTTAAATAATAAAACAATTCATTTCATGCAATTTGATCACTTTTTGACATTTTTACAAATTTACCCTTAAATTTTTACATTTGTTCAATTTAGTCCCTGAAACATATAAATTGGTCATTTTTAATAAAAACTCATGCTAGTTGAATAATAATATATTTTCCTCCTCCTCCTCTCCATTTCACATCCTTAATATATATAACATGCTTATCTGTAACATTATCTATAATTTCACATTTATTTATATTCATTCAAAGCTGTCCACTTGAGTCATAGTCACTAAATTATTTATATTTTGAGCTACAGAACTCCAAATTGAGATACGTTAATTTTATTTGAAACTAGACTCACATATATTCTTACCATAAAATTTTCAAAATTTTTTAGTTTAGCTAACAAGTACAGCTTATTCTTTAAAGTCATCCCTGTTCTGCTGTCTGACAGTTTCGACCCATCTTCACTAAAAATTAATTATCTCATCGTACGGAATTCGGATGATGTTCCCATTTGTTTATATTAAAAATATACCCATTAAATATTTTAATAATGTAAATTTTAACCACTAATTATTTTTCTCCAATTTTTGATGATTTTCCAAAGTCAGAACAGGGGAACCCGAAATCACTCTGACCTTGTCTCACAAAATCTATTATATCTCATGATTTACAATTCCATTACTTACACCGTTTATTCTATGAGAAACTAGACTCAGTAATATTTAATTACATATTTTTTTAATCCTCTAATTTCATTTCCACAATTTATGGTGATTTTTCAAAATTAACCTACTGCTGCTGTCCAAAACTGTTTTAGTGCAAAATGTTAATGACTAAGTTTATAACTTCCTTATTCCCTTTCTCTATAATATTTCTCATCACTTTCACTTATTTCTCTTCACTAATATATCAATAACATAAGACCTTATATAAGAAAATTCTACTATAACATTAATTCCATGCTTTTTCAATAATATCAAACTTAAAAATATATTGAAGTATTGATGTTCTTACCTTGAACTATTGATTTCAATCTTTAACTTGATATTCTCTCTCCTCCAGCCTCTATTTCTTGAATCTAACTTGATATTCTAGCTTCCCAAAGTCTCCTTGTCAAATTTCTCTCTTGGTGGCTATGGAAATTTCTTTGATTTCTAAGTGAAAACGGTGGATTTTTGGTGAAAGGATCAAATTGTAAAGAAAACAAAGTTTTCTTTCTTCTCCTCTTCTTCTCACGTTAATGCATGCAAAAATGGTCGGGATGGATGCTTTTCATCCTTCTTTCCACATATATATACTAAATAAATTAATAATAATATCATTTAAAAAAAATCAAATTAAAATATTAATAAACTAATATTTATTTATTTATTAATCTAAAATATCTCCAGCATCATCATTATCTTCTAGATTTCTCTCTCTTCTAATTGACCATTTTGCCCTTCATGATGTTTTAAAATTTCATCCTTGAGCCATCACTTAATTTGGTAAAATTGTGATTTAGTCCCTCAAACTTCTTCACCTTTTTCAATTTGGTCCCAATCCATCCATTTTTCTTAGTTTCTAGATTATTCCACCCTTAAAATATTTACACCATTGGTCCTTCAAATTTTTCATATTTACACTTTAACCCCTCAACTTTTGAGTATTTACTCTTGGGTAACAAAACTTTTCTCACTTTTGCGATTTAATCCTTTCTTGAATTAATATGTTATAATATACTTCCCAATATTGCCATAACTCAAATTTACCCCTTTTTAGCACTTTATTTCCTTATTTTACTATATCAGAGATATTATCTTACTTTCCTTATTGTAGGAATTTTCGGGGTATTACGTAGGAATTTTCGGGGTATTACAAAGGGACCAAATTGTTCAATATTGAAATTGAGAGGAACCAAAAAGGTGTTTTTACCTACCTTTTTCCTCCTAATTAATGGTACAATTAGGATTAGTTTGGATGGGAGATGCGTTTACCTCTAGTAAGGTTATAAAAAATAGTGGTGGCGGTGAGATTAGTTATTGTAGCGATGAGATTGGATACTGTAGTAATGAGATTAGAAACATCGGTGAGATATGGGTTTGGATTCAGATATGAGTTTGGATTCAAACACAACTATAGCTGTGAGGTGACTATTAAAGACATTAGATTAAAAATTATATATAATAGAATTTTTTAAATTATTTTACTTTTACAAAATTATTAAATATATGTGAATTTATAACTTCATTTAATAAAATATTAGAATGTAAATTTATAATAAAATATTAGATTTTCTTTCGACGTGCTTTTTTACTTCTCTTTATTCGATTTATAAATAAATGAAAATGGACAAGATAAAAGTATGTAAGTTGCGTTTACAGCTTTGAATATTCAACTGGAGCAATGAAAATTTTGGGGTGTGGTCCAATCTATTCCATTCGACCGCACTGAAGCCTTGTCATATAAAGGAAGTTTTGTGCTACGATTGCACAGAAATCAATAGAAAATGCATTGTACTATGCTAAACGTGGATGCAAAGGAACCCTTAGTTAAATGTCTAATCGTGAATTGGAACAAGTCAAGGGCATTTTTTTTAGAAGTGTGAGATATGTATATTTTTTTCACATTTAGGAAATGTTGAAATTATCCTCACGTATATAATGAATCTACATATGCATTGAAAAGTTTGAAAACAAATATAGAAAGTGTATTTTCCTAAACTATACATGCATTGAAAATAAACACTCTTCAACCAGTCATGGACAAAAAAGGAAGAGAGAAGACAAATTTTGTGAGTCATTCAAAGTTGGAGAAATAAAAGAACTTGTCGCCCCAAGTACATTTTCGGCTGGTCTGTAATAGATGAATTTTAACATTTAAGTCCTCCTTCAAATACAAACAAACATTCTGCAAGAGTTTTTGTGAAAGAAAAAGGCATTATATATGTAATAATATATATAATTTGATATTGAGGGGGAATTTAGGAAGTTGGTATTAGAGGTTAAAATAAAATTACAAAAGTGCGAGGGTCAAAGGTAGAAATTTCAATATTTTAAAAGGATTTAAATTAAACTATTGTGAATTGAGAGGGATCAAAGTTGTTATTATTCCGTTTAATCAAAAGGGTCTAACATTAGGGGTGAATTCAGTTTAGTTTAATCGAATTTTTTAGAAATTTCAAGAAGTCTATGAAAATTCGGTGCTAGTTTTAGTTTTTGGGTTTTTAGACTTATTAGGTAAAACTAATTTTATTTTATGGCTTTTAGATATTATTTAGTTTTCAAAAAAAAATTTATTATTGATGAGGGGTATCAACAAAAGACGAAACAATGAGGAGAAGGTAGTGGTGCAAAGGGGGACGATTCACTTAAACAGATGGAGAGTTGGAGAGGGACAAGAGGAGGAGGAAGATTGTTGTGAAGGTTGATAAACCTAAGTATAGAAAGTAAGTGCTCAAGGTTACTAGTGGGGAGGTAGATCCCTTTCTCATCGTTGTGAAGGATGTTTATAGCAACATACAAGGATTTCTGTGACACTTTTACTATAGAATTACTGACACGTTGAAAAAGTAACAATTAATATTCTTGTTTTCATTAAAAAAGTCAATAAGTTTGTTGAAGATGAAGGAGTTCCTATTTTTGTTTAGCCTCACCATGTACAACTTGCTATGCATAATATATATAGTTCTAATGAAAAGTATTCAATTTCCTAAATAAAGAATAAATAAAAAAACAGATTTTAGAGAGAAAGATTCGGAATTTGAAATCGCATAGAAAGAGAGAGAAAAGTGAAAAGAAAAGATGAGTCTTGAGGATTGAAAAATGACAAAGGTGTAATCATAAAGAAAAAATAAAGCATCTTTTTACATGTACGTACAATATTAATTTGGCTCTTACAATCAAGGTGATAGCATTTAAATTCTCATAATTTTGTTATATAAAAATAATTAATATATTATTTGGTACTTAAATTTTTTTGTCCCAATTTATTACCTTAATTTTAATATTCATTTTGGTGTTTGAGTTTTTCTTTGTCCTATACAATACCTAAATTTAACTTCACTGTTCAAATTAGTACCTAAGTTTCTATTTTGTCCCAATTAAATACCTATAATTTTTATTACTAAAGCACACGTGTCAATATTTATTGAACCACATGATATTTTTTAATTTAGGTGCTAAATTAAATATAAAAATTATATTTAAATATCAGAGCCAAATATAAGTACCACATTATATATTAACGTATTACAAGAATACATTTCCGACGTATCAGAGAGTTAAAAGTGATTTGACTTAAAGAAAGAGGAAGGGTAGCGGGAATCTTCTTCGTTTTCAGTGTCTTTTCAATGATGACTAGAATGATTTTACGTCTATAATATATATAAATAATGTTACTTTTAGTTCACGTTTTAAAATTTAACAAAAGCAATACTTAAATTATAAAATAAATGAAATTTTAGTTAAAATAATAAAATTAATTTTTTAGGCAATTTAATATTATAGGTTGAAGTCTCATTATTTGTAAATTTATTTTGGATATAAATTATCTTTTGTAAATTTTATATAAAAAATATGAAAAGAATATTGTGTTATATTTTTAAAAGAGAAGAGTTTTTAGCGACGAAACTACATGGACAGTGGTGGCCCTTGCCCCCCTACTTTTTGGGGTTAAATTTAGGTCCCTCCTAATTTCGAAACTCGACAAACTGAGCCATGCCTTCCATCAATTTTGGGAGTTAAACGCCTTTAGATCCCTCCTAGTTTTGAAACTGGACAAATTGAGCCTTGACTCCCTCATTTTTTTTTAGTTTAAATGCCTTTTAGGTCCCTGTCAAAGCTAAAATTAGATAAATTGAGCATATTTCCCAATTGTTTTTGTCTAAATGCCTCTTTTAAGTCCATTTCAATTTCAAAATTGAGCTCTGTTTCCCAATTGAGCCCTACCAATTCACTTATAAATGACTTTCCCGATATTTTAAAATTTTTTTGCCAACAAGTGTTATCACATTTTATTACTATTTATATTCGGGCCTCAAAATATTTTATCCTAATTTCATTCCTACTTATCACCAAGTAATTTAAATTAGTAATAAAGACTTCAAAATTACCTTTGGACAGTATGCAGGACAAAATTAACAAAAACAAATAATTAATGTTTAAATAAAATGATTAATGGTTTTCAAACCAATTGATTAGTCAATATTGACTATATTTACACTGCTATAATAATGTCATAACAAATGCTATAAAAACTTATAATTTTTATGTAAAAGATGATTTTCTTCATGTGCAGCAAATCTAAATTAAATTGAGGCTGCAAAATTAAATCCCAAACTTATTTATAAAAATAATAAAATATCAATCGATTTAAGATACTATTAAACATTTCATGAAAAATTAATATTAAAGAAAAAACGTAACAAAATTAAAAAAAAAAAGAGCCAACAAAAGTAAAAGTTTGGAACCATACCATGTATTTACAAAAAGACTGAATGTTGTACAATGTACCCAATGTAATATTTGTTTCTTACATACTAAGCATGTCGTTGACACGACATCATCTTAGTTTCTGACAACTTTGCTGTGTGTGTGTTTTTCTTTTCTAGAAATACTTTGTATTTGTAAATTCAATGTTTTTGATGTGCAAAAGAGTACACTAGTTAAAGGGCAAATAAAAGTTAATAAGAGTTAGTTTGTATTTTTTTAATTTAAAAAATCGATAAATTAATTTATGTAGGTTAAATTAAATAATAAATTAGTTATACGGTTAAAAATTTCGTCAATTTTTACAATTAAAAATTGGTCCGTACATGTTAGCATGTGGTAAACTTGACACGCCATGTGTAACTGTCTGATTATTTTGTCAATCATTTCAATTTTTTAACAATAAAAATGAATGAATTTTTTAATAAAAAAAGATCGGTTTATTATTTGATCTAACGTATAATGATTAATTTACTTATTTTTTGAGTAAAAGGAGACAAAATGTAGTCTAATTCATACTATAAGGACCTTTATAATACTTTAACTGAGAAAAGATAGACAGACTAATTAAAGTGCAAAAAATCATAATATATATGGTTATATATAATATAAAAAAGCTAATTATTTGGCACACCGACAATTGATAATTTTAACTGCATAAATAAGATTGGGATTTTATCATGTCTTAATATTTTAAGTACAACGTAAGGACATAGAGAAAAATCCCGACTTACATTTAGAGTTAAAAATTTTCATGAAAGTAACCATGAGAGTTAGGTGAGATTGCAATTGTCTCTCCTATGTTAACCAGTGGTCGAGGGTTTGATCCTCACCCTAAGTATGGAGCAGCTTTAAAACTTATGACCAACATCTACTCTTAATGGGCCTAAAAAATGCGGAGCATTAGTTATTAAACTCGCTCCTGTAGATACAATGAGAAATAAAAAAAAAATCATGATAGTGTACTAAATAATTATCTTAAAAAATATATAAATGAATATATAAATATTGATTTATCAAAATGAATATCAATAAAAATAAAATTGAATATTATATGTAAAAATATATAAATACGATATTATCAAGTCTGTTACTGCTACCAGATACCCGTAAGTACTAATATAAACATTTGATTAAAGGTTATTTAATTATTATTTTATAAATAATTCAGTTTCTGTGATTTATCCACTAAAAAACTGTCGGTGGGATGCTCGTTTTCTCACTTTATCAATGGGTCCCCTTCTCTTTTTTTTCTTTTCATATTAGCTCTTACAGTCTTACTGCTTGTATTAATTTAACTTTATTTACAAAGGAATTTTCAGTAGAAGGGGAAAGAAAAGGTTGACCAGAATGAAAAGTTAAGAGATTTTCAAGGACTAATAACTAAATTGTTGTTTTATATTTTCAAGGAATTTTTCTTTTTAACAAGGTAGACAGTCTGAAATTGGGTTCAAATTTACTAAATATGATATGAATTAACTAAGTTCTACTCTCTCTTTTTCTTTTTTTCTTTTGATGTAAATGATCTTCAAGGACTTATTTTAATATAATATACGGTAAATTATAGTTTGCTTCCCTCCCAAATCATAAATTTTTGGTTTAATTTTTAAAAACTATAAAAATGTGTATCAATACAACGATGAAATTGTATTTCAGTGCTCATAAAAATAAGATTGTATTAGGATTCAAATTGCATTTTGCTCACTCTACTCAGAAAATAGACAAATTAGTCATTATATGTAAGATCAAGGAGCAGGCATGGCCTTTTATTAAATATTTCATCAATTTCTTAAAATTAATCCATGTACGTCAACATGAGGTATATTATATATGTATCATGCCATGTCTAACTTTCTGGTTATTTCGTCAATTACACCAGTTTTTAACAGTAAAAATGGATGAATTTTTAACAGAAATGATGGATTTACTCTTTGATCTAATATACAGAAACTAATTTATTCATTTTTAAATAAAAGT
This sequence comes from Gossypium hirsutum, assembly GCF_007990345.1. Lineage (NCBI taxonomy): Eukaryota > Viridiplantae > Streptophyta > Magnoliopsida > Malvales > Malvaceae > Gossypium > Gossypium hirsutum. The sequence continues at coordinate 60,661,877 of NC_053448.1, read as the reverse complement.
AACAAAAAATATATTTTAACCTTGTCCCAAAAAAATATCTTATTTATATATAAGATTAACTGCTAGGGTCATAAGCTTACCGAATTAAATTCAAATAAAAATAAATTTAAACTCGAAATTCAACATCAATTAAGGATGTATAACATTCACTATGAAAGTTTCCTTTTATTTTACTTTCGCCCTTTTCGCATTCATTTTTTTCGAATAAGTTTAATCAAATATTCGTTAATGGAACATTCTCTTCTCTTTCCCAAATATTTTTCTTCCCTTTTGCTCTTCTTTTCGAAAAGGAATTCATTTTATGTTGGCCAAAGAAAAAAAAAAGAAATTCTCTTTTTTCTTTTTATTCTTACAAAAATATATGATTATTACATGACATTTATAGATCCATAACACTTTTGGTTAGATTTGATAATTGGTACATATATATTTTATTAATTAAAAATATATTAAAAAAATTTAACTATCAATATTTCACTTTATACATTTTATTTTATATCATACCCATAAAGATAATAACCTAAAATGTTATATAGTTAAAATATGTAAACGACTCATTAGGTTTATTTTTATATTATCCAATTGAATATTTTTTGAAGAACTATCCAATTGAACTTTAAAATATTCTTTTATTTAATTAAATAAATTGAGATTCTTAAAAAAAAAAAAGTCTTATTCTTATTCTTAGAACATGTTTGGATAATAATCTTGATGAACCACTAAATTATATTATTTGCTTAATTACTTTATTTCCCTTCCCAAGAAGGGCATAAAGCAAAAAAGAACACTACCAAGCACTTTTTTAAATAAAGTCTTTATTTATATATGTATTAGTATGAAATGACATATTTTTATAATTCTATACAATTTATAACATTTTTTTTAAAAGCGGAGTCAATTAAGAAAATAAAAATATGAATTTATAGAAATTAAAAATGTATATATATAAGTAAGTTTTCATTGTTTTAAAAGGGAGTCGATTAAGTCCAATTTTAGTATTTGTAATTTTTTTTTGTTCATTTTGGTCTCTGAATTTGGTAATCATACCCATTTTAGTCCCTCAACTTATATTTTGTCAAGATTTGGTGATGTAATTGGTGTTCTTCGAACAAGACTAGATTGGTCGTCGAATTGATTGGACTAGGAATCAACCACTATATTTGTCCAAGCAAAAGGGTTGAATTGGGAATTGCTCGAAAGCGGGGAAAAATGAAAATTGGGACAAAAAGCCAATAGTTGAATAGGTTGAACTAATTAAATAAAAAGATAATTTATTTATTATTGGTCTAGCAGTTGAACTGATCAAATCGATTGAATCGAAAACCAGTGGTCTAACCGATTTAATCATCGGTCCGGTTATTCGAATACCGCACATGACACAATCTCATAGTGCCACACAACAAGTTTTTTTATTATATTTTTGAAGTTCAAAGACCAAAATAAATCTAGTTATCAAGTTTAAGTACAAAAATGAATATAAAATAAAAATACTAAAATGGACCTAATTACAAAGTTTAAAAATCAAATTTATATAAACCCTTTGAAAAATACGTGTGGTATATATTTATGGTTTTCTAAATATATTATATAGTACACCTTATTAATTATATTACAATTCCCGTACAGTATTAAACAAAATATGTATGTATACCTGTAGAATACGATTGACATCAGATTTTGTCATTACAAGAAAGCACAAACACTTTTATGCCATCAGAAAAACCCAACTACTGTCGGAAAGATATATCAGAAAACGAAAAGGTGAAATCATATTAAAAACATCTTTTAAGTCGAATGATGTTCATAACTAACTGACATTTTATGGAACAAATCCACGCATTTATCAAACTTGTTAATTAAGTCATTTACTTAATTGCTTTTAAAAGCATGCAAAAAGTTCTCGTTAACTTTCTTCTCTTAAATTATTCATATATCCTTTCAAAATAAAATCATTCATATAATGAATCAGATATATGGATATATATATATATATATTATTTTCCACATCCACCTTTTTTTATTATTTAATATCCAAAAGATGATCATAAAAATAAAAAGAATGAATTTAAATAGGTAAAAATATTGTAGAGGATCATGTACTAAAAGTCGGATTATATTTTATCTTTTTATTCAAAAAATAGATAAAATAGTCCCTACATGTTAGATTAAAGAGTAAACTGGTAATCTAATTAAAAATTTTATCCATTTGTATTGTTAAAAATTGGTCTTAATATGAGGTACTTATTTCATCTACCACACTAATTTTTAGCAATACAAATAAATAATTTTTTTAATAAAAAGGATTAATTTATTTTTTCAACTAACATACAATAACCAATTTACATATTTTTTAAATAGAGAGACAAAATATAATTTAATTTCTAATACAAGAACTTTCATGACACATTTACCTATTTAAATATAATATAAAGTCTGATAAATCACCGCTAGACTCGAAACAGTGAGTATTTGTTAAAATTTATGAACTATTGTATAAAAAATATAAATCCATATAAATTTAAAAAAATACGAGTTTTTAAAGCTCATCCCCTCCAATGGGCAAAAGAGCTGAAAGTAGAAGACAGCTCATGCTTTACGACATGGACCTAACACCAACCTTCTCTATTACTCTCTCTCACACACACTCACTCACTTCCACCTTTTTTTTTTCTTTTATATAATCCATCTCTCTCATTTAACTCTTATTATATTGTTGTAGTGATATTAGTAGCCTTTTTTCTGTTGCTATCTACATTTTGTTACTGATTTTTGCAGCCACCGCCTGAAAAAGGAACAGCAATGGCGTACGACAGGCTACGACCATCTGAACCCGGCAGCTCTGGAGTTACTCAGCAACAAAATCATGAAGAACCCAAAGCCAAAAACAACAAGAGAAAGATCGTTATTCTTTCGGTTATTGCATTGACGATGATCGTTGCCTCGGCTGTTTGTGCCGGACTCGTGATTGGTCTCCGTGAAGCCGGTGCTGATCCCGTCGGTACCCAAGTCCGACGTAAGCCGACACAAGCTATTTCTAAAACTTGTAGTAGGACTCGGTTCCCGAACCTCTGTGTCAACTCACTCCTCGAGTTCCCTGGCTCGCTCACTGCTAATGAGCAAGACCTGGTTCACATTTCATTCAATATGACGCTGCAGCACTTTAGTAAGGCGCTTTATATGGCCAACTCGATCTCATTCGTCCAGATGGATCCACGTGTACGGTCGGCGTACGACGATTGCCTCGAGCTTCTGGATGATTCCGTCGACGCGCTCTCCCGTTCCCTGTCGTCCATCATTCCCTCCCAGGACGGCGGAAACAATGGCGGAGGATCACCCCAGGACGTGATGACGTGGCTCAGCGCCGCGCTGACGAACCATGACACGTGTACGGAGGGATTCGATGGAGTGAGCGGGACGGTGAAGGATCAAGTGACTGACAAACTGAAGGACTTGTCGGAGCTGGTAAGTAACTGCCTGTCGATCTTCGCTGCGAGCGGCGGAGACGATTTCGCCGGAGTTCCTATTCAGAACCGGAGGCTTCTATCGGCGGATGACGATTTATCGGGAGGGAATGTCGACGAGGAGAATTTCCCGAAATGGCTGGGGAGAAAAGAGAGGGAGCTGCTGAACAAGCCCGTGTCGGGGATCCAGGCCGATATAACCGTCTCGAAAGATGGAAGCGGCACCGTTAAAACGATTGCTGAGGCGATTAAAAAGGCGCCGGAGCATAGTACTCGTCGGATCATCATCTACGTGAAGGCAGGAAGGTAAAATTTTCCGTTATGATAAAAAAGTTAAATTTTATTACAAACTTTTTCCCTTTTGGCTTTTCTGACATCACCTTTACGTTACTGTTATTGATATTTACAGATTAAAAATATCTAATTACGTGTCATGTAATATTCTTTTTGGATAATCTTAATCAATATTAATTGGTTTTTGGATAATTAAATATTTTTTTTAATTTTTATGATAAATATAATCTTTACAGGTACGAAGAGGATAATTTGAAGGTGGGGAGGAAGAAAATAAACTTGATGTTTATAGGTGACGGAAAAGGTAAAACAGTGATTACAGGAGGAAAAAGTGTAGCTGAGCACATGACTACTTTCCACACTGCTGCCTTTGGTCAGTTTCACCCTTCTTATTTTATTTCCTCCACAAAATATACAATATTCTACTATAATTAAAATAATTAAATTATCAAATAAAATAGTAAACTATTGGACCGAAACCATTAAGCTTGTCCATGGTGCATGATGTTAGAATTCGCACGTGGGATGTTATTAGACAGACAAAGCCCTAGATTCTTGCAGCCACTTTACCTTATCTACTTCTTGTCCATACAATTGGAAATTACAAACCTTGTGTTATTTTATTTTAATAAAAATCGAGGTAGGGATTGTCCAAATTGGTTTTTTCGTTTATAAAGTGGTCATATATTATGCAATATTTAATTTGTTCTTTTTGTATCTATTATTCGTATCATAATTAATTGTCATGTTATCATTATTATTATCAAAGCGAAAAAAAAAATCCCACAAATTTCGTAGCTAATCTCGGTCTAATTTGCTTCATTTTCAAAGAAAGCTGTATCATTCATTGGTTTGTTTTCACTTTCAGCGGCAACTGGGGCTGGTTTTATTGCAAGGGACATGACATTCGAGAACTACGCCGGACCCGCCAAGCACCAAGCAGTGGCTCTTAGAGTCGGAGCTGACCACACCGTCGTATACAGGTGCAACATCATCGGTTACCAAGACACTTTATACGTCCACTCCAACCGTCAATTCTACCGCGAATGCGATGTTTACGGAACAGTTGATTTCATTTTCGGTAACGCCGCTGTAGTACTCCAAAACTGTAGCCTTTACGCCCGGAAACCCATGCCCCAACAAAAAAACACCATCACAGCCCAAAACCGGAAAGACCCGAACCAAAACACCGGTATTTCAATCCATGCATGTCGAATCATACCCACACAGGACCTCGCCGCCGCCAAATCAAGCTTCCCAACATACCTAGGCCGTCCGTGGAAGCTATATTCAAGGACCGTATACATGTTATCATACATGGGCAACCACGTTCACTCAAGGGGATGGTTAGAATGGAGCGGTACATTCGCTTTAGATACATTATACTACGGCGAATACATGAATTCCGGCCCGGGTGCGGCGGTCGGACAACGAGTAAGATGGCCTGGGTATCGAGTCATCACTTCAGAAGTTGAAGCAAGTAAATTCACCGTTGCAAAATTCATCTATGGAACTTCATGGTTACCATCAACCGGAGTTGCTTTCTTAGCTGGCCTACAAGTTTAATTTTTTTTTTACGTCCTAATTTTTTTTACCCATGATATTGTAATAAAGGTCGTTATTATCGTTAAAAATTTAACTCCCGACATGTTCTAGAAGGTTAGAACTAGAATATAGAATATAAAAAATTGTGTATTGTATTTTCGTATTTTTTTAAATTGTCAGCAATATAAACACATAAAATTACAAGTGTTAATTATAATGTTTTTGCTTGGTGGGTTGTTGGCGTAGCAATATTCTTAGGGTACGTGTGAGACTGCTGTTTACCTTAAAAAAATAATGGTGTCGGTGCTGAGAAACCCTTGGCCAGTGCAATGTTGATGTGTTTGTATTGGTCATCAAAGCAAGGCCAACGGCGGTTTAAAACTATATGGAGCAGTGTACGTGCTGGGTCCATATGGTAACAGCAGAATAAACGAGTGACAACTGTTATGATGAAATAGTTTTGTGGATGTGGATTTTCGAATTTTAAAAGAGAAGTTCGTTTTTTTGGGGTCTTTTAGCTTTTAGCAGTGTAAAGTAAAGCTATGTTGGGGCAATGGCTTAAAGATGATTTTTCTAAAATTCTGCTATTAGTTGTCGTATTTTATGGAAATTGAGTTTTTATATATTTTAAAATTTAAAATTTTAATCAAATTTGTTTGGTTAAACCTGATTATTAATCTTTTATTACGCATACAATTATAAATTTAGTTTATATGGTCTAATTGGATTATTTTAGTTCTTTATTTTTTGAATTTTAAAATTTAAGTTTCGATGTAAATGACAATTATTTATTCTCATTAATTGAATACTTCAAAAGTATTATGTGAAAATAATATATCTAGCGCATCAGATAATTTCATGGTACATACTTTTTTTTTCTTCTTCTTGTTTTGGGTAGAATAATTTTTGTCCATCTCTCACTTGGATCTCAAAAGTACAGCATTCAACTAGTATAAAAGTAGGTGTACATTGTACAGTGCTGTTGTATTGTTCCTTTCTACCAAGCCTTGGAGGTAAAGAAAGTCTAAAAGGAAAATTAATAATATGTCATTAGTAGAGATTGAAATTTTAGAATTCTTTAGATATATAAAAGATCTCACATCGATGGGCTTACAGAATTTTCAATAATTTAGTCTAATTACAAGAGAATTAGATTATGTTAAATTAATAGTATAATAACTATACTAAGATTGGGTAGGGAGGCCAATTTTAATCAGTAATTAAATTCATAAAAAAAAAAACCAACCAGCCCAGTTTCAAAAACGGAATAAATTCCAACCTGCAAATGATTTTAATATGGAATCTCCATCTAAAGTAGCGCCACATTTTATAACATGTAAACAGCACAGATATATCAGCATATAAAACTCATACAACACTGAATTTCAATGACACTATTATTTGATGATTTGGGAGTGGATGGGGTCGATTACTACTTGATACATGATACATGATACATGCCCAGTGAAACTAAATCTCTCCATGTCATTTCTTTTTCCCCCATAAAATGATAGTTGACCAAGTATTTATGTGTATAATAATAAATAATAATCATCTATTAAATTGATAATGTCAGCTTATTATGTACAACTAAGTTTACATCCAAATCCTTACATACTGGCAACAACTGAAGGAAGAAGCTCTGTTTCCACCTCGGGTTCCCCACTTGTCTGCAAACACAATATTTTTTAATATAATACTACTCACATTTTCGGAAAATAATCCGTTCATATAATGAAATAATGGTCCAAGTTATATACACATACCTCCAAGTCCTTCAATTTTGGTTGTGAAAGGTAACTGTCCAATGCACCTTTACCGTAAAGAATCTTTGCACCGCTTCCACGGCCTTTAAGTTCAACGGCTTCCTCATCAACTACTACCGCATCTATTATGTCATCGCCACTCCTAACATCCGGTATCTGCAAAGCAGAAATGTAAGAAAATCCATGAAGTTTGTGTTGCATGGTATCTAAAACCAATTGGTCCAAAACAAATAATTGAAGAGAAACTGGAAAGCACAAAAGATGAAATCTTAGTGACACCTTGTTCTAAATCCGGTCTAGTCATAATTTTGTCTTTCTTTTAGGGTTAATGTAATTGTTGACCTTTGAACTTGGCAACGAGGTCCACTTTGATACTGAACTTTCTTTCGGTCCACATTAACGAGGTCCACCCTGAACTTGGATTTCATTAGTGATTGACACTGAGATTGTGCTACGTCATGACACCTTAACAGAATCCAAGTTCAGGAATTAAATTGGGAAAAAGCTACCAAGTTGCGAGACAAATGTGGACCAAAACAGTTTTAGGTACTCATTGCCAAGTTCAGGGCCAAATATTATATTAATCCTTTGTTTAATCCACTAAACTGAAAGTCTAGACTCTTAAGGTTTTCTACTATATTTTGCAAGGTTTCCAAATGCAAGCCAATGTAAGTATCGAAGTAGTCCTTTTAGCACTGATAAAGATTTCCTACTTTAATCTGCGGCATTGCTTTTGGGGAAAGTATAACAGTTTGTGTGTTCGAAACTTCTTGAATAGCATATAAACATGTAATAAACAGGCCACATCATGCATAAATCAACATTGGATAACTTTTTTCACCACAGATATCACTCTATAGTCAATAGCAGGTGAGAAAAAAAGTCAGAATAGCACGGCATAGCTACCTCATACATGGCATCCATCAAGATATTCTCCAAGATGGCTCGTAAACCTCTGGCCCCAGTATTTTTAGTTATTGCTTTTCTGGCAATTGATTTCAAAGCACCTTCTGTGATATGCAAATTGACCTAAGGAGAAAGAAGATAAAGTGAAATCAATTGGTGTATAGAACTGCAGGCAAATTAAATGTACTGAATACAAATATAATTAGCATTTAAAGTAGGGTTATGTAAAGAACTTACTCCATTCATTTGGAACATCTTTTTGTATTGCTTGCATAGGGCATTTTTTGGCTCTGTTAGCACCTAAAATAGTCGCAACAGTTGCACCATATAAGAAGCTGAATTAAACAATCACATCACTTGTGCAAGAAAGGAATCTTTAATATAACAACAGTTGCAACTTGCACTTTCAAAGACCATAATTAACTGAATAACTTGCATACAACAGTAATCTTCCATTACATTTTCTAAAGACAAACATTCACCTGAACAAGTTGTTCTTCAGTCAGAGCCAATAAACTGACAAGAACAGGGAATCGCCCAACAAATTCCGGTATCAAACCATATGCAACAAGATCAGTACTTTCAACCTGCCAAATAAAAATGTTTCACATAGAAATGTGAGAATCTAAAATGGTATGTCATCCCAAATACTATATAGAGAACTTACGGTCTCCATTAAAGATGATGTCAAGGCAGCATTTGTAACACCGCCAGCTCTCATGTTTGCACGCACTGGAGCTCCAAAACCAATTGAAGAATCTTGAAGTCTGAAATCCATTCAAGAAACTTTAAATTGTACATGTTAAAAAGTACTGGAGACAAATACAGTAATTTCTATATTGGTATAACCTTTCTGAAATTGTTTTCTCTATGTCAATAAAAGCACCCCCACATATGAAGAGTATGTCCTTTGTGTCAATCTGCAAAGAAATACAAAAAAGAATCAACAATAACACCGTGTTCCTATAGAGAGGGAAAAGAACATAAAAATGCAGAGCCTAGCAAAATCAGTCATGAAGATTTTGCCATTATGGAGTCCCAATCAGATGTTTAAAAAAAAACACAAATATCATATCCATGAGCTCAAAATAGTGCATAATGTAAAAAAGTAAACACCCATCAAAACTTGCAACTCTGAGTGTATACCTGAATATTTTCACCTCTAGGATGCTTTCTAGCTCCCTTCTCAGGAACATTAACAATCTGGACCAACAAATAAAGCAACCAGGGTCAGGATAGTGAATCACTTATTAAACCAACCTGAGTAAAAACTAATTAGAATTGGTGATTATTAGCTTGGCTTATGAAACTGATACCAAACTGGTCTATGCCAGAGACACGGATCCTACACCATGCTGTTGCAACTTCTAAATTATTTACAATATAATATTTTTGCAGTTAGGAAATTATGCACTTACTGTTCCTTCTAGCATCTTTAGTAATGCCTGCTGAACACCCTCCCCAGACACATCCCTGCTAATGTTAAGGCTCTCGGCCTGCATAGCAAGACGTAAGAGATGAATAAAGAGCAGCAAAAAACTGATAGAAATTAGAGGAGGAGGAAAAGAACCTTTTTGGTGATCTTATCAACTTCGTCAATGTAAACAATGCCCTGCTGTGCAGCTGCAACATTATAGTCAGCAACCTGAAAAGGCATATAAAAGGAAATTCATAAAGGGGTTATGAATCAAGAACAGGCATAAGAGCAAACAAAACCCCATTTATATTACACTGGCCTCACTACAATTGAATTTAATAATTTTCACTTTTACTAATGCAACTTTAAAGTTGATTGTATGAAGTCCTATCTAATGCCAAAGCTTATTTTCTTCCATAGATATGAAAGCTAACCCCATCGAAGATAGCAAAAACATGCCATTAAAGCACTGTAAAATGGAAAAAGTACTTGCACTTCAAAGCTTTTAATTCATTTAGTGTACATAAGGCTCTTGAATTTACCACAAGGAGCTTGTATAATATAGATTCAACATCTTCGCCTACATACCCTGCCTGCATATAGCATATGAAAACATAACTCAGTTCCATGCAACATAAATATAAATAACCAAATTTCAAAAACGAGGAATAATCAGTGATGAAATATTTTTACGACATATAAAAACATGTGTATTTATCAAATAAAAAAGGCTGATGAAGTTCAAATTTATCATGACTTGTCTATAGTTGATGTGTGGCAAAAAGATAAACCCCATGGAGGGGGGGCACAGGGCACTGACAAAAGAGCATCAAAATCTGGTATTAAATAATACTAAACAAAGATCGTTAGGCTTGTACACTGAGAAAACAAATAACGAATCCTATTCCTAGAAGCACATTAAATACACACAATACATATATATATATATTCCGTGACTTGTGAAGGCTTTTACACTAAATTAAGGACGAAAGTTGCTTATTTCACAGCTAATAAAATGAAAGTGAAAAGCACATTTAGAGGAAATAAATTCATTTAAGCAGGTAAGTACAAGAACATTTATTAACAACAATCAAGAATCAGCAGCTTGCCTGCGTCAAGGTAGTAGCATCTGCAATAACAAAAGGAACATTCACAAAGCGGGCCAAGGTTTTGGCAAGTAATGTTTTCCCTGTCCTTGAGAAAACGTCAAAAGGGAGCATGTAAGAATAGTAACAGAATATAGAGATGTTTATGGTCAAATAAATACTGAATCTACCCAAGATATTGTAGAATTAGCTAGAAAACAAGTAAAAACATAAAAATTGTAGTAAAACATAATAAAGCAAAAGTGGGAGGTCAATGAATTCTCACACCTCAATTTAAATGTTTTGATAAAATAAAGAGAAAGACATTGTGATATATAAAGAAAAATGCAACGCAAAAAAGAATCTCTCTCTTGAAAAGAACCTAGGACAAACAGTTAACAATCACAAAGTGCAAATTTAGAAGTAGAATTTCAACTTCAACACCAAGTATAACAAAAAATTACCTGACCCCGTTGGCCCCATTAAAAGAATGTTACTTTTCTCCAGTTCCACTATATCATCATCTAGAACATATGCAATATCGCTACCTGAATCTCCTGCAGACCTAGCTTACCAAGGAAACATGTTAATAACTGATATTCCCTTAAGAAACACAGTAAACAAGAAGCACATGCAGAGACAGAGACAAAGGATGTGCACACTAGAAGAAAACACAGCTACCAACTTTTGTAAGGTAACTTGGTAGTTCAGAGGTATCCATACCATGCTCGAAACTCACTAGACAATACTGGTATAGCAACTTGACTAATCACAACTATTTAGAATAAACCATATCTAAAGACCTTGGATATGCTAAATGTTAATGTGTATTGCTATGTCATTTTCCTTTCCTTCTCTTTTCTTTTTTCCTCTAAGTTTTAAACATTCTCACAGTTTCATCTTATAATGAGAACTAGAATTGTTTTTGGACATATGCAGAGCCGCATGTTTAACAATTAACTTCCTTAACAATCTATATTATGAATTTACAATTGCAGCAATGAAAAGAAGGAAGCAGATTAAAACAAGAACCGCATATCTTGAAGTTGCCAAACTAACCGTTTTTGCGATGACTCATGGTAGATTCTCATATAGTGGTTGTACACTGCCACTGATAGAACCTGCATTAATGGCATAACATTAGACCAGAAAACAAAATGTAGAAGAATGTTTACATCCTATGTAGCTCTAAGAACATTGTTATTATTCAACATTTACCACCTAATCAATGATTATAAGTTTAAAACCATACCCAACAAAGGCAATATCAAACCCTAAGAGAAATGCATAACATAACTTGGTGTTAGAATATCACTACAAATTAAGATAATGATATGTATATAACTTCAAACCAATCAAATATTATTAAGGAACTTATCAGTCAATACAGTTTCTAATTCCCAATTACTTTCATAGTTTTCAATAACCCATTTTCTGTTGAACTGTAGTAGTAATAAAAACAATAACCCCAATGCCAATAACACAATTTATTAACAATCACCTTCTTTGCCTTCTCTTGCCCAATCACAAACTTATCCAATCCTTTACAAATCTCTTTGGGTGTAGGAAAATTATGCCCCAAATTAGATCCTCCCCAACAGCCATCCTTTGAATCCGACCCAAAACCGCCTCCAGAACCAGCAGTCGGCCCTCCTCCTCCAGCTCCGCCGCCGCCGCCACCACGGCCCAAATTAACCCCACTAACCCGGATCGCAATCCCATCACCAGGTGGCTGCCAAACCTCCGGTGGGTCCCCATAAGAACTCAATACCCTAAAACTATTACAACCCAGTTTCTCTCTCAATTCTCTATCGACATCCTTGCTTAAATCGTGGGAGTTCCTCCTAATATCCAAAAACCGAGAACCCTTTTCGACGAGTTCGCCACGAAGCGAGACGGGCTTGAAAGAAGTGAAATGATAAGGAGTGTTGACAAAGTGGTCATCCCATTTGTTGCGGATGGTGGTACAGTGAGAGGAACTAGCCATGCGACCATAGTGCATGTAATTAGATAGAAAATGCCTGAACTGAGAGACCGTTAAAGAGGCTGTTTCGGCCGAAGGTTTGCATCTGAATGCAGCCATGGAAAAAAAAAAGATAATCCTTTTTAGAGGGTTTGAGAAATTGGGGGGTCAAATGGTAAAGAGTTTAGGGTTCATAAGAAAGGTTCCTTAAGATGAATCTTTTTTAGAGGGATTTGAGAATTTGAGGGCTGAATTGAATTGGGTTTTGCTTAAATTCTGGAATTATCATGTACTTGAATGGGACTTTTTGTTCGAAGTAGATAAGTTGGGAAGAAGACATTGAAGTGAACAAGATGAATTTGGATTTTCTGCCCAGATATCCAGGGGTAAAAGGGTAATCTGCTTACATGACGACGTCGTATTCAAACAATAAAATATTGGGATTTATTAAAACTTTTGTATTTTTTAATTTTCCCAAATGGATAACATTGTCTGAATTTGGTAACTGTAAAGAGCATTTATGCCTCATAACGTAGCCTACATATTAGGAATTTAGGATAAATTTAATTATTATATAAGAATTAAAATTTTAAAATAGTTTGTAATAAGTTAATAACATAAAAATTTAATTAGAATAAATTTGAATTTAAATTTAAAAAATGAGTAAAACTCTAATTTTTTTAATTTAAAACAAATAATGTGAATAATTAAAAATAACCAAATACAATTAATTTACTATTGACTAAGTCGTGTTTAAAAAAAATACTCATCAAGATTTGTATATTAAAAGTGGGATTGTATTTTACTCATTTACTCAAAAAAAAAAGATAAATTAATTCTTATATGTTAAATGAAAAAACACTAATCCCATTAAAAATTTCGTCTATTTCTACTATCAAAAGTTAGTTCTTGTATATCAATATAAGATACACATGGTGTGTCATATGCCACTATCTAATTATTCCATTAGTCATGCCAATTTCTTACAGTACAAATAGATAAAATTTTTAAAAGGAAAGACTGATTTGCTCTTTGATTTAACATGCAAGAACTAATTTACTCATTTTTTAAGTGTAAAAAGACAAAATACAATCAATTTGATACTTCTACCCAAAATAACCACATTTTCATCGGATATAATTTGAGCATTGCTTTGTAAAATGGTTTCTTTAAGGTCTAATTTGCATTTTTATAATCGAATGGCCAAAAAGTCTGCCTAACAAGAGGGATATATTCCTAATCTTTTGAATCGTCATGGGATTTGGCAGCCTTACATTTTGGTCCAAGCTTTACATACAAAAAGATTAGGATTCTGGTAATGGATCTTGTTCATGTCGGTAGGATTTTCATAGCTTACCCCTTTCATTTTCGGATGGTGACTAGAATGGATAAAAAGAAAACAAAACCCATCAAGCCAATTCAATGATTTTCTCGTCTTAATTAACACACTAACCAAAGATGGGAATTGCAGACAACAGCAAATAAAGTGTAGGAATCTATAATAAAAGTAGTAAATCCCTTATTTTTCCATGTATGTAAAGCATTGATTCCATCAAGTCAAGTTTCAATTTTACAATTTTGATCCACATCCATTACAAAACAGACCAGGATGCTCTTTACAAGACAACATGGATGCATGAAGACATTTTTGTTGGCAAACAAATAGTACCATTTGGCTTGTATACTATTCAACATTTCAATAAAGTCCCTATGCACACAGAGTTCGTCTGTAAATGATTCGAAGCAGAACATAACACGACAAAGCACTTGAATATAACTCAAACATAATGGTATTTGTAAATTGGAGCGTATCGATTGCCATGTTGGCTTTCTGGTATCAAAATATGTCGGATTTATGGTCATTTTTGCCTTTGTGCATGAAATCAGTTCTATGCATTTATGTTATAATTGGTTACCATCAAATTGTAGTAACAGCAAAGCTTCAAGGAATCTTAAATTTTATCAGATACTGAAAATTCCCTCTAGTAGTTAAAAGGAAGCTCTCTAAGGAATCTGCGTATTTTTGCAGATGGTGAAGCTTCCATGCTAAGTGCTAAGTAAAGATATGGTGAACTTACTCGAGTCAAAAACACATTCATTTGAGCTGGCTAGCTACTTCAGCGTAGCTGCTACTACTTAAACAGGTCATCTAACAACTATCGCAAAGCACATTCTTTACAAAAACTACACAATCACGGTAGGATATAAGAGGTGAATGAAGAGCAAACATGACCTTACTTGAGTTTTGTACTCAGATCTTTGGCCTCACTTACTGCAAGGGTTGCTGCATATACCGCCATCTTCTTTACCTATACAAAAAAACATCTTTATAGTGAGTCGATTAAAGCAGTCAACTTTGCATGGAATCGAACACCGAAAAAGAATGTCAGATTTCATATTCAGTTGACAAACATATGTAATTGTCTAATGAACAATAATGAGTAAAAGTACTCTGGAGGCCCTTGTATTAGGATTGCATTTTGCCCCCTTTACTCAAAAAATGGGCAAATTAGTCCTACAAGTTAGATCAAAGAACAAATTGGTCCTTTCTGTTAAAAATTTATCCTCTTCTACTTTTAAGGAACTAATTTGCCCATTTTCTAAATAAAAGGGACAAAATGCAATCCGACTCCTAGTACAAGGACCTCCATGATATTTTTACCTTCATCTGCCTGTACACATTATGTTTTCTGTTCAGAGAGTTTAATATGTAGTGTAAATTTTACATGTACCTCCAGTTTATCTTCCTTAGCTCTATGGCTTTTTGGAAGCAAGCGAAACTCCTCCGTCAATCTTATACACTCTTGCACATTTTCAGGGGACACAAAATCAAGGGCTACTTTAATGCATGACTGGAAAAAAAGAGAAGTAACACGTAAAGTCAACATCAAAAGGTGAACCAGATTTATGCAGAATTACGGATACTGATTATATAATCAAATGGATCTTAACATTTAAATAGAGGTCAGTGTTTGAGCTCAGACACTCGAAACTACCTCAGAGAAACAAAAAGCTACAACCAGTTCGTGTAAGAAAGATAGGTTTTTCGAGGCCTAGTGAAAACCAGAGGAACCTCACCTGTCTATTTCTTACTTGATGAGGGCATCCCGCGGGAATGAAAACAGCTTCACCAACATGTTGCTCAAATGTCCAAGGTTCAACATCTGTTCACCAACTTGCCATTAAAGATAACAGTTGATTTAATGTAATGAAAATAACTTTCAAATAAAAATTTTTCTTACTGAACTCCTCCTTCAGCTGCCTTTTATGTCTTTCAGTGAGATAAAGGGTCTGATCATGAATAGGATGAATAACCTAAAGCACATGTTGCACATCAATTTAGAATAATTTCTAAAAATATAAATCCTAATGGACAACGACATAAGAAGGCATGATGCGCACAAAATTCACGGGAAGATTACTAATGTGATAGAATTCTTTGTGATGCTTCTGTAAGTACTCAATTAACTTGGGTACATCCTCCCTCCGGAAAATATCCCAAACAGCACCACCGAGTTCATTCTCTGAAGACAGGTTTTCTGTAACAGACTCTCTAATCATATTTGTATCAGGTCTTACAGACCCTAAATCATCAATTCCATTAAGAGAACTTTCCTCATCGGAATTACGCGTTTTTCCCACGATGTTGTCATTATGTTCTTGATTACACATCATTTCAGGATTCTTTCTTTCATCTTTATGACGTCTCTTTTTCCGCTTTCTTCCAAATATCTGTGGCACCTTCCGTCTCTGACCACAACAGCGTGTATGCAAGTTTTCAGCATCATATGCCTTCTGCAATTCATCTATGATTTTGCTCTGCCATGGCAGATTCACATTGGTTGTGTGAGTTAGCACATTAACCTACATAGGAAAGTGAGAAAAGTTGGGCATTACTGATCCAAAGTGGCAAAGAAAAGAAGAGAAATATGACAATAACATTAATGTGAAAAGTCAACTTACATGATTATCAAGATCTTAAAAAAGGGAGTGGAAGCAGAAAAGCTGCTCAAACTTTTATAGTGAAATAAAATCATCCCGGGACAAAGTTGTAACTTTAGCAAGTCAAAGATTAAATCGAGGAATGAGGATTAGTTTGAACATTTGTAGTTTTAAAAATCCAAATGTGTGTGCTTTGGGACATGAAAGTTCGATCAAAACTTAAGGACAATTTAAGAAAAGGATTTTCTTATATGTGAATCTCAAATCAACAAGTTAATCCTGTCAAAAGTAAATGAACAAAAGAATAGCAATGAGAAAAATTAAAAACCTTGGTGAAGCAACAATGCCTTGTATATAAACTTTAACAAGAGTTATTCTAAGGTAAAAGTGTCATTGAGGCCCCTTAATAAGAGTCAGATTGCATTTTGCTCCCTCTACTAAAAAAGTGGGCAAATTAGTCGTTGTACATAGATCTAAGAGCAAACTGGTCCTATTAAAAATTCCATCCATTTCAACAATTAAAAATTAGTCTCTGTACGTCAGTATGAAGTACAAGTAGCACGCCAAGTCTCACTTCCTGATTATTCCATTAGACGCCAATTTTTAACCGTACAAATAGATGAAATTTTTAACAAAAAGGACTAAATTGCACTTTGATCTAATGTATAGGGACTAATTTGCCCATTTTTTAGTAGAGGGGGCAAAATGCAATTTGACTCTTATACAGGGGCCTCTATGGTGCTTTTACCGTTATTCTAAAGAGTATTCCATACCGCATCAGAAATGTCACAATGTAGTTTTGTCACCGAATCACCTCGGCCAAGTTCTTTCAAAGATCCATAAGCAATGTACGTTTTTGGTCCCAAATCCGGCTTCAACACAGCAGGAAGTTTGGTAGCAAGATTCAGGATTCCGGAATTTGGATGAGTATAATCTTTAAAAGGAAGCATAGCAATAAATTCAGCAGCATGCCTTGGCAAACACTCTTCAAATGAATTTGTAGCAGGCCAATCCTTCAACTTCAACATCTCCGGCCATCCATTCTTGTACCACCGACCCTCCATGTAGCCTTTGAAGAACCGAAGAATATTTACTTCAACCTGAAGCATTAAGAACAAAAGACAAAAAAGAGGAAAGAAGTGAAATTAGAGGACCAGTAAAAAGAAACCCTGGAATCACAAAGATGCCTTTAAACATACTAAAGATGAAAAAAGTACCTCACACCAGTCCAAGCAATCAATTGCTTTAACCCTCTTAGCCTCCTCTTTTAATATCTTTTTTGCACCTATAAAAGCTCTCCACATAACCAATGGTTCCCAACTAAGACCAGAACTTTTTTCAAGGACATTTCTAACAATAACAGGTTCACCTCGCATCCAATGAGTTTGAAAATGCTGAATGCTATTGTCTTCCAACTGCATTACATTCGGGCAGTACACAAAATTGTCATGACTTTTCTCTCTATGAGCTGCCTGCCTTACTTCAAAGTTTTTTGCTTCATTTCCTGCAGAGCAGGTGGTTTGACACAAAGAACAGCCTTGAGAAAACTCGATATCAGGTAACTGAAAATTAATGGTGAGCTCCTCAGCACTCTGAATCAGTTGCTCAACTGAATTAGTTTCAAATAAGCGTCTCAGTGAAAGTGTCTCACGACCACAACCACCCTTTCCATTTGGAGGACAAGGAATCCTACCATCTTCCTCAGCTCTCCAATCATTTCTTGCTGCCACTGCAGGAATCTGGTCATCTGAACCCATAGCTCGACTATTTACTCTTTTAGCAGACAGCTGGTGAGAAGATTTTGCTTCATTCCCTCCAGGCTGAGACCCTTTTCTAAGTTCATGACAGCATGATATACATAGATCATATAAACAATCAGGGCAGCTTCTATGGAAATTGACAATGGATGTATTGCAATTGTCACTGTCAAGGAAGGAAACATTCATAGTCATTATAGTAGGAAAAACAATAGCCATGTCTGCAAATTATTAATAACAATAAAAATCCCTTTTGCATATCTTTAGATGCAATTTCATAACCACATGATAATATACACGATAGTAGAAGACAACAAGATCCATCACGGTTGATGCATATCATTAACAATATACAACCCATTACTAAGTACTACAAAGAAAAGATCAACTAATAAGAGTTAAGTTTCTTAATGGTGTGAATTGGTTTTGATTTTCACAACAAAATATAAGGTAAGCTTTATGAATCAGTCTCATCAAATCGGCACTATCCTAGGATAACCCTTTTTCACATCTTCCTACTAGTTTAAATATAAGATAAGCACACAGATTAATATGGTAAAGAATGTAAGCTGTTTCCAAGTAACTAATATGACATGAGATTTTCAATTTAGGGGCAAAAACGTAACATAACATAACAAAAACCACAAGTTTCTCCTTGGTATCAAAGAGCATGAGGTGATACCAATACACTCGATCATCATCATCTATCACTGATACCATTATGTCCTGTTCTGTCAATTGCACACCTATGGCAAAGGAAGGCATACATCACTTAGCATTTCGAAGCATCATCTAGTATAAAAACCAAAACTTACAAAAACCAGACATATCACATTACAGTACCATGTATACTGGCTTCCACCTCTAGTTCAGCATGTTGCTCCTGTTGTATATGTCGAAGCAGAGGCAGAATTTCATGTAGCAAATAAAGCAACTTCTGCAGTTTAATATTTGTATCTGCTACCTCATGCTCATCCTGTCAAATTAGCATGGTTCATTTGACATCAGAATATATACTAGGAGACAAATTTAAAGTAGCTTGAACATGAAACAAAGACCTAACTAATGCTCATGCTAGGAGATATGATTTTATGGATGATGCTGATGTCAAAGATGGTTATGCTGATGTCAAACATGAGATAGAACTATTCAGAAAGCCCTTGCTTGTATTGCTCTTACTAAAAAATGGTCCTAAGTAGAGCACTATGCTTCGAGTTTGAGCCAAGTAGTAGTACAAGGCTTCATTGTTGTTGGCATCAGCATGTAAAGTTCCTTTAGTTTAGAAAATGGAACAGAAAGAAGAAAATTAATGGAAGGCACATACCATGATAGCTAACTTCTCTCTGAGGCATAATCTGCAATTACAATTGCCTCGACAAAATGGACAAGAAACTTCTACATCCTCTCTTGTTTTCTCCGGATACCTGTAATCAATCATTTGTAGTGGCATTAGAAACAGGAGATAAAACCCAATCCATATTTACAGAATTGATCGGCAAAAAGAAAATCAGAGTTCAGCTGGTCATAAAACAATGGTCTGATGAAATATCAATACGCAGATGAAGAAAGTTCTTATATACAACAGGAAAATGAGTTTTTCAAGATGTAATAACCATTTTGCAAGGCACTCAACGCAATATCGTTTTCTGTTGCAACTGGAACAATTGACAACACTCTTGTCACTCTTCCAGCACTGGTGGCACATAAAACCCCTCTTGAAAGCCCTCTTCACTCTCTTCTGGCTTGCATAATCAAGCTGTAATAATAAATTGTCACCAGGAATTGGAATCAAGACATTCAAACAGTGTGATCTTACCATGAAATTTAGCCTAGACAATTGAATAGAAACTTTCAAAGTGCATACAACTTTTCCATTCATTTTATAGATAAAATGTGGCCCCTTCCTGATGGTTCCATAACCAAACAGCTTATGATATCTATTCCCATCTCATACTACTCTCAGAACTCAATTTCCTTCCAAGAACAAAAAAAAAAAGATACTCTCTAAGAAATAATGCAATTCTCCACCATACAATAGCTGTTTATTTCTTTACCCAGTTCTACACTATACAAGAAACATTTAGCAAAGTAAAGAAACTATAACTGCTACAACTGCTACCAGTTCATAAAGTCAGACAAAATCTTCAATTCAGTTCTTTGAAGTTTAGAGCTTTCCTTTTAACAACAAAGCATGGTCTAATTTATAAGTTAATGAATTAGCATATTGTGCGTAATGCTTAGTGGTTTAGTTTTCCCAGTTACAAATCTCATCAGTAATCTGAAAAAATAGTTCAAGTAAAACTCACTGTTGAATCTGAACTTTCTGATTGACTGCTAGAATTCTTTTTCCTCGTTCTACTCTTCCTTTGAGCATTGCCAAAATTAGCTGTTAATACATTTCTTCTCTTGTTTAAATGGCCTCGAACACCAGCTGTTAACACTTTCTTCCGCATGCCTAAATTGTCTCGAAGATGCTTACTTGAAATACCCTTGTTCATCTTCAAAGTATTTCCTACAAACCGTTTTCTCTCAGCCTGAGACTTAATGCTACAACTCTTTTTCATCAAGAAATATGGACGTTTTCTCTTATTCTTTGAACCTTTGGGTCGGCCACGATTCCACCTTCGACCATCAATCTTCTTGCCAATAGCATCCCCACAAGTAACAGCTTCAACAGGCATTACCATATCTTCGTCCCTTACAAGGGGAGTCCTCACTAAACCAAATCCTCTATCAACAAAATAACCCCCTACAATGTCAACCGGAAAGGTCTGCTGTTCACTTGACAGTCCAAGTTTCTCATCACTACTTTTCGGCTTATTCTTTGAACCCTTTGGCCGGCCCCGGCCCACTTTTCTCTTTGGTTGAACAACATTATCTCTCTTATGAATGCCATCTGCACCTTCACCACCCCCAATTTCACCAGACATATCTTGGTTTTCTTCAACAATGATTTCCTTCTCATTTTTAGAAACCTTTGGCTTACCATTCCTACTGTTCAACTGCACATTGTCACCACTAGTACCCATTGCAAGACCTTGCTTCTCCATCACACAAACAATCTCATTTCCAACCTTGTCATCAGCACCAACTCCACTAGCAAGCTTTTTCTGTTTATTCTTTGAACCCTTTGGCCGACCACGTTTAGGATTGGCTTTAAGGGGATCTTCCATTTCAACCTTGCTATTACTAAACACTTCAATACTCTGCTCACCACCAATAGTTTTCTTCTTCTTCTTGTTCATTGTACCCTTTGGCCGACCACGTTTAGGCTTAAGGGGATCTTCCATTTCAACCTTGCTATCACTTAACCCTTCAATACTTTGTTCACCACCAATAGTTTTCTTCTTCTTCTTCTTCGTTGAACCCTTTGGCCGACCACGTTTAGGCTTAAGGGGATTTTCCATTTCAACCCTGCTATCACTTAACCCTTCAATACAATGTTCACTACCAATAGTTTTCTTCTTCTTCTTCTTCTTCTTCTTCTTCGTTGTACCCTTTGGCCGACCACGTTTAGGCTTAAGGGGATCTTCCATTTCAACCTTGTTATCACTTAACCCTTCAATAATCTGTTCACCACCAACAGTTCTCTTCTTCTTGTTCATTGCACCCTTTGGCCGACCACGTTTAGGCTTAAGGGGATCTTCCATTTCAACCTTGTTATCACTTAACCCTTCAATAATATGTTCACCACCAATAGTTTTCTTCTTGTTGTTGTTGTTTTTCTTTGAACCCTTTGGCCTACCACGCTTACCCTTAGCCTGCTTGCCTTCATTTCCCAGACCAGCAACAAGGGTTTCATCAAGAAACCCCTGAATACCATTACCACCCACATTGCTACACTCAGCTTCACCGGCAAACAACTGGCTTACTTCACCACCAACATTGATGAAACCCTTGTTTGGTTCACAAACTCCACCAAATAAGCCTTCCATTAGACCATCTGCGAGACCCATTCCACCAAATGCAACCCCACCAGACCCACCCACACCCCCAAACACACCATCATCACCAAATCCAGCACCACCTTCACCAGACCCATCCATCCCAAGCCCAAACCCACCTTCATTTCCGACACCCCAAAGCTTAAAACCTTCACCTCCTCCATTCACACCATCTTCGCCAAACCACTGCAAAACACTCTCAACACCCCCACCACCACCACCTACACCGAGCCAACTTTGATCTCCTTGGTCACCACTATTTCCATCACCAGCTTTAATTTGCTGATCCCCATCTTTACCTACTTCCTCCACCACTGGAATTAAACGCTTTCGCTTCTTCCTTTGACTAGTTCCACTTTCACTCATCTTTACACCTCCAGCAACTATCCATTCAAATCATATTCCAATGAAGATCTTTTAAAAAAAAACCTGTTACTTCAATTAACTCAAAACTATTCCCTTTTTCACGCAAATAAAAGAAATTGAAATCTGACGGCTAACGTACACCCTATGAAATTAAAGGCAACAGCTTTAAATGCAAAAAAAGAAAGGCGATTCCTATATACACAATAATAGACACAACAGGAGAAGGACTAAGGAGCATTACTGTGTCAGTGGTCCGCAAATGTTTGCAGCTATCGAGAGACATGGAGAGAGTGACACGGTGACATCAAAAATACAGACTTGAAGTGGGTTTGTTTTATTTGAATTTGGGAAAGAAAAAAGGGAATCCAACCCAACACATGTTATTTATGTTCTGGTAAGGGATGTGCCCACGACTCACCATTAAAGACAATTATAGTACTTGTTTTTGTTGGTTACAATTCCTAAGCCATTTGTGCTTTTGCTGATGGTGTATACGTACCGTTAGCTGCTGATATTTTATTCCACCACCTCGCTCTCTTAGCCCATAGAATTGGGTTTACAATGACCATAACCTACAAGTGGTGGTTTCATGCCTTTTTTTTCTTTTGCGTGTCTGTAGAGAGAGGAAGAAGAAGAGTTTTCTTTAGAGAGTGTGGGTCGGAAATAAAGAATCATGAAGGCCTTACGTGAAGAAATTAAAGGGTGAAAGATGTGCTTGTTTTTTTGGCTAGGTTTGGAATAGATTATTTAATATATACAATTTATTATTAGTTGTTGTTAATAAATATACTATTAATAAAATCTTTTATTGAGTTGGCATCACGAATAAATTGAGCACCAATTCGATTAGAAAAGTTATGAAAAAAAAATTTAATTAAAATATTTTATATTATTCAAGAGTATTTTAATAAAAAATATATACATAATTAAATATTTAAACCCGTGCCAATTGATTTAGTAAAATTTTAAATTTATCTAAAATCTCATTCTAATATATTTTATACATTTTTAATAATATTATTAATTGAGTTTGTGTCATAAGTTAACTCAACACTAACGATTGGTGACAACACCATGATAAACCATTACAATGCATTTAGTATTATTTTTCTGATGTATTTATATGTTTAAATTACTCTCAATTTAATCTAATTTTTTATTTTTATATCGTACATATTTTTATGTGTTATTATAATTAATTAGTTTCAAATTATATATTTCGTTATTTATTGAATGTTACTTTTAAACACACACATATGTGTTGTAAATCCATAAGTTCCACATATATACTCATGTGTTGAGATTTCTAACTTTTTTTTAAAAAAAAATTATTCAAAAAATGAAAATTGAAATCCATGTGAATTGAAAAAAAAATTATTGTATTTTTTATAAAGTAATATTCAATATTTGAATTTTACGGCCACATTATTTGAATTGAAAATTTCAAGTGGTCACACTTTAAAGGAATTTAAATTCAAGGGTCAAATTATAAAAAATATCAAGTTCCGAAATTAATATAGAAAATAATTTTAGAGACCAATTTAGGAAAATTTATCAAATTCAATAATTAAATGTTACATTATCTCTTTTTTTTTTTTGAATGAGTTTGTAAGTATAATCATAAGTATTAATCATAACTAAAAACAATTCAATGTAAAATGTAACGAATAAATCTAAATTATGACGTATTGATCGAATGTTTACTTTCCCCGAATGATAATTTTACTTTAAATTATAAACTAATATATATTTAACCGGTTATAAACTGAAATATATTCAAACAACAATAATTTATGAAAAAACTCACATGTAATATATCTAAAGCCTCAAAACCTTTAACTTTAGGGGTACTTTATGTATCTATCTATAATTTAATTAATATTATTTACAATTATTTAACTTAATATTTATAAGTTACACAATTTTGAATATTGAGAAAAATAATTACCAACCCAACATGAAAAATAAAAAAGTTTAATTTAGCATTTAAAATTTTTTTTTTGAGGGACAACATTTAAATGCTTTGATTGGATTGGATGGGATATATTCCAGTGGCATCTACTTTGCGGCTCATTTCAAATTGTTGGTAGTTGCCGCATGGTTGGGGGCAGAGATCAAAGCATCTGATTAGGGTTTCATGAACCTTTTTTTTTTTGAAATTGATTGATTGATGTAAAACGAAAAATTTTGAAATTTGAAATTAGAGATTTTTTAAGCCTTACAGAAAACAGAAAACGGATCCATGCATCTCGAAAAATATAATTTTTTTTAGGGCTAATATAAAGTTTATTTTTAAATTTATCGTATTTAATGCACATTCAAAGTATGAGAAGTTGAGTTTTTGTTCTCTAACAAGTCCTCATCAATAATATCCTTCCCACATAATTTTAATTTTAATTGAGAACTCAATACTATTTAATTATATTCAATTGTCGTTTTAATTTATTACAACTTCATGTGTATCCAATCATAACGAAAATTAGATAAATTTATCATATTTTGTTGCTTATATAGTTCTTTCAAATTATTCTGCAATTTAATAAAATTTAAATACCAATTAGGTACTTTTAGATAAGTTTAGGAGATAAACTACATATTAACTATTTTTTTTACTTAAATAAGCAATGTTTTTAAAACTAGATTAATAATTGAATAAATTAAATTACTGGTTTATCAATTCGATTGGTTTAATTAAAAATTATTAAAAAATTTACAAAAAAAAAATAATTCAATCATTTGAACCATTGATTCAATCAAAATTTTAATCGAATCAATGCAACCGATCCATCTTATTCAAACATTATTGGGTTTGGGGGAGTATTAATTTAAGAGCTCTCTCACTGATGGACCAATTTGGATTGGATGCCTATTAAATCTATAAAAGAAATTAAAAATTACCATTAATTATTTAAAAAAGTACAACTATAATTAAAACTATAATTAAAACATCCTTATCCTATATAATGTAGAAACCAATGGCTAAATCACAAGCAGAAGAACCTAACTAACTTTTAAACCGAAATAAATTTTGAACTAAAAATCCAAATTTATACAAAATGAAACCATAAAAAAGAAAAGGGGGCTGAAGGATCCAAAACGGGATTTTTACTAAAATATTACTAAAAAAATAAAAAATACTAAAATATTACTAACTTTTTATTATTTACCAAAATAATACAAAAAAACAGAACAGTGAAAAATCGGATGCCATAGGTGGCACCAAAGATGCCTTTGCCAAAGGCGGCACAGGACTAAAATGTAATGATCTAAAGTTTCAATGACCTGATATGAAATTTATCATTTTGAATTTTGAAAATGAATTGGTGCCGCCTGTGAGTGTGGCGGCACTAAAGTTGAAACGTGGCTAATTGCCTTCTAAGCCCTCCTTATTTGTTATTTTCTTTTTATTCTCCTTCAACTCACTTTTTTATTTAATAAACAAGCCCTCAACCTATTTTTGTAGTTAAATAAGCTCTTAATCTATAATTTTTACTCATAAAAGTCTTTTATTTTATTATTAAAGTAAATATATTTTACCTAAAGTAAAGCTATTTAAAAAAGTATAAACTAATTCACATTTTATGTTTATGTGAATTTGATGAGAATAATTTATTAAATAAAAAAATTTACTAAATTTGATGAGAATAGTTTATAATTATAATTTATTTTTTCTATTTGGGTTACATTTATGGGTAATCAATTTTATTATTACTTTTGGTTTTTCAATAAAGCATGGCTAGTATTTCTATTAATTTTTTTAATTAAATCTAATATTAGTTAAGTGATAATTAAGATATTTAGAATTCTAATTAAGTAATAACTCTACTCTACTTTAATAAAAGTAGCATCGTCAAATTTTTTAACTAATAACAATAAATTATAATTATAATTATCACAATTTTTTTGTCTTTTTCCTATATTTTATGCTTAGAGTTCTATTTAAATAACAATTCTATTTTAAAATTAACACAATATTTTTAATAATAATTGCAGTTTAAATTATAATTATTTTGAAATATATAATTCTCACAACTTCTATTAAATTATAATTATTTTTAAATTTATAAAGAGTATTTATATATAAAAATATTTTTATTTAATTAAAAATTTTGAATTCTTATTATTTTAAATTCATCCAATTATATTCAATGATTTTATAGATTTATAGTTTTATTAATTAATAATATATTATGTTTTTTTTAAGTAGAGCCTTTATAATATATGACCAAATTAGTTAATTTCACATTAATATATTATTTTAATTAATCTTACTTTTTATTATTATATAATAATATTAATAAATTATTATTCTAATGTAGTTTAGTAATATAATTAACAATAAATGATATTTTTGTCAGTTCAAAAATTTTTTCAAGACTCGTGCTTTTATATATATTATAGATAGATATTTTTATGATTTTTATCGGAGGTATGAAAGATTAAATCACAGCCTGTCATATTTCGTCATCTAATTGGTCCGTTAATTGATTTTAATGGTCAATGTAACGAAATGTGAAAATTATTAATGTAAGAGCTTAATTAATTTTTCAGGTTAATGATAAGGGCTCAACTGGGTTCAAATTAAGTCAAGGGGCTTAGTAACTTTTTTTGGTTTTTTCTTAAGGGACTATTATAGCTATAAGCCTTTGATAAACATAAATTTTTTTATTTAATAAACTATTCTCATCAAATTCACATAAACATAAAATGCGAATTAATTTATACTTTTTTAAATAGCTTTATTTTAGGTAAACTATATTTACTTTAATAATAAAATAAAGGGCTTTTATGAGTAAAAATCATAGATTAAGAGCTTATTTAACTACAAAAATAGGTTGAGGGCTTGTTTATTAAATAAAAGAGTGAGTTGAAGAAGAATAAAAAAAATAATAAATAAGAAGGGCTTAGAAGGCAATTAGTCACGTTTCAACTTTAGTGCCACCACACCCAGGCGGCACCAATTCACTTTCAAAATTCAAAATGGTAAATTTACATATCAAGTCCTTGAAACTTTAGATCATTACATTTTAGTCTTGTGCCGCATCTGGCAAAGGCACCTTTGGTGCCGCCTGTGGCATCCGATTTTCCACTGTTCTATTTTTTTTTGCATTATTTTCATAAATAATAAAAAGTTAGTAATATTCTGGTATTTTTTTATTTTTTTAGTAATATTTTAGTAAAAATCCCATCCAAAACCTAATTGATTCTTAGAATTTTTATTTTCATACTAAAAATGAAGTGGAAGACTATTTTTTTTTGTCTGTTCCAGATTATTAAAAAATCTAGTAAAAGTATAGAAATCACTATACTAAAAATCATATTATATTTTACCTCTTTAAAATTTGATAAAAGAACAAATTGACTTTTTTTTGTTAAAAAATTCATTCACCTATACTAATGTGGTTCATGAAATAATCAAACAATGCCATGTACGTGCAGCGTGTACCTCATACTAACTTAACCATAAAAATAAACGAAAATTTTAACATAATGACCATTTTACTCTTTAATTTAACATACATAAATTAATTTACCTATTTTTTTAAAAGTACAATGGGCAAAATACATTCCAGCTTTTAGTATAAGAGCCTCCATGGTACTTTATCTCAGGAACGGACACTATGAAATTGGCTTTTTCAGTTTAAGCCTTTGATTTCAGGTGAGAAGATTCTTTTTCCACTAAATGTTTACCAATTATGGTGTTAAAAAAGATGCAAACATAGAGAAAATAAATGAATTTACTATATAAACATGCAAATCTGGTGTCTGGGTCTACATTTTGAGAAACAACTACTAGCACCATTTGCAACATGAGAAGAGCATGTATAAAAAAAAAAAGCCCCAATAAAAGCACATACATGTTTTGCCTTTTCTCAAGTTATTCATTGATTCCGCACCCCTACTTAAAAAGTTCTTATTGTCATCTTGGAGTCAACCCTATCTTCTTCCTGCCTGAAACTGATGCTGTCATAAAAAAGTGATGTTATGGATAAGAAAAACATGTGACTGATACTGCAATTTCAGTTGAGAGTATGATTCGGATTTACCTGAGTTGCATATGTTGAGTTTTGAGCAAGAAACTTGACAAAGTCTTGCTTCTTTCTTTCGAAATTGAACTTGGCAGTATTCAGCAACGCGAGTTCCCTCTTGATGTCCTCTTCCAACTTTTCTTTTTGCCATCTCATCTCTATCATCTGCTTCTCGGTTTCACTGTAGCTTTCTAGCTCTTCTAACATTGTAGAGGTCTTCGGGAATCTCACATCTACCTCTTCCCTGATATCAAACAGAGTCAAAACAATGATGTTTTTTTATTTTTGTGTGCGACCCTAGTAACCCTGCTTATGGAATCTAAAAACTCCACTGGTGGTAAAATTTTCCTAAACTAGTCAAATGCCTTCTACGGTTCAACTTTGCTTTTGAACATGCTTGACAAAAATGGAGAATATATGATTTGTTATACCATAAAGTAGTTTAATATTATTAGAAATAGAATAGTATCATTAATGCAGTATGAGCATACATATACATATACATATATATTTCAACATTCTTATGATATCCTAACACATAAGCAAACTGCGCATAAAAGTGAAATTCAGAACTTCCCAGACAAAGCTTCTTACCGACTGCCTAGGGAAAATACACCATTACTTCTGATCATCCCACCATCCAGAGAGACTGCTCCTTCACTTATACAAGGGAGAGCACGAACCATCTCGGCCCTGGTTTGGTATACTTGAAGATGGGAGAACAGATTATAAAATAAGGTCTCTCTAAGGCCTTCCCCACTGGCAGTGACAAAAGATAAGTTTGAGCTGTCCACATTAATCATATTCACTGCAAAGCCAAGAAATCCTGGAGGACACTCCCCATTTGGTAATCTTGGCTTTAACAGATCAAGTCTCCTCTGGCGGTCCTCAGCTACAAAATCACCAGCATAAGGTCTGCAAGAGAAGGAGGCGATCAAAAAGGAAATGGTTTTTGCAATAATCATTAATAAACCAGATTTTAATCAGAAACAAATACAAGAGATTGATACCTTAAATTTTCAAGACAAATTACAAGAAATCGGCCATCTAGAGACCTCCCAATAGAAGCTGCAAGCCCGTGCAGACCAGAAGTTTTATCTATGCAACCATCCTGGTTGAATGTTTCCAAAGCTTTAACACCTTCAAAAGTATTACAAACAACCGCCAACATAGTTTGCACTCCTAGGTATTCCGAGAAAATCCTACATTTGAATAAAGAAACATAAAGCCACACCACAACTACATATAAGCAGCGATAGTTGTCATAAAACCTTCAATCAAGACCCAATTGTAATCAATTTAATGAACAGCTGAGCTACTCCCTAGAAATTCCAAAAATTATAATGCAGCACATCACCCTCAACCATCACCATTCAAAAACACAAGACGCCATGAAACTAACCCACCCGTGTACATAAGGTATCCAGCAGAGGGCAAGGAGAAAGGTATAACTTTCTCATGCAAAAACATCCAAAATGTTAGAAACTATAGACGAATGATAAATTAAATGCTGCTAGGCATGATGAAGAAAAACAAACAAACAAAGACATTCAAACAGACCTACTAAGATTTTCATCATCTACTTTTCCAAGTGTAGCAACAACACCCAGTACATCCTTTGTCAAACTCAGATGAGAAGCTTGGGAGCCATGATGAGCTTTCAGCTGACACAGAATTCCTGCTGCTGACTTTTCGTGCCGAAGAATCTGTTCAGTTGTTTCATGCTCACTTTGAAGGTGGGACTCGTCCTTGTTCACACCAGGTGAACTAGAAGAATGATACTTGCCAAGCGTAACTGAGAAAAAATCAACTTGAAGCCAGAGAAATGGAAAATAGATATGCAACAATATACGTTTATTAAGATACATGGACTCTGATCTAGGTATGAGTATCTGATATGGGTATGTGACTGTGTGCTAGATTTGAGGATTCAGCTAAAAAACATCCAAAGATAACATATGGATGTATGAATCCTTCCAATAATGGTAGGAAATATAATAATGCTACTATTTTTTTCTTGGTCGATTTGGATTGATTTTTTCCAATCTCTACTTACAAGAAGCAGCCAAGCATGAAAAACCAGTGCACTATCATTCGTGTATTCCACACCCAATACCGTGTTGTATTGGGTGGAGTGTGGACCCTAGAGTGCTAAGTCCATGTAACATGTGTTGATAAACTCGAAATCATCCCACTAAAAAATAATTAATACTAACAGAATACCTTTATTTGCACTGATAACATCCTTCAAACTTAATGAGGAACATCCAAATTATAGCAATATCAGATTATTGATAACATGCAGCTATGGGTGGAGTATCTACAGAGCATCTAGGCAATTAAACACAATATAGTACACCATAGTGTAGCTGGCTGTTACTCCCTGATACTCAAAATCTAAACAAAAAGTCATTAGCTTCTTGTCATCTATGAACTGTATATTAACTCATTCTGATTGTCACCCATAGCAATCGGTGCAAACATCACAATATCTTTACTTCCATTCTTGAATGGCAAGTGAATTTTATGTCATGCATGCGTTTTAGAATAAGAAAAGTATACCTTGCATATCAAGTATGGTATCATCTAATTTGTTCTTCTGATTCCTCAGAAGTTTTAAGCTATCCTCATGCTGCTTGATTTTCATTCCCAACATTCGAAGATCATCTTGAAGTTTCTGCATAGATCATGTTATATCAAACTTTACTTTAAAAAAGAACCATACAAGAATAGATACTGTTAACCATTTTATGACTTCTACTGTCTCAAAGACCCATACGGGAATAGACACAGTTAACCTCTACCGAAACACTGTAAAAAGAAAATTCAAAACTAAAACAACCTCAGAGCTCTCCATGATGGATTTGGCTTCTGAAAATCCTCCATTTTGCACTTCATCCCTGGAAACCAAAGAGGCTTCGTTCAGATCCACTTGAATCGAAGTTGTGGTGGTTTCAACAACAGCTAACGCCCTCGGTTGACCCGAAAACTGCAAAGAGTGAGAGTAATTAACTTGTATCTAAAGATATCTTTTTTCAAGGCTTATACACTAGAAACTCAAAAACAACTTAAATCTTTTAACATTTTGAAGAGAAAAACAGCTAAAAAATTGTCTTCAATATGGAAACATATTGCAATGCACCAACTGATAATAAATTATGTTGATCCCAAAACTTTTCTCAATTAAAAATAATAATACAGGAATAACGTTATTAAGAGTATTGTAACAGAATCAAAGTGAATGCAAATGGGTATTCCAATTTCCAACAATAAATACTATTAACCCAAGACATGAAATCAGCAAATCTTCCCAAGAAAAGAAAGCCTGCTACCAAGAAAAGTAAAAATCTTTTTTCTTTCAAAATTGTCCTCGAAAGTTAAAAAGCTGCTAATTTTTTTTCCTTTTTATGTTCTTGAAGTGCCTAACTCTGAAATTAAAGCAGTAAATAAGTATAAACAGGGGGGGGGGGGGAACACATGCATGCATGAAAATAATTCCCTATTAAACACCCATTTGATACAAGATAAATTATCGGGAACAAAGGACGCATAAAAGAACTGCATTTTCTTTTAAAGTAGCATAAATGCGAGAAGCCGAAAACCAGTGCGTGAAATTCAAAAAAGAAAAAATAGAATTTAAATTTTCGTGCTTTCCCCTTCGGAAGAGATTTTCCGAGTAACCAAACAGAGTGTTGAGTGATTGAGACAGAATCGAGACTGCGTGAACTCACCTGGTGGTTGGACGGAAACATTGCTGAGTTTAGCTTTGACTCACTTCCTGGATTTTCTTTTTTCCTTTTTCTTTTGGGAAAATTGAAAGCAGTGACACTTTAATTTGGAATTTTGGACCTCGGAATCGGGTTTTGTTGTTTCAGAAAAAATATCAACAACCTCTCCAAATAGCATGAAATATCATATTTCCCCTAAAAGAATGGAAATTTTCTCTTACACTCCCAAAACCCTACTTTTGTGGAAAAAACAGAAAAGTATTCGGGAAAAAAATACATTTTTTAAAAATAAGTCCTATTTTAAACAAATGTGTTATACTTTTAATATTTTGTTAATTTTTAAAAAAATAAAACACACCATTCAATTGAATTGGACTCAAATTTCTTTTTAAAATTAGGTTATGTTTTATCTGGATCAATATATCTCTATCAGAGAATATTTACGATATTAATTTTGATGCTTTCATAATTAATTCTCTTTTTGTACGATCGTGAGAAGCCCAAGTTCAATTTAAAGTCCAAATCCAAACAAGTTATACCACTCTAATGTGTTGCATTCAAAAGAAATCTAAATGATTAAGGAATAAGGATGGGGATGAGACAAGTCGTACTTTTGCCTGCCCTGCCCCTAGGCACGATCCAACACCACCCCGTTTCTTAAAGAAAAAAAATTCCTTCTAAACCTAAACCCAAAATTTAGTAAGAGACTCGATTCTGACATGACTCAATCGAAAATTATTTTTATTTTTTAATTTGAAGCAAATAAAATTATATTTTTTTAATTATCTAAATAAGATTTTTTTTTGAATTTAGACTTAATATAAATTTATTTATTAAAAGCAAAACCCCTTTA
This sequence comes from Gossypium hirsutum, assembly GCF_007990345.1. NCBI lineage: Eukaryota > Viridiplantae > Streptophyta > Magnoliopsida > Malvales > Malvaceae > Gossypium > Gossypium hirsutum. The sequence continues at coordinate 60,628,821 of NC_053448.1, read as the reverse complement.
TATTGGCGTTTTTTTATAAATATCATGGGGCGGGATGGATTTACCTCAAACTTGATTTAATCTGACATTTTTTTTATAATCACCCGCCTCGACCCACTTGAACCCATTTTTTTTTTAAAAAAGAAGCCGATCCTAATGGATCGAGTCGGTTGTAACCCATCGGATTTGGGTTTTTTGTTTGCCATCCTTAATAAAGAGTTAAATTTTGGGGTTAATATTTTTATTTAGTACTTGAGTTTTGGCTTCAAAATTCAATCTAGTACTTGAATTTGGTTTCAATATTCAAATTTATACCTAGGTTTTTTTTTAATTTGATACTTGAGTTTCCATTTGTCCCAATTAAGCACTTGAGTTTAGCTTTAATGATCAATTTGGTACATGAGTTTTTTTTTTCAAATTAAGTACCTATGTTTTTTTTTTCAAATTAAGCACTTGAGTTTAGCTTTAATGATCAATTTGGAACATGAGTTTTTTTTTCAAATTAAGTACCTATGTTTTTTTTTACTTGAACACATGTATCAAATATTCATTAGGTCACATGAAGTCATTTAATCTGGACACCAAACTAAACATTAAAACCAAACTTAAGTATCAGTTTGGCAAAAATACTTACATACCTAATTAAATATTGAAACCTAACTCGTGTACGAAGTGATATATTAACTCAATTTTTAAAAGAAAATGATTTAGAAAACGGAAATTAATGTAAGAAAGAAAGAGTATTTCCATAACTATTTAAAATTAAAAAATATATATTTATAATAAATATTAATAATTAATAAGTGTATTAATGATTCATAACTGCTACTTTCTATAAATCATTTAAAATTAATTGGACCAACTTCAATTTAAAAAGCAATGAAAAGGGAATAAGGAGTAAGTTATATCTGGCAAGTAATTGGCAATTTCAATTAATTATTTCATTTCCATATATATTCGAAATTTAATCATTTCTCTTAAAACCATAACATTAAAAATATATATTTATCAGTTTATTTATCTCCCTAAGTCCATTTTGATACTTTTATCTTTTTTTGTACGTGTGAATTTTGGTACTTGAACTTCATTATTTTCAATGGCGAAGCCAGGAGACTGGCAGGGTCCCGATCCCTCTAAAATTAAAAAAAAATCCATTTAGGTCTTCTATAATTTATAAAAATTTTAATTAATAATGATAAAATTATATTTTAGCCCTAAAAATGATAAAAATTTGATTTAATTCTTTAAAAATATTTTTTTAAGTTTTAGGTGATGACACGGCACACTCTTAGACTGCTACATCATCATACTTTGACAAAATTCGATACTAAAGTGGATCTAGATACTATGTTCAAGTATTAAAATGAACAAAAAAGCACATGTACCAAAGTGTATTTAGCTATCAAGTTTAGGGATAAAAAATTGCATTAACCCTTTTGATTTTGAATTTTTCCTTGAGTTGACCAAGTCGGAGCATGAGAGAAACCAATCTCGTGAAGCCAGGTGTAATCCTTTATTTTAATTTGATATAATTTTAATTTTTTATTTTTATAATACAATATTTGAATTTATAAAATCATATCATTAAAGTAATAACTTAATTTTTTAATTTTCGATATTATCAATTTTAAATTGCTAATAACATTATAAAATTAGATGTTAAATTGTCCAATTAAAGTATAGGATTAAATTATTAATTTTAATATAGTAAAGGGACTAAAACCAAGATTAAACCTTAGATTTGAGTGGAATCCTATTTCTTTTAACACGTGGCTGGATTTGATTAGTCCAAAAAAACTGAACCCGTTATTTTAGTTAAATGCTGAGCTGGCCGGCTAGCCCGATCGGCAGGGATGGGATCGTTTTTTGCTGATAACGGGCTGCGCACCGTTTTGGGCTGAGGCGTAAGAATTGATTTTTTTGGGTCTAGCCTGATCCAATTTTTAAATTTTCTCTCTTTTTTCTCTGCACGAAATATTTGGGTAAAGTATAAGAATAGCCAACCAACTATACAGTTTATTTTATTTTGGTCATCCAACTATTAATTTTTTTGATTTAGTCACTCATCTTTTTAAAATTAAATATTTTTATCGCTTTTCCATTAGTTTTCATTAGTTGAGGGAGGGAAAGTTAATGTGGGTTATTTCTATAATTGAGCTAATGACAAATTTAACCTTCCAATATTTTCATATTCTATCAATTAGATCCCAAATCTGAAAAATTTAATAAATTCTATCAAGAAACATCTTAACCCTCTCTCACTCTCTGCAGTACACACCACAATATCCTCGTCAACCACCATACACAATGCACCACCATCTTCAACTCACCCTCACCATACGAAAGGTTCGGGGGTGTATTGTCGAGAACGAAAGAGGTTCCAATTCTTGATAGAATTTGTTGATTTTTTTTTAAATTGCAACCAAATAGATATAATATGTAAACGTTGAATGACTGAATTTATTATTAAACCAATATAAAAAAACCTACATTAGCATTCCATCCCTTAAGTAACAATTTGAATTTTTCTTTTATAATCAATCTATATAACACCAACAACTCCAAAATGGATCAGTTTCTCCCCAATAAATAAGTAATTGAGCCAAGAAAATCCTACCTAATGGAGAAATTGTTAGAGAGGTAACAAAATCCTATACTTTCCATTCCAAAATCAATAAACCGGAAAAAGATGGATTATTTTGTGAAGGAATTTTTGGACCTGTAAAAAGTGGAATTTGCGTTTGTGGAAATTATTGAGTAACTGAAAATGAAAATGAGGGTGTTAGAGTTGTGTAACCCGAATCATTGTTAAAGAAACAAAACACAGTGGTAAAACAAGTGGTTCTATTTGACATTAATTAGAATAAGATTTTTCAACCTTTAAATATATGTAGTCGAAATTTCTCTTGTTTCATTCGTTTTTCAACATTAGTGAACTTTTTCTCCTCTGCCCGTGGTTTTGTTCTATTTTCACATAAAATCTGTGTGTGTTCTTATTTTATTCTATTGCCATCATTATCGATGTTATTTTTTACAAAGGGCCCTAAATTTTGTGAACAATGCGGAGTTGAATTTGTTGATTCTCGGATACGAAGATATCAAAGGGGATACATAAAGCTGGCATGTCCGGTAAGAGAGTGACAAAAATATTTGATTTCGAAAAGTAAAGTGATTAAATCGAAAAATTTAATAGTTAGGTGACCAAAATAGAATAAATTGCATTGTTGGGTGATTATTCTTATACTTTACCCTGTTATTTTTATTTCTAGTTTATTAACTATAAGTTTGAATTTTCTAAAAATCAATACTAATGATTCCAAATTGGAAAAAAAATGAAGAAATAAAAAAGAAGAAGTATGAAATGAGTAAAATGGAAATGTTGCACCAAACGTTAATGAGATGTAAAGAAATGTATTTGAGTCATGATTGATGTTAGTGGTTGGTCACATTTATTGAATTTAATTCGTCTTTTTAAGTCATTGGTGGTGCTGCTGTTGGTGCCTTCTCCTTCAAAACTCAATTTCCTAATAGGTTAACATTATGATCAAACCCATGTTGCTTTCATTTCACAACGATGTCTCTGCTTCATCTCATATAGCTACCATCATATCTTTATTAATTTCCTTTATTTTCATAATTTTTACTTTGCTCAAACTCACGTATTTATTCATTTATTTATTGTATTTATACTGATAGGTCGGTATTGATAACATTAGTATCACCTTAAATGTAGTCATTAACAATATTATTAAGTCGGTAATGAGCAGAGGTGAAGTCGAAAAATTTTATACCATATATATTATTTTTATCATTTTTAGGAGGGCAAAGTATAATTTTACTTTTATTAATTTGAAATTTTAAAAAATTTAAAGGGCCTAAATAAAAACTTTTCCGGGCCTTACCAACCCCTTAGTTACACCCCTGTTAATGAGGTATTGACTTATTCTCGCTATATATAATTACAATGTGTGGATCTCTCGTTCCATCACATGCGTTTTATCCCGTTTTTCTTTATTTGAATCGATTCTTTCTAATTTTTCATTTATTATACTTTATAGAAACCAAATTTGAATTTAAGACAAATATAATACCCCATAAACATGTAAATAATAAAACACTTATTTTTTTAATATTCAACAACTAATTATAGCAACTTACTTTAATTGCAAATAATTATAAATGTACAAATGCATTAATAATTTATAAAAACAAAATTAAATAAAAATAAAATTGAAAGGCACTTGTTACCTGTCATCTAACTTGAATTTACCTTTATGGAGAGAGGGTACAACACAAAGATGACTGGATTCCTTCCTTCCCAACTGCAAAGCACAAATTCCCCCCTTCTTCAATATGTATTAACTTTTTTTTCTTCTAATGCAAGCAAATGGGTGGCATCTAACACAGTTACACTTTAATCCCCGTCTATTTAGGGGTAGGAATGATAGATTTTTCAATTTTTTTATTGGGTTTAATTTTGTAACGAGATACATATTTTTCGTATATTTAGAATTTAGTTTTTATTTTTATTTTAAGAAATTTAAGTTTTTTTTTTTAGTTTTAAAAATGCAAGTTCAATTGTTAAAATTGTTATTTTTTTTTCCAATAAAGTTCAAGTTCATTACAACGTTACTTTTTTTGTTACATAGCTATAAAATGAGTATTTTTCTTTTTTTAAACGTCAAGATATCACACCAGAAAATTTGGTAAAATAATTTTAATGCAACTATAACAATTAGACCTGAATTTTGAAACATGAAAAGTATAAGACTACATTCTTAAAAATAAAAATAAAAGGACTAAATTTTAAATTTATAAATAATATAAAGACATGGATTAGATTTTAGCATTTATATCAACTATATCTATAGTTTTAATAAGAATCAATCATTACAATCATCGTCGAATTAAATACTTAATAAACTAAACAAAATAAATTTGAAAGATATTCTACATGTTTACAAAAGGTGATAATCGAATATGAAATCTCAAAATTCTTAAAGTATAAGCATTATTGTTCATCGTAGTGATAATATTTAGGCATAATATCAAATTCAGTCCTTAATGTTTACATCATTTACCAATTTGACACTTTTTTGGAAACTAATTTTGGCTATTAACCTTTTAAAAAGAGTCAAATTTCTTTTTCTTAACGGAAAATACTACTTAAAACATTACAATTTTAATCATGTTAGCATGACAGTCCACCTATAATTCATGTTGATATGACACTATTTGTTTTATATGTCACTTCAACAAATAATATAAAAAATAAAAAATCATAAAAATTAGAATGGAGTACACATATTGGTTGCTATACGGATTGTAATGTTTGAAAATTTAATGTTTTAGTTAATATCCACTAAAAAAATCAATTCAACCATGTTTGAAAGATTGATTATCAAATTCGACTATTTTTAAAAGATCAACAATCAAATTTAATTCAAACAAAAATAATAATGACCAAATTTAAAATTTATATAAACATTGAGGGCTAAATTTGATATTATGCCTAATTTTTATACATATATGTCATATTTATATATTTTTATGTACTATTTTATGGGAATAATTTATACAACGATGATTCTAAAAACTAAGGTTTTTAGACATCAAAAATTTTTTGCCACATCATCAAAATTTAAAGACATTAAATTATTATTATACACTCATTCATAAATAAATTATTTTATAGATCATTCCCGTCACATTATTCGTGATCCATTTCCAATTATTTGATGGCAATTCAACAATTTTTCCATGTCATTGACACATGATTTTGATATTTTTTTACCCTAAGTCCAAACCCTAAACCCTTAATCTAAAATTTTGAACAATGAACCCAAAATATAGAAACCAAACCCTAAGGCGAACCCTTGAACCTGAACCTCAAACTTGTAACATGTAACAGCGAGCCCTTGAACCTTAAACCCGAACACTAAACCTCAAACCATTAAACCTTAAACCTAAACATTGAGCCCCAAACCCCAAACTTTAAATTTGAAATCTAAACCCTAAACCTCGAGGCATGAGATTCAAGATTTAAGGTTTAGGATTCGAGGTTGAGGATTCTAGATTTAGAGTAAAATAATTTTCAAAATTACGTGTCAATGACATAAAAAAAGTTGCCCAAAAATTATTAATTTTTTTAAATTGGTTGCACGGAAATAAAAATATTAACTTATGAAAAAAAACAAAATAATTAAAATTTGTAAAAGAATAAGAGACGTTTGTTTGTATTTTAAAAAATTAATTATTTAAAAAATTAAACTAAAATTAAGTTAGAAAATATATTAGATATAGATGAATGTATAATAATACTCTTATCTTTTTAGGATCATCCTCATATAATTTATTCTATTCTATTATATTATAATATGTTGATGTATTTATTTGTTTATTTATATTTTGTATATTACAATAATTCACAGCTAAGCCAGCAATGAAGGTTTTTTTTTTCCTTTCTGGTGGACGGATCAAAGTTTCCCTTTGTGTTAGGGTTCTCTAGATGTGATGCAGACATTTATCATTACTTTTATTTTTGCATTTACTAACACCCCAACTCCCCCTAAAACAGCGACGCATTAAACCCCCCTCTTCCCCATAAATAAATTTTGGATAAAATTTTACCATTTGTAACATATAAAATGCCAACCCATTTCTAGTAAGTAATAAATAAAATAAAAAAGTAGCATTAAAAAAAAACACATTTTTCATTATTATTTTATATACATTGTTCTAAGTAACAAATACTAGATTAATATTTTCTTTTATATTTCATATACCAATTTTATTATATTTCATATTTAGGTTTAGTTTGGATAGACGGTGTATTTACTTACTGTTAGTATAAAAATAACGGTGACGATAAAATTAAATACTGTAACGATATTGTAATATGAGACAAAAAATAAACTAAATACATCGCACCTAACCGTTCATCCAAAACCCACCTTAGTTTTATATAATATATCACACGCATAACATTTTTTTATTTAACAACTCCTCTTAGAAGAACATAAAAGTTCATCCAAAAGAACAAATATAAATTAAGTGTTGGACGAGCTTTATGGTTCGTGGGAATAATTCCCATGTTTGCTTCCATTCCCACATTTTGCATTGAAAAACTGATATGTATCTAAACTTAAACTAAAACAAATTTCAATTAGATTTATAAGAATTTAAACCAAAATTATTGAAATTGGATCAGATTGAAAATTAATTGGTACACTAGTTCGGAGCAAGGGAAAGAATTGGCTAAATTGTAGTATGAACCGATTAAGTTAAATTAAAAATCGATTGAACTAACAATTGAACTGAATTTTATTTTTTAAAAACATTTTTAATAATTTTTATGAATTCTAAATAATTTATTTAATTAAAACTAGTGGTCTGATTGGTTCAACATTGATTCGGTTTCAAAAATATTGACTTAAACTAATATAAAATCTTAAAAAGTACAGTCAAGAGAAAATCAAATTTTTTAATTTATAATTTTTTCAATTGAAAAAACAATTAATTGCATCAAACATTCTCAAATTATATCATTTATTTTAAATTGGTCCTCAAACTTTAAAATATTCTATTTACATCTCTAAACTATTGATGTTATATCAATAAGGTAATTTTATTACTAAAATCATTAATTTTAAGTTTTTTCCATTACTAAAACCATTAATTTAATCATTAAATGAGATGTTAAATCTTATGTAACACAGTTTAACATGAAAAATTTAAAGAAAATAAATATTGTAAAAAAGGATATCATAAGAAATATTAGTTTTGAGGTTTTTAAAGCTTTTACAAAAGCTTTATCGGTCTCTCTTTTCAATTTTACTCTATTTTTAATTTTTTAATTTTCAATACTTGAAGGGTCTAATTGATATAATATCAATTGTTTAAGGATAAAATTAGAATTTATTAAAGTTTAGGGTCCAATTTAAAATGAGTATCATAATTTGGGATGTCTAGTGCAATTAACAAAAACAGAAATAAATAAATAAAAGTATTGCTGGGTGGGGGCAGGCTTGTAATTACGTGGAGAAGAGTTAAGATGACGTGGCAAAATATCATTGGGCCCAATCCAACCGTAATATATGTTCTACGTTCCGTGAATTTGATTAAAAAGCAATCGGCCGATCGCTTCGCACGGGTTTTCTTCTGTTACTTCCTTTTTTTCTCTCTCAAATTTACTACCACTCTCTTAGCTCTCCTCTGTTTCAGTCTCTTTTTTATTTCCATAATAACATCACCAATTTTTTCTCTTTTCTTTTTTCTTTTCACTTCATTTTTTCTCAGCTTTAACTAATAAAGAAAAAAATTCAAGTAATTTATACCTTATGGAATATGATACAGAGAAAACATGAAGAGAATTCAAGCCAATCGGTAACATTTCATCACCTACCTGTTCTTCTCCGTTTCAGGTTTGATCCACTGCCATGAATTCTCTGTTTTCATTTAACATGAATTTGTAAAATGGCATATAAGTGTTTGTTGCTTTGTCTCTATGTATCGTTCTTTCTAACATTTTAACGAGTGTAATATGTTTCATTAGTTTAAAAAATCCGGTGTTTTACGATCTGCCATTTTTTGTATCTGTTTTAGAAACTCCTGTTTTTTGACCGGCGATGGGAAAGAAAGGGAGTGGATGGTTCTCGACGGTGAAGAAAGTGTTCAAATCATCTCACAAAGACTTGCCTGACAAAAAAGTAACGTAATTTTTTCATCGGTTTTTAGGTTTTTTTTTTTTTGGCCTTTTGATGTTTGTTTAGCAGGTTGATTTGATTGCCATATTTTCAAGCAAAATCAATGGCACCTTTCAAAATTTTTTTTTCATTTTAAGGCAAATTTTTAATAAATGCAGGGAAAAAAAAAGAGAAAGCAAACATCTACATCACAAACATCTGGATTTTTGCTTGTATTTATTTGGGTTCTTATCTTTTTGTTGTTAGAACTTGGTTAACTATATAGTGCCCACGTTTGCAAGTACATTACAAATTCTCTTTGATCTTACTCATTTGTGGTCATAATACTAGGAAGCTGTTACACCCGAGCTTCATTTTTCTTGAATTATTATTCGAGCTTTATTTTATAGGTTATAAAATTTATGATACCAACAACAAGAAAGGATAATTTAGTTTTGATATATATGAAACAGAAAATGACAAAATAAAAATAACAAATAATTCTCATTTTTGAAAAAAGAAATATTTAGATATATAATCATTTCTGCTGTCAGTATTTACTTTTGCAGTATAACCGTGTATATATATGTAAATTAATTTGGTGAAAAGAATTTATCAGAAAAGAAAATGGTAAGAGGGTTGCTTTTTCTTTCAAAGGGGGCTAAATGCTAATTGATGGCTTCCCCTTTTTCACTGTTTTGAAGGACCATGAACCCAAGCAAGGGGCACTGGTCCCCTATCAACGTGGTTGCTACCTTGACACATAATTTTCATGCCACCTAAGCCATCACATCATTCAACTTGTTCTTCATGTGCTTGAAAATGTTAGATCTCCATCATTCCATATCAATGATAATCTGCTCTGTAAAATTTTTGTTTGTTCATTGGTTGACATAGTTCAAGGCAAATGTTAATGAAACTGACCAATCTGATGTGATTTTCAGAGAGAGAATAATGTGGAGAAATGGCCAAATGAGGCCCCGGATGCAGTGTCGTTTGAACATTTTCCAGCGGAGAGTTCACCGGACATCACGAATAATGAGAGTGCAATGTCGACTCCTCTGAATGAAGATAGGAACCATGCCATTGCTGTCGCCATGGCAACTGCTGCTGCTGCAGAAGCAGCTGTTGCGGCAGCTCAAGCTGCCGCTAAAGTCGTCCGGTTGGCGGGTTATGGACGACAGTCTAAGGAAGAAAGAGCTGCAACGCTTATACAGTCGTATTATAGAGGCTATCTGGTAAAAACAAACCCAGTCTCAATCTGTCACCATGTCTATATGCATCTTATACAATCGTATTATGGAACATTGTTCTCTAAGGTGGTTCTTAATGTTGCTGATGGTTTTGTAGGCTCGGAGAGCTTTGCGTGCTTTGAAGGGACTGGTGAGGTTGCAGGCACTAGTGAGAGGTTATAACGTGCGCAAACAAGCGCAAATGACAATGCGGTGCATGCAAGCATTAGTCCGGGTGCAGGCAAGAGTTCAAGCTCGTAGGCTGCAGCTAACTGATCATGATAAGATCCCCAAGAGATCAGACGAGGACTATGAAGAAAAAAAAGGAACGGGAGAAGTAGAACGAAAGCCAAGGAGCCTGTTGAAGAGATATGACAGTTGGGATGGTGGACAGCAAAGCTCGGAGAAGGTTAAGGAAAGTGTTTCGAAGAAACATGATGCTGCGATGAGACGAGAACGAGCCCTTGCTTATGCCTATAGCTATCAGGTTGGTTCATGGTAAATCGTAACTCGTAAGAACTCGAAAAAATACTTTGTTTAGTGATTAAATGGTCATCTAATTCACTTTCTTGAATCAGCAGCAACAGCCACAGCAACAACTCATGCAACCGCACCCCAATGGCAAAGATGTTGGAGTCCACCTTAATGATCGCGAGAAGGCACAATGGGGTTGGAACTGGCTCGAGCATTGGATGTCATCGCAACCGTACGACGCTCGTCAACTAGGCCATCAAGAAGGTTCTTACATGACACTGCTGACCACCACCGCAACCACTACCGTTACCGATAACATGTCTGAGAAAACTGTTGAAATGGATGTTGTGACAGCAATGGATTCAGGCTCATACTCAACCCTGCAGCAGGCTCAATCAGGGTCAAGTAATGTACCTAGCTACATGGCCCCAACCCAATCTGCCAAAGCCAAGGTTCGAAGCCAAGGACCTATGATTATGAAGCAGCAACGTGTACCACATGCACCCCAATGGAACCCATCAACAAAAAAATCCCCAGGTTGTGATTCATCAAGTTCAGGTGGAGGAACAACAGTCTACCAGGCACCAAGGAGCCCTGGCCAAAAGAGTAACGGTGCTCGCATACCGTCTAGGCGTCTAGGTGGATGTAGCCCGGATACCGCTGGTGGCCACGGTGGAGAAGATTGGAGGTTGCCTATTGGCAGTCATGGCTGGTGAAAATGATTTTGGTTTTTATATGTTGTGTTTCAGAAAATGCCACTATGAAGTGTGAAATGAAGGTTTGTTTCTTCATATGTTGCTCTCTGTATTTATTTGCTCTCGCATTCATGTTAGTGATGTAATAATATAAAAACTGCAAACTCTCCAGTATTTGAAGCTTTATCTATCACATGATAATTGTTTGTTCAGTTCTATATTAACTATTGCCACCTTGTTCATGAGGGAGTGAATTGTTTTTTTTTTAACAAAAATTCAACAAGAACCAATTTATTTAAACTTCACTTACCTCTGTTTGTGAAAATAATCACTAAAAAACATAAATCAAACATAATTTAAATAAAAATAATTTTGGACAAAATTAAATATAATTTAAATCAAAATAAAATTTGTAAAAAATCCTCCAATTTATTTGATTCGATATTTCTATATGGATTGCAATAAATTTGTTTTAAAATATAAAAACAATATGATATTTTGGACCCTAAACCTACACAATCATAAAGAAAAACAAAATGTAAAAAACATATTTGTTGGATCCGAATGGAAAGACTTGTAATCCTGATTGTTGTGGGTTAAAACAATGAACCGGGTCGGGTCTTAGAACTCACCGGTAAGTAAGTAATCATCTACGGCAGGCACAGAGTTCACGTGGATCTACTGGGGAAAGACGAATGAAATTAAACGGCGTCGTTTGGCCCCTTAAAAAATATAGTAACTCTGTTTACTTTTGACTTTTGACCTTTATAACAGTCACGTCCGCAATTGCCACGTCAACACGAATTTTCCGTTCCATCAATGACGTGGCAAAATTCTGTCAACCAAGAAATTAACTGTGATTTTCTTTTCTCATTTGACAATTTTATTTTTTTCAATTATGCTAAAATTTCAAGTAATATATTTATTAAATAATAATTTATAACATTTATAATTATAAATGTTTATTAAAATTTTAATTAAATATTGATGTAATCACTCTTAATCTTTACCGAACATAATCAAATATTAAATTATTTGTATTTTATAACTCTCATATTATTTTGACACATGTTTTAGCATATAAGTTAGTAATAAACTAATTCAATTAGTAATATTTAGTTACTCTCATGACTTATTTTAGCAATGAGAAGGAAATTTTTTAAATTTTTTTTCTTTTTTTGAAGATGTCTTTTTTTTGCAAGAATTATTACTGATCTTTCTAATTTCAAGTTTAAAATTGTACTAAGTGGTATTTATTTTATGTCTAACTATTGTAATACATGCATGATAAATACATTTTTTTCCTCATATTATTATACTAGTAACCAAACGAGGCAAATTAACGTGTAACGACAACAAAAAAACACCAAATGGTAACCACATTTTTAAAAGTTTTAACAACAACAATAATAGAGAAAAAGAACACATTAAACAAAAAAGAGATGAACACTTGAATTATTGGGAGTTTTAACAACAATAATAAATAAACAATGAATTTGTAAGAGACTAACATTGAAATTAGATTTAGAGTTTATTTTTTTATTTAATTATAGAATACGTAAAAGTATAATAAAAGTTATTTTTAGAACTTGAAAGCAATGAATTTCGTTTTGGATTTTAAATGAGTTTATATATTGGGTTTATATGTTAAAAAAATATTAACTTTAAAAAACAAATTTTAACAGCTTTTTTGGACTTTTCGATGTCCATTGAAATTAAACAGAATTGATGTGGTTCAATGACATCATCTAACTAAAATTGAACTAAACTATATAAAAAACCCAAACAAAATTAAATCAAAATTTGTTAGTTCAACTCGATTTCTCAAATTGGTCCGTTTTTTTTTCTTTCTAAATTCATAGTCTTGTCTTATAATTATATTGATTCTATTTCTTTTATTTATAACATTCAAGCACAAAAATTTTATTTAAGGGATGTCGAGCTTTTTATCACTCAACTCAACATATATTGCTACAGGGTTTCCCTTGCGAACTCAAAATTATTATTATTATTATAAGGGTAAACTACACTACAGGTCACCCAATTATATTCAAGTTTTTTTTTCTGTCACCTAATTATAAAAATTTCAAAACGATCACTCAATTAATTATGTTTGTCTTTTTTCATCCAATTCCTTTAAATGCAGTTCAATTCACGATGAAAAAAATAATGTGACATTTTTAAAATTATAAAAATAACAAATTTAACTGTTAATATTTATATATTATATTAAATTAACTCTGATTTAAAATAAAAAAAACTTCTACACATTGATTCAATTTAATCCGGAATGAAGATACGTGTAATGATTATCAAAGACAGTAGGGCATGACTTATCAAATGCCACCCATAACATACACGAAGCTAAAGCTATTTCCTTCAATTATCATAGAAACTGTAAAATAGTGCATGTGCGATACCAAATTATTCCAATATGCTTTTCTTGTGCTTGTAGCAGGATCTGCATGATGACTAACGTGTTGTCAAAGAAAAGAACGAATTTCCATATTTAAAGCAGTGCCTTGGCCTGAAGATGAAGATATTCATCACTTGGTCCGGTTCTAAGATATTCATCAGGGTCTAAGGTTGGAAGAGGTTCAAAAAAGACAATTTTTTTTTTAATTTTTAATGTGAAAAAAAAAGTTTCAGACTAAAATAAATTAATTAAATGTTTAGGATTTTCAATTTTTCACCATAAATGCTTTATTTATTGGGTATTATATTTTATAATTTTTTAAAAGGAGCCTGATTTATTCTTTCGCCTAGGGCTCCAAAAATATCAATAACTACCAAAGTGTAGTTTTGGTCTGAGTTACGCTAATTACGTTATTGTTAAGGCTTTACCCTCTTTTTATAATTCACCAAAAAAAAAAAAAAACATGTTTAAATTAATAATAATTTAAATTATTTAAGAAAAAAATCTTAATACATATGCTTTAACAGAAAAAAAAGTAATGTACTAACATGATGAATAAATAACCCATTGCTTAATAGGTAAATGATTAATAATGTAATAAACATATATTATTTTGTTTGGTTAAAGTGTTAAACAAGTAAACTAAAATATAAGTATTACTATACACAAAATATTAACTTTGCCCGTAAACTCACCACGCGTTTAAAGAATCATGATGCAATAAATGATCGGTGCACCGTAAATTTCAATCCAATAATTCAACTGCAGGCATAAAAATGTTTGCTAAAAATGGATGGGCATACCATAGATTTAGTTCTTGTTTATCTATCTATTTTCAATTTGGTTATCAATTTGTCTCTCGAACTCTAAAAATGCTTTGATAAAACATAACTTTCGATGATAAAAAAATGAGTCAACTAATATTTAAATTTAATATTTAAGGGTCTCGTTCTATTTTTAGAATCAATACTTAATGACTTAAAAAGACCAAAATATGAGTAAATTAATAATTAAATTTAATAATCATTTATTAGAAACAAACAGATGAATAATAATAAAAAGAGGAGGAGGAGAAAGAACCCAAAATAAAATACGAGAGTGTTAATCTCTTAAGATGTAATTTTTCAAGAAATGAAGATGATTTTGTCTGCAAAATAGAAAAAAAGTTAAAAAATAAAACCCTAAAACGTATGAGGAAGAAAAAAAATTGGGAAACCACATACCGAGATTTTAAGAACTCACATTTTAAAGTTTGAGGACTAATTTAGAATATGAGTCATATTTTAGGGACGATTTAATGGAATTTACTCTTCCTTTTAATAATACAGGATTAAATTGATCTATTTCATAATAATAAAGGGACTAATTTGATTCTATCGCTATAATAGAGGGACTTAGCGGGGAATTTCATCACTGAGAAACCCACCGTCGAAGTTTACCAATAATTAAACTGCAGATCTGCTACAGTACACTGTATTATTGGAGGTTGGTGATGTCGACACAAAGCCCGATAAAAACCATTATAAAATTCTTCAAGGTCATTGCCCGTAATTTGAATCCTTAAACAAGGGTATTATTATTATAATTCCATGAAAAAAAAAATTGGTTAATGCTTAATTGCAATGGGAATGGAAGAATTGTCGTTATTCTTCTTCCTCTTCCCCCCAAAAAAACCCTAGCAAAAAACACTATACGATCTATGAACAGAAACTGAAAAAATAAGCATCAAATAAGAAATTAACCCACAGTTCTAAAGAACCCCCATCAAATGATTTCCGATCCTAAGCTGATACTATATGCTTGCATTGCAAAAGGACCCACAGTTGTGGCTGAATTCACTCGCAAAGAAGCCGTGGGGATCGAGCCATTAGCAAGGGAATGCATCGAGAAAGCCCCTCCTTACCATTCAATGTTCTCTCATACAGTTTCCCAAAGGTCCTATACCTTCTTAATCGATGACCCTTTTGTTTATTTCATCATATCCCATGAAGATCTCGACAAATCTGAGTCGTTTTGGTTCTTGAATCGCTTGAAAGGTGCTTTGGACGATTTTCTACTCACTGGTTTAGTTATGGGTACTGATAATTTGACCCCAAATTGTCTTCAATCTCATTTCGATCCGGTTTTTTCAGAGGCTTTGGGTTTGGGTTTGGGTTTGGATTTTGTTCCATCCCCAGTAGTAAAAGATAGTAGAAACCCAACCGTGGTGGCTCCTTTGTTAGGGGGTTTGAAAAAGAAGAAAAGATCCGGTGGTGGTTTGGAAGTAAACGGCGTTGAAACCAAAGATGGTTGCGGTGGAGTTGGCGGCGGCGGCGGTGGGATTGTTGGGATGGAGAATACAGTTGATTTAAGCGACAATTTTAGAGATTACCCAGTTTCAATGCAAAAAAGTGGTGGTTTATGTGGTGGTGGTGGCGGCGATAAACAAAAGGCTAAACAAACATGGAGGAAACATGTTTGGGTAGTTTTAATATTGGATTTGCTTGTTTGTGCTACTTTATTTGGGGTTTGGTTATGGGTTTGCAGAGGCTTACAATGCATTGATGGCTAAAAATACGTATACTTTGATGGTCAAAAGTGATGAATTCCATTGACAAGAGCAGTATCTAGCTGGTGAACAAAGAACAATGCAATGGAAAAGGGCATTGTTAAAATATTGTAATTGTAAGTGTTTGAATCTTTTCTGGATTTTTCAATTCTGGGCTTGATTAAGTCTTTTTGTTGTTGATTTTCAGAACATTTTCTTCTCTTCTTTTTTTTCAGTTCTTGGTTTGCAAAATTATATGTAATTTGCACCACAAACTGTTTATACCCTACAGCATACAAAGTTAAAAAAAAAAATCCCTCTGCTATAGCATTGTTGCTGTGGATCATCTTGTTATTGCTTTTTTGAGCTTTGGTTCCCATTTTTTTTTCAATGTAACAGTTTTAATTTTTCTCTTTAGAATAATTTAAGATTTTCTTCATTTCAATAAAAAAATTTATTGTAATTTTATGTTGTATATCATTATTATGTTGTGGGAAAAAAGTTCATAAAAGACTAGCCTACATCTTAAGGTCATATTTCAATACTGATTAGAAACATGAAAAGTTCCTTTTCTGTCAATGGATTTACTTCGTATGTGTGAGGTAAACTCGAATCCAAACACAAGTATGAGAATATACAAGGAAAAGCTCGAAAAAAGTTAAACATGCTCGTATTGGAGTAGATATTATTCATATCCGATATACTCTCGATTCCAAGTAACATAGGTACCTTGTTTAATCTGCTGTTATCTTTCATAATTTTCCACCAGGAATGCATTCTTTCAAGGAAGAAATAAAAAATGGCTTCATCTTGTTGTTATGTTGAATGGCTATTGCTGACAGAACTGGTTTTTCTTTAGTAGCATTAGGCTTTTGTTGAGGGTGGATTGGTTTTTCCGGGAAAAGTCTTCAAAGTGTCAGTTGGGCAGCCGATCGGACTCCTAACAACCGTATTGTCCTCATGAAGGAGATATGACCCAGCAACTGAAGAGAGGGTGTTAGTATAGGACATGTGAATAATAATTGAGTTAATTGAGCATAGATGACTCAAATCATCAACTTGAGATTTATATGCCCTAGAGGTGTCCATGGGCTGGGCCGGGTCCAAAATTTTGTTAGCTTGCTTCCTAGGCCCGGGCTTGGCCTGGCCCGAAATATGGGCCTGAGATTTTGTCCAGGCCCAGCCCAGAGAAAAAATATGGAACCCTAGCTTGGCCCGGCTCGGCCAGTTTTTTAATTAAAATTAAAATTATATTTTTATTAAAATTAAAACTAATTGTTATCAAAATTAATTGTTATTAAAATTGTATCAAATTATATTTTTTTGTACTAGTCAACATTTTGTAAAATCTAATATTTTGTTAGTAAAATTATTAATTGTTAATTGTATTAATTGTTACTAAAATTATCAAATTATATCAAATTATTAATTGTTAATTGTATTAATTGTTGTAACAAAATCTAACATTTTGTAACTTAAAACTTAAAATAAAACTAAAACTAGTATATTTTAAAAATAAAAAATATTTATTTAATATATTTCCGGGCTGGGCTAGGCCAAAAAAAATTTGCTCGAGGCCCAGCCTGTTTTCTAAACGGGCCTCATTTTTTGTCCAAGCTCATATTTCGGGCCTATATTTTTACCCGAACCTTTCCATATTTCGGGCGGGCCGTCGAGCCGAGCCGGGCCGCCCAGCCCATGGACACCTCTAATATGACCCTTACCTGTGCAACCATGATACCACTTGAACTATATGAACTAGCAGGAACAAAATCTCAACACGGAATACATTTGATTGTTTTGAGAACTTCTCTTGAAAGAGTCGGTTGAAAACTTCTCTTGAAAAAAGAGTCAATCCACCTCAATTGTTCTATACATGTGACTTTTTGTATGTGTTTAAAAAGCTATGTTGGGAACTAAGCACCAACATTTTCTGAACCGACAACCGGTCAAAATATTTATTCACCGGTTCTTTCAATTTAATTAAATAAATTATTAAAAATTTAAAATATAAAAAATTGGTTTAATCGACTTCAAGCAGTTCTCATTTTGATATCTTAATTAATTTTTTGTCCAATTAATTCAATTGACCAATCTCATTCGATTTAAAAAATATTGCTTGTCACCTGAGTGAGTCTACGATTTATAAGCCTGTCTTTTGAATCTAAAACTAAAAGTCATCCAAATCAAGCACATACAATTTCTCTCCTACATTTTGCTAAAGATGGTGTGAATTCATTTTGCCTGTCATGTTCCTTGCCCATTTGTCTTGTAGCAGGTGTATTCCCTAACTTTTTTTTGAAGATATTTATTAAATAAAAGGTAAAAGTATCATAGAAACAATTTTTATATTAAAAATCAGATTTTATTTTATTTTATTTATTAAAAAATTAAATAAATTAATTTTTGTACGTTAGATTTAAGAGTAAATAAAATTTTTTATTAAAATTTTTTTTTCTATTATTAAAAATTGATCCCTATACATATATATTAGTACGAGGTACATATAATTATTTGTTTATTTTATTTATACCAATTTTTAATAATACAAATAAATAAAATTTTAATAAAATATCAATTCGTATAAAAATAAATAAAAGACCCAAAATATAATACTCATAACAGCTTTCATGATATGTAAAGAAAATTGAAGAGAGACATTATTAGTCAGCAAAAACTAGGTATAAAACATCCACGTGGTTTAAACAGGAGCTGTCCTAAATCCTACCGGACAAGGGACAGGCTTGTAACTTCACTTTGGAATTTGCATGTAGTTTTTCTTAGTAATATAACTGAAAACAAAGAAGTTTGTTATTACCTGTCTGTCACAGGCTGGCATTGTGTGGCATCTCTGGATAAATAAATAAGCAACTTAATTATTATTAAACCCATAATTAAGGAATAATAAATAAGAGGTGGACCAAAAAAACTGTGTGCCAGCACCCCCCTACTTTTGAATACTTAATAAACACCATTAACCGACCAAACTAGAGGTGCTCATGGGCCGGGTTCGGGCTGGGCCCATAAAAAATTTTTGTCCCGAGTCTTAGGCCCGGGTCCGGTCCGGGAAAAAAATGATAAGCCCGGGCCCGGCCTATTTTTTTAATAAATACCAAAAATTTATTTTAAAAATTTTAAAAAGTATTTTAAAAATATTTTAAAATATTTTAAAATTAAAAAAAATTAAAAAATAAATATATTTATTATATCGGGACGGGCCCGGGCAAAAAAGTGGTGCCCGTCCCGTTTTCTAAACGGGCCCCTTTTTTTGCCCAAGCCCATATTTCGAGCTTATATTTTTACCCAAACCCTCCTATATTTCGGGTGAACCGTCGTGCCGGGCCGGGCCGCCCGGCCCATGAGCACCTCTAGACCAAAGTCACAATTCCGTACTAAAATTCCGTTTAACCAATTTTTTTTAAACAATTGTTATGTATATTTATTTATCGGGTGATTCATATATATGCTAAAAAAAATTGAGAAAGTTTGTTGAAATTTTTGAAATTTATCGATTTATATTATTTTTAGATGAGAAAATAAAACACATCTTTATTAAATATTGCTAAATTAATTTTTTGTTAGATGATTAAATGTCAATATTTTTGTCTTTTAAGTCTCGAGTTCGATTTTTTTATTCATATTTGTATTTTTTATTTTATGTTGTTTAAGTTTTTATTAGTTTTAATTAATATTTTTGACACATTAGTTTTTTTGGTTAGATGGTTAGATAATTGTAACGTTACCCTTGAATCCTAAGTTTGATTCCTCTTATAAGCATTTTTTATGCATTTTTTTATTTTATATTGTTTCAAGCCTTTTTATTATTTTTAATTAATGTTTATAACTAATAAATATATTGTTTTCAAGTTTTTTTAAATTCATCTCTCTTTTATTTATAAAATCAAATAATAGATATTTAATTATTTTTTAAAAACATTAACTAATTCTTTAGATATATATTTCTTTATATACAATATTTATATGTCAAATATTTGTTTTCTCCACCTATATTGTGGAGTATAGTGATTTCTAGTATTATAAAATCAAATAATCATTTCAAATATGTAAAATATTTTAAATATTATTGTTCTTTCATCTACATTGTGGGTATGATATTTCAAATATTTTTTAATGGGAAATATTTCAAATACACATACAAAAATATATAATATGTCAATTTACTACACTCATGATATGTATTGAAAGATAAATATTACACATATAAAATTTGTATTTACTAATAATAATATTTTACAATAAATATTTTATTTTATAAATAAAAGATTTTATTAATTAAACAATATATTTTTTAATTATAAACATAAATTAAAAATAATAAAAAAGCTTGAAACAACATGAAATGAAAAATACATATTTAAATGCTTATGAGGGAAATTGAACTTAGTACTCAAAGATGAAATCACAATTATCTAACCATCTAGGAGAAAGAGCTAATGTATTAAAATATTAATTAAAAATAATAAAAGTTTAAAATAACATGAAATAAAAAATATAAATATGAGTAGGAGAGGAATCAAATTCAGGGCTCAAGGACAAAAGCTCGAATATTTAACTATCTGATCAAAAGAGCTGAGTTGTCAATATTCAGTTAAAACACGTCCTGTAAGATCATTTTCCTTTTTCTATCCAAAAACAACGTAAATCGATAAATTAAAAAAAGCATAATTTATCAAATAAATTTTTTTCCAGCATATATGCAAAAATTATCATTTATTTATCTCTAATATGTTTATAAATTATTAATTAATATAATTGAAATGTTTGTCTTTTAAATTGTCGCATAATACCTTTATTTATATATTTAATTCAAAATTATTAAAAATTTTCGTTTTAAAATAATAAATATTATTATGATGGTGTTTTTTTATATTTTATATAAAATTAAATTAAATTAAAATATTATGGTTTCTAAAGCTGAAATTTAACTTTTAATTAAAAAACACTTTTAAAATCAAATGTATTTTGTATAATATTTATATGGTATACACCATTATTTATGTATTTAAATTAAAATTTACAAATAATTGACATTAATTGTTTATGCAATATATATCAAATATTAATAATAATTAATAATAAGTTATTTTTTATATTTTTATTAAAATGTTATTGTATTGATGAATTTGAACATCATTTAAATATTTTTTTTACTTTAAAACATATGTTTAAAATAGATATTTTATTTTTTTAGAGCACTTTTAGACAACAATACCAACACTTAAATCTTAAGGCAAATATTTGATATTCTAATAATACACTCATTTGACTCCACAAGCAAAATTATAAATTTATCATATGTTTCATTTCAATTATAGATTTATTTTTAAATATTTTTTTACCATACTCTATATACGCTATCAACAATCCAACTCTATTTGTGAAAATTTTAAATTCCACTATTAGTGTATTAAATATTTTCTTTAAATCTTAAACAAAAAATTTAGCACATTTAATAATTCGTATTGTTGCAATCACTCGCCCAAATCCAAAATCAGAATCGATATTTGAATGGGTTTGGATAAAAATATTAAACCCAAAACATAATCTTGAACTAAAAATTAAGCCCATTTAAAATGCGAGTCAAGCTTAAGCCCAAGTTAATCTGACCTATTTTTTAATTATGTAATATTTTATTTATATTAATTTTATATATTATATAATTTCTATCATAAAAGTCAGATCTATGATAATATCTAATATTATTAGGAGTGGCATAATTTTTTGCAAAAATGTAATAAAGATTCAATATAGATAAGTCTAAAATAGGCTTAGTTAAAAATATACAAATATAAATAATGTTACACAAAATTCGAATCACGTAGACTTGTGCAAGGATCAATTTTGTTCTAATTGACGTGTGAATTTTATACATTACTCAAAGCAAACTGCTAAAATTTCGTTAAGTGAAAATCTATAATAAATATAGATTTCGGAGAATGTTCCTAAAACCACCATTAATTAGGTCTGAAAGAATACGTTATAAGAAAAGTATAAGAACTTACTTGTCAGCTTTCACCCGCAGGGTGTGAGCTTTTTATTGCCAGCACCTCGAGGATTATCATCTTTCCAGTCATCCCATGCCCTCGCCTTCTCTTGTGCATAATCATCATCTTCACTCGGTCTCAACTTCGGGCGGTCCTTATACCATGCCGAGTTAGCTTCTTCGAACATTTTTGCATTCCTCTCCTTCCATTTGTTCATCATTTCCATCTCTTTCAGACCAGCTTCCTCGATGCTTATCGTTGGCATCCTACAAGATAATTTGTTATGTATGACCGCAATCAGTATCTGCTCAACATCACATGTTAATTTGGCATGATATGGTGCAAGGTGTTTAACAAGAGAATTTGATGCTCAAAGCTCTGCATCATCCCAGAGAACAGAACAGAATATACAGAATATACATAAAAGTTGTGTTACAGGACAGGGATTTACCTATGAAAAGGTTGGAAAGCTTGGGCTGCCATCCTTTCCCTCTCACTTGTCAAGCTTCCACCTGTAAGGCTTTTTGGTCCAAAGATCATTGGCTGGTGTTTGTGGTCATGTGCCTGTGAAACATTTGCCCTTCCTTCTATAACATCTTGAGCAAATGTAGCACACGTGATAGGTGGTGCAGGTTTAGTATATCGAGCCCGAGTTGCAGCATCACGATGCCATGCCTCAGCTTTCTTGGTGCGATCATCTAGGATAGCCTGAGAAAACTCCTTTTCCCCTTCCTGGTATACAAGGAAAAATATAAATGTACCAATGCATATTCACATTAGAAAGTAGTTCATTAGGCTTTAACTTTCAAAATTGGAGCAAAAAAAGTAAGAAATGAATATGATGATTGCTTCAAACATTTACTTTTCTAAAACCCTGAAAAGAAAAACTATGAATCTTTTTCAGCACAAGATACCGACTGAAGCTGGCCAACATCACTGGTCTAAGCAATTCACAAGAAATTGGTTATATTATCAGTCAGAAATTGTAACAGTCAAGGTTGGTCCGATAATAAATGAAAGATTGTAGCAGATCGAGTAATTTATCATTTAAATAACAGTACAATGTTTTAGCAGATCGAGTAATTTATTGCAAAATCTCAAATTTTCTACAAAATCAATGATCAGTTGGACTTGTAGCAAGTATCAAGAATGAAGGCAATGCACATTTATGGTTCCCTTTCTATTTATCAGAAATATCAAGTAACCAAACTCTTCAGTGGGGTGAACAGTGTCAGCCTCGGCATTGTACATTTATGTTTCCCTTTCTAATGCCTAACAGAATAAAATGTTTAACTCCAGTGATGCCGTACGCCTCCTAAATGGAAAGTATGGTGTCGATCTTAGGTAGTGCTTAGCTTAAAAGCTTCGAGTCTTCTTGTGGTGTCAAATTTTCAGCACAACTCGTCACAAAAATGTTAACAAGGTAAAGAAACAAAAATTTTCAGGAAAAAAGGAGAGGCTAATTTAAGAAGATTAATACCTTTAGGTGTTTTTCCCTAATGGCAGCAAGCATCTCTTCTTCCTTCTTTAGCATTTCAAGCAGATCAAAAGCCTACAATTTGTGGAACAAAGATATCACTATATGGTGAAAACACCTTTAAAGTTTTTACATAGAAGATTGTAGTGACATATTAGACTAACCTTACAAATAGCCAATGAGATGGTAGTAAGCCAAGCCTGCGCAAGGGGAATATCATTCTTTTAGAGAAAGCAGAAAGTTTTGTGGAACCAAAACAAGCACAAATAATATTTTCAACAATAAGCATTAGGTATAATATTTCAGTTCCAACTTCAACGCATAATAGATTTATTCTGACAACTAAATAACCAAAATAATTTTTAGCATCAGCTAGAGACTTCATGAAATAAGAAGGGCCATCTATTGTAGTCATAGTTCCCAATTCAGTCCTAGTAATAGTAGATCAGATAAAAGGAAGGAAAAAAATGCTAACACTTACATCATATAAAGTAAAACTCAAGTCACAAAGCCTCAAATTATAACTTAGCAATGTATTACCTCACATGACATTTCAAACTGCTAGGCACCATAGTCAACCAGAATACAATTACAATTCTTGCTAGAAATTGCTTATGAAAATCGTACAAGAATAAGAAACAAACAGAGAAACAGTTCAGGGGGGATCTTATTCTGTAGTAGCCCTAACTAAACTATCCCTGTTCTCTGGTTTCACGAGAAGAAGCACAAAAAGTAATTCAAACGACAAACAAATTCAAAAGAAATCTTTATAGTACCTTAACTAAAGCCTCCCTAAATCCTGGTTTTATGATATAGTTGATATAAAAGAGTTGCTAGAGGTTCTTGTGCAACATTTCATGCAATAGCTTCTATAAGTTCCATGATTTTGCAGATTTTCAGATGATAACAACATAAACAGGAAAGTCTTAACAGTAATGTCACATCAAGAGAAGAGTTTAAAAACCATTGTACGAATAGAACTAACCTCTCATTCTTCCTCCCCGTCGTCATCCAGCACATCCTCCTCTCCATGCTCAACAGGAGTGGATATGGCAGCAGCTTTTGTTGAACGCTCGCGTCGTTCCTTCCGTTCCTTTATTTCTGTCAGCTTTGCTTCTGCTGCTCTTTGGCGTTTGAACCGAGCAATCTGATTGCAGGCACAAAAAAGCACGTACACCACAACAGAATTTCCATTCAAATCTATGTATTCCTCCCCCAAAAAATACAAATCATGCTGTTAGCAGGAGTATATATAACTACCTTTAAGGCCCTTCGGTCAGCAAAAGAATTTGATGCTCCTTGTACAGCGACTTCCAACTCTTCCTGTGGTTCAAGCTTCATTGCCTCGCAAAAAGACATGAACTCCTAGAAGACACCACACTTTCTATAAGTTCCAATTTACATACTAGATGGACTATAGACTACAAGTTGAAACAGATTAAAAGGTAAACAGCTACCAAGCAACACTATTCAGTATTATGACTAATCTTTCAACTACACTTCATGTTGTGAACTAAACTTACTTTCAATTTTGCCTGTGAAGTTTTGAGAATCTGTATCCTATTGTCCTGCACAATCTTTTCAGTCAGCTCTGCAAGATAAAATGGCACCTGAAATGAAAAAAAAAACGTTAAAACCTTGACGCTATGACATAATTACAGCATAATACAAAAATAAGTAATTCCAGAAACATTATGAAATAATTAGAAATCCAAATTTCAAATGGAGCTTTTTCCTTTTTGAAACTTAATGTAGATACTACGGACAACTGGTTTATCAAAAAAGGAAAGGGAATTATAATATTGAAGATGACCAGAATATACTTGAGATTGGTGGTGCTAATGTCATCTTTGGTCTCATTTGATGAAAAAAGTCCTAGCTTGCTTATCATGTCCTCGCACTTACCCAGTGCCTCGCATCCTTTCTTTACCAGATCCTATGAATCCACGGAGTGCAAATTTTATCAGATAAGAAAGTAGTAAAGGGACATCGAATCAAGCATGAGAAGGGATCATACCTGATCAGCACCGGACTCCGTGGCCGTCCGATGGATCTTACTAGCTTGTTCGAAGAGAGAAGGCAATGGCACGTCATCCATTTTGCTCTCACACATGGATCTCTATCCAAAAACCTAGAAATTTCACCAATTCATCTTCTGAGACAAAGTTATAAATCTTGAATTGAACAATTTGTGATGATTTTGATTTGAATGTACCATGTGTACATATGTCATATGTAGGCTATTATGATGTATATGGAGTAGCTTTTAATAGTAAAAATAAATTAAATTTTTAAGAGAAGGATCAAAGTTGATCTAACCTAAAAAGATTAATCAAACTAATTGTTTAAGTAAATGGATAAAATGTAATCCAACTATTAATACAAGGGCTTTAGAGTAATTTTACCTATCATTTTTCTCTGCACTAGTGTTCCTTGTTCTCAAACCTTTCATGGAAAAAAATTTCTGGAATCCCCGCGACTTCACCGGAATGCCACGTCACTCCACCAAATATTATAATCATTCAAAAACATTTCGCCATGTTTGATGGATATTTTAAAAGTCAATTCACATTTTCTTTATTATCATTTAGATCGAAGAATATACAAAAGAATACATATAAGAAATGCAAGAGGAAGAATCTTTTGATGGAAATGGAAGCCTTTTAATTATTATTCAATGCAACATCCACAGTAGGGTCACCCTTAGCTCATATTCTTCACATTTTTTAAAAATAATTTATTTTTTATTGATTGCTTTGAGTATAATCAAGTGCTGGGTTAATCCAAATTCCAAGAGCAGATCTCGGAATATACATATATAAATTACAATCATGGAACTGTGAGTGCTCTTCTCTTTTCCATTTGTAAACAAAACAAAACTGACTTAATACCATTGATTTGCATATCATTTCCTCAACCAAAGAAGCAAATCGAAACACCCTAATAGTTCTGGACCCATTGAAGATTTCCTCTCTTTGTTTACAGATAATGCTCTTCGCCACCATTTTTGGTCAACCAAGGAGCTTTCGCAGGTAATAAATTCTATCAAATTGCCATCCTGGTTAAGTAAATTGAGTCTTCATTAACATTGTCAAGCATTAGGGTTCGATTTGAGTATTAATTGTTGGGAATTGGGATATTTGTTAGGTTTTTAGGGATGCAATTGAACCACGTAGAATTGGTTTTGTTTTTTTTACTTTAACTTTTCATGAGTTTTGATTATCCGATAAATGATAAATGCATTGGTGAAGTTTTTTTTTTTTTGCTTAACGGTTATAGTTAATGTTTTAAAAACTAAACTTGGGTTCAATCCGGTCATTTTTCGGTTTAGTTGGTTTATTCGTCGATTCAATAATAATTAAATTTTAAAAAATTATAAACCGGTTTAACTGCTGATTTTTTATCCGGTTTTGAATAATTTGCTTATAAATTAATTCAATTTTTTTGTTCGAACCAATGATTCTCATTCCAACTTATCTATCTAGTCCAATTCCAATAACAGTAGTTGTGAATAATGTGGTCCAAGCTTAATACTTATGTGGTTGATATTTTCAATATAATCTTTGGGTATTGGCTTGATTTGTAGGTTTGGTAAGAGTTGTACTCTAAAAGTCTACAAAATAAATTTCCATATGGTCCTAAATCATTATAAATGGAATTAAATTACACATTTATAAGTTAACTGAAAAGTACTTTCATAATAAATTTTCAATTTTTTCATTTTCCAGATTATTATTACAGTTTTAATTTTCAACTAATAAGTTCATGCATTTAAAACTGAAAGACACTTTGGAAACAATAAAATATTTCCAGCATTGTTCAAGGAAAAATTTATTTAAAGTCTTCAAACTTTTTTCCTTGTTAGTATTGGTGACAAACCATCAGAAGAATTATTGAAAAAAAGTTGATGGGATAGCATGTGGGGTTATCAGGTCACTGAAAACCAGGGAACAAGCCCTTCCATTCTGTAAAAGGTTTGCCCTTTTGTTTAACAGATTTCGCAGAGTTTTTCACATGTAAAAGCTCATGCTTTTGGTATTCCCTGATCATTTTATAAAAAGGATAAATTGCGACTTTGGATTTTTTTCTTTGGCTAGCCCTTACATGATTTCCATGGAAAACCAGCATTGGGGGCTCTACTTTCTAGCATTTTGTCTAGTTTTGAATTGAAGACATCTTTCCACCTTTTGTTCTTGTAAGTTTTACATTATTCTTGTCATGGATTGTCCTGTTTTTATAAGGTGTCCTTGTGCTGCTTACTGTTTAGGATATTATTGTTGCTCCATTATTGTTATGCCTTTTTGTGCTCAATTATTTGTCCTTTTTGAGTGACTATATTGCCATGAATATATCATATGTTTTCTTTTATGGGTCTGAATCAAAACAGTGAATGCCTGGAATTTCAGTTCCAGAGGTAAAGAAAGAAACAAGTTCCTCAGCTATGGATGAGAAGGGAATCTCTAGTTCATATCCAATTTTCTCCGAAGACAAAAGGGATAGCTTGTACCCAATGTATTTTGGTGTTTCTTGTGCCTTTTTTGCTCTCAGACTCCTTGCAGGACCCGAAAAGGAAGACGAGAAATGGTCTGAATCCCGAGATAAAATGCTTCATGGAAGTGCTCAACTCTTGGGATTGCTTATATGGAGAATCCAGAGAGAAGAAGCCAATGAAGCACAGTGCGAGCTTCTCCGAAAGCTCGAGATTGCTAAGATAGAGATCAAGGAGTTAAAGAAAAGGAGACATGAAGATGCAAAGGCAAATGAGAAGGTTGTGAGCATCTTTGCATCTCAAGAGCAAGGATGGTTAATGGAAAGAAAGTCACTTAGGCAGCAAATCGGAGCTCTTTTAAATGGATTAAGAGTCCTTGAGAAAAAGAAAGACCAAGACATCGATGACTTGAACAAAAAGTTGAATGAAATGGAGATGGTGGTGGAGTCTAAGGATAAGGTAATTGAAGAAATGGAGCAAAAGGGGAAGGAATTAGAAGAAAAGGTAATGGAATTTGAAAGTATTGCGGAAGAGTTGAAGGAAGCTGCAAAATGGGAAGCTCAAGAGCATTCTAATGAGCTTTGGAAGCACAAAACTGCCTTTATCGAGATCGTTTCAAACCAAAGGCGACTTGAAGCAGAGATGGGCCGAGCCTTTAGAGAAGTTGAAGCTACAAAGCTGGAGCTTGATGCAGTCCTAGAGCAAAAAGAGGAGTCAGTTTTGTTGGCTCAAAATTTGTCCATGGAAATCGCGAAAATGCGGAAGGACTTGGAACAGAAAGATAAGGTCTTGTCTGCAATGCTGAGGAAAACTAAGTTGGATACCGCAGAGAAGCAATTGCTTTTGAAGGAGGTTAAAGTATCAAAGACAAAGAAGAAACAAGCTGAACTAGAAACAGAAAGGTGGAGGGCAGTATCTGAGTCTAAACATGAGAGACATTCATTGAAGGCCATGTTTGCTAACCAAGCCAGTGCAAAATTAGATGCTTCCTTTGGTGCCAAAGAGGTTTCTAACTCTGCCAAAACCAGATCACTGCCGACTGATGCTGGTTTCGAATATGACCTTTCAGAGTTAAAAACAGACCCAGCGATCTGTTCTCCTCTTACAGATTGTAACTCCCCAGAAATGAGTGAGGATTGGGGTAAGAACAAGATCCAGTCAAATGCTTACCTTGTCATGAACTTAAAATAATTTTCTTTGTTTGTTCTGTGTTTTTATTCCCCTTTTTTGTTTTTCTGTTCTTGCATTGAAGCAGTGATGACAACTGATGTCAAAAGGTTGGAACATTGGGTTCAAACCGAAGCGGAAAAGTATGCAGCTGTCATTGAGAAGAGGCATCATTTGGAACTGGATGCCTTTGCAGAACAAATGAGACTGAAAGATGAGAAGTTAGAGGCTTTTCGTTGGCGGCTACTGAGCAT
This sequence comes from Gossypium hirsutum, assembly GCF_007990345.1. Taxonomy (NCBI): domain Eukaryota; kingdom Viridiplantae; phylum Streptophyta; class Magnoliopsida; order Malvales; family Malvaceae; genus Gossypium; species Gossypium hirsutum. The sequence goes on along the minus strand of NC_053448.1, from coordinate 60,599,422 downwards.
GGAACTAGAATCGAAGCGGCTGCAGTCCCATGCCGAAGGATTGAACCAGGACATGTCACAGCTCAGACAGGACAATATGAAATTAGAAGCCTTGCTACTGGAAAAAGAAGAAGAATTGGATTCCTTGAAGGAACAGCCTTTGAGTTGTCACAAGAACAACCTAATAAACTTAACTCTGCATGATCCAGCATTATTAACACATGATACAGTTTGGCCCAATGTGAAGATTATAAAGAAAAAATCAACGGACAAGGAGCAAGAAACAAACACAACATTGCTTGATGAGTCTCAAGAAATCCCATCAAACAAGGAGACCAAAAACATCAGATTGATAGTCCAAGTACCCGAAAAGGAATTCGAAGAACAGAAAGAAAATCCCAAACCAGATCCAGTCGAGAAAGAAACGAATAGTTCGGCACTAGCAGGTTCAGTTGAATTACCTAGGCAGTCATTGAGTAAAACCAAAAGTACCCTATGGAGGATGGATCTTCAAGCTCTTGGAGTTTCCTACAAGATCAAAAGGCTGAAGCAACAACTTCTCTTGCTCGAGAGGTTAACCGGAAAGCAAGAAACTGGAGAGGACACGGAAGGAAGCAGCGACAACGGGATGAAAGGCTTTCTACTGTCTCTATCTTTACTAAACAAACAAGTCAGCCGCTATCAGTGCCTTCAAGGGAAGACCGACGATCTCTGTAAACGGATGGTAAGCAAGCTTATACTTTTCTGCTTATATCCAATACAATGGTAATTCCTGTTTTCTTATCATTTTTATCGATTTCAATTTTCAGCACGACAATGACATAGACATGAACCAAGGAGATTGTAGTACTACTAAAAAAAGCAAAGGAGATACTAGAAAACTAGAACATTACCTTGAGGAGACATTCCAACTGCAGAGATACATGGTTGCAACAGGCCAAAAGTTAATGGAAATTCAACCCAAAATAGTCTCTGGGTTCCTCGGGGTGGAGCTAGATAAGGTACATACCATTGACATGAAACGGTTCTCCGATAATGTAAGATCTTTGTTTCAGGAAGTTCAAAGAGGTCTCGAGGTTCGTATAGCTCGAATCATCGGAGATCTTGAAGGGACATTGGCTTGTGACGGAATGATACGTTTTAGAAGGTAATATCATATCATATCATGTAGGAGCTATAATACCAAGTTCTTCCTTGAACTCTGTATTCCAACATATACAAGTTAGTCAATACAATTTACTGCAACATGAATAATTTTGAATTTTACTTAATTTTCTCGACCTCCCAAATGATAAAAAATATGTTAGTATCCTTCAAAATGGCATTAGTTTAATAGTTCAATTCTAGAAGTTTATGATTTTACCAAAAGAAAACGCTGTATAATATATGTAGTTGTTTTTCTGAAGAAATCAGATAAATGAATCTCTTGTGTCCATTTTCTTTGCTTGTGTTGGAGTTAAAGTTTTAGGCTTGGTTTGATAGAATGATGGAAAATTTTAAAGAAGAAAAACATTATTAATTTAATGATTAAAATATATAATTTTACTTTATAAATTTAATTATTAAGTTAACAAAATCTTTGTAAAGCTAAAAGCTCTTCACAAAGAAATATGCAAAAAGCCCACTCAACTGTTGGACAATCATAAAACAACAAATATGGGCTCAGCCCTCAACACATGCATATAAAAGGAAACTTAAAAATTTTAAGGTTATTATATTAAATAAATCATTTTTAATAATTTAAAAGTGCTTATATGAAAAATAGGTATTCAAATTATGCAATTTTTTCTATTTAGGTTTTTTTTTTCTAAAAACCTCCGAATTTATCAAATTATGACATGTGTCATTTTTAATTAAATAAAATATTTAAAATTAAAATTACTTTGTTAAACGTTTTAAAACGATTTAAGGATACTTAATAAAATTTACTTTGTTGTTAGAAAGTTTAAGATTTTGACCATAATATTACAAAATTTTATAGATTTATAGATTTGTATTGAATAATAAAATCTAATACATGTTTTTATTATCAAATTTATGTTTTTAAACCTCCTATATACATAAATTCTCTTCCAAAATTTGCTTATAATGATTAATTTTATTGAAACGGTTGAAAAATATATATATCTTAATCTAATAAGTATTGAAATATCATTCAGTGACATTAAAATTTGAATCCCAAAATAAATTTATAACTGGAAAAGGGAATAAAAAAAATTATAGTGTGATTCCATATATATATATATATAAACAATCTAATTATAAGTTTTGGTCATATTTGTTTTTTTTGACACAATGCTTGCAACTATCCATGGCTCCTCCCTAACCCATAAAAATGCGAATAATGTGTTTCAGCATACTCAAACTCACGTCTTCTTACATTGGTAACAATGTCTATACCAATTGAACTAAAATTCAATTAACTGGTACGATTAGATAGTTAACATTTGGACCATCTTCATAAAATAAAATAAATCTTTGCCATATTTGATTATTGCCAATATCACAAGTTTTGAGTTCCAATCCAGACTTTTAACATAAAATCAAATAAAATCTCATTTTTAGTTATTCCATCAAGCTCACATTAATTTCACTAAATCTCCCAATGCTTCAACCACAAGGCTTTAACTAATTCCCACTTAAAAAGTCGTTACTTGTTAATTATGTTCCATCACCGATGGTTTCCTTTAAAATTAATCGAGTTAAAATTTAATCGATAAAATCAAATTAAGTTGAGTTTAATTTAATTAATTATTCAAGTATTTGAATTTAAATTAAATTTGTTAATAAAATCTCAACATTATTGACAAATTTTCATATTTTGAGTCTTCGAGTATTCAAATTTAAATTTTAATATGCATGATTGCCACGCATGGACGGTATGTGATTGGCAAAATTTTGGAAAATTTTAATTATGCCTATCTTATTATTTAAGATTTTTAATTAAAAATTTTAAACTATTCCTTCCAAAATTTTCAAATATTCTCATTAATCCTCTTACAACTTTCAAAAAATTTAATTAAACCTTCCAAATATTTTGAAAAGTGACCCTAAAATTTTTGGAATTTTAAATTAGACTCCTAATTTTTTTTGAAAATTTTAGATAAGCCCTCTCAAAATTTAATGGCACATTCTGCAATTGTTGCCTTGTGTGGGTCGTCAATCCCCTATGTATCGTTGTCATGTCATGTATGAGATTAATTTGAATTGTTCTGATTCTTAATACATATATTAATATTTATATTTATATTTATACTTGTAAACTCCCTAAAAATCAAATTAGATTTGATGGGTGATAGCACCGCTAGAGGTTAATGTAGGGGGGACCAACATGCCAACCTAATTCAATGTTGATATGAGAGGGATATATTTATAAGAGAATAAGAATAAATATGGTCATCTGTAGAAAGGTATGGGCGAAAAAGAAATATATATAAATATTGGACCCCAAAAATTATAAACCCATGCATGATTGGCATGGACTAAAAGGCAGATACTATAAGATGTGATATACCAAAAAGATCATAACTGTAGCTGTTTGAGCCTCTCATGGTGAGATCAATGTCATCGTTGGAAAAACGCTTTTGCATGCGTCTCATTCGCATTTCAAGATAAATACCAGTACCACGTACGTATTGGTGTTAATAGAAATTTGGTCTATTTGTTCTCTCAGTCCCTTCACTCATCGCACTTCTGAAATTTAGTGTTTGTATTTTAAATAATTTCAGGAATTTAATGGATCTCTTTTACAATATTATCCATTGGATTTCAATTATTAAATTAAAAGAGTAAAGGAATTAAATTACTAGGATTGAAAAATAAAATTACTAGATTTTAAATATTTGAAAAGTTTAGGGACTTGAAAAATAATAAGACCTAATAGTTTTTAAACGTTCAAGTTTTTGGCACCTGAACTTGGCAACATTTCCTAACTTGGGTCCCTAAAGTATTTTTTATCCATATTAGTTCGAGCATTTGACAACTTTTTCAAATTTTAATTCATACGATAACGTGACACTCTAAGATCATATCACATCATCAACCATTTTTTTTTTGTTATATAAATTTAATATTTTTTAGATGACGATATTATTACATGAGTCAAAACCGCTAAAGGTTATCAAGATCAAGTACTAATGTGAAAAAAGATATATCATACCTTGATTTTTTAGATGCTTACAACGAGCTTAACCATTATTTTATTTATGTCATTAGACATTCGAATATTTCTACCAATATTCATATTTGTTTTTCATGTAATGTCATTTTTCATATCAAATTTTTAATTATTTCTTAAGATATTGTATCCATTAAGTACATGATTATCAAAAGTCTAAATTTGCCAAGCCACCTTGAACTACCAATTTGCAAAATTCTAAAAGAAGGCCCTAAAGTCTGCTGACTCACAATAAACCCCCCACCCCCCAAAAAAATTGCTTTCATGTAGGGTAAAGATCACGTTAGTAATTTAATAATCACTTTTTTTTAAATGAAAAATAATTTACATTCCGATCGGGTATCCCAGCCCATCTGAAAAGTGAGAGGGTTTGAGCAAAAATAGAGGCTTAGAAAATGGACTTAGCTAAAAAATGAAACTCGTTTTCTAAACGAGTCGGGTCTCATGTAAGTTTTTTTTGGCCCAGCCACAGCCCGACCCGAATTTACAAAAAAACTATTGCTTTTTCCTATTGTTTTCCCTGTTTTGCTGTTGTTTTGTTTCACTATTATATTGATACTATTTTGTTGTAGTTATTTTGGATATTATATAACTATTGTTTTATTGTTAATTTTGTTACTATTTTAGAGATATTTACTTATTAAGTTGCATCTATCTTAGTGTTATTCAAGTATAAATAATTTTATTAATTTATAGAAAAATATTTATTTTAATATTTTTAGTATATTTAATCTATTATATTTTTTAAAATTTATTTTTATATAAAAAATTAATTCAAACAGATCAAACCAAACACAAATTTCAACACTTCTATCCCAATTAAACCCAAACCGAATCCAAACTTAAAATTATATCGAGACACGACCTGACACATCTTCGCATAATAGTGTTTTTTTTATGAACAAAATACTGTCGTGGTTAGGTAAAGATGAGTCGTGAAAATTTATTCTCTGACGCAGTAAAGTCGCCATCGTATCAACTACATGCCTTAAATTATTATTTTTTAAATCTTTTTTGTCTTCTTCTTTAGGAATGAAAATAATTCGGAATATTCAAAATATCCGGCTCTTTATAGTTTTTACACACCTTTTGACCCCCCCCAAACATTTTGCTTTTAATTTATTTTATTAATTTATATTTATTCTTTTAATGACATTATTACTTATATTTATTATATTTATATAAAGCAATAAAGGGGGAGTTTTTGGACCGTTTTGTGATTTGAATGACGTGTATTATAACTTGACCTTATGCCTTAAACTTACTTTAACAACTAGCTTAAGCTAAGGTGACTTTTCCAAAGATATCGATCTCAATTCCTTAAACTAATCAATGACTAATGATTTTACCCTTTCCATCAATCAAAGCCCCCCATGATTTTTCTATTTGTGGAACCAAAGGGATTTTCGTTATATTTTCTTGGTTAAATTATACTTTTGATTTCTTTACTTTTCAAAATTTTGAAATTTAATCAATCTTTTCTAATTTCAATTTTTTTCCTTTTCTTTTATTTAATCAAAGTTGAATTAATAACATCTATTTAATATTTAAAGGTGTTATTTAAAAACTAAAGATTGATAGAATTATTAAAATTTAATGAAAATAGATTATCATTATTATCAGCCTCATTGAAGCCAGAACATTATGGAAAATTTTCATTGTGCTCTTCAATATTTTGAATATTTTAATTAAGTCTTTCAAAATTTTTAGAATTTTTAATTAGATCATCCAAGAAAATTAAAAATCCTCTTTAATCCTCTCAAATTAAAAAATAATAATTAAAACCCACAATTTGTTTTTAATATTTCAATAAGTCAAATAATTTTTGTTAGACTCTCTAATTTTTTTCGAAAATTTAACGAGGTGCCCCAAAACTTAGTGACACATCCTGTCATTAAATTGAATATTAATTTTTAAATCAAACATGTTACTAAATTCGAGGAAGAAAAAGTAGGGACTAAATTTCAAATGTCCAAAAACTACAGAGGCTAAGGGCAGAATTAAACCTATTTTCACAACATCCAAACCGGTAAAAATAAAACCTTGGCATTTTCTCGTGTATATGAAGCGCCAGGAGCGTTAGCTCACATTCATCGGCACCTACTTTACCCACTCTTTTTTTTTTTCTCTCTATAAACTTTGAAACCCATTTTATAAATCTAAAGAACTTGTTATTATTTTACTGTGTTTGAAAACGTTTTTTGATTTGATCAGTTTTTAGAGAAAAAAATGGGGTCAGTGGTAGAGTTCGAAAGTGAAACAACCCATACACCAAAGCTTTCACTATATTTGTTTCCAAGTAAGGCGGCGGAAGAGCCGCCAGGTATCGCGACGCCGCCGATCCATACCTCAGCTTCGATTCCATTCCAGTGGGAGGAAGCGCCAGGCAAGCCTAGGTCTTGTCCCGCCGCTGAAAGTCAACCAAAGCCACATACTGCAAGATGCTTGGAACTGCCTCCGAGGTTGTTAGCCGAGGCTAAGGTTGCTAACATGCCGTCTCCAACGACTGTCTTGGACGGGCCTGATTCGGGTCGGGTTGTGTCTCGTACCTTGTCGTTTCGGAAAGGCGGGTCTTTTAGGAGCCCTGATAACAAGAGGTTGAGTAAGGAGAAAGTTCTGTTCGGGTCGAGTCGGTGGGGGAGTTTTAGAAAAGCTGGACGAGTTGTTCAGGGAAGTAGTTTTGGGTCTTCAGATCCTCCGGTGGTTGACGGCCGAGATGGTGGCGGAAGTGGCGGCGGTACGCAGGTGAAGATCACGAGAGTTAGGCGGAAAGGGCGCCTGTTGAGCCTTACTCAAGCTAGGTCACACGTATTGGTAAGTACCCGAAACCAGTACTTCATTCACTGATTGATGATCCTTGAAATAAAATTACGTTTTATGCAATATTTTAATATTTAAAAAATTGACATTAAATTAAACATAAAATATAACTAAACCAAATCGATTTTTTATATAATTTTAGATCATTTCATATTTTATATTCACGTTTAAAAAGTGAGAAATTGAAATTGCAATGATTGTGAATATTTAAATACATTAAATATTGTCTAAAAAAAACCTAAGAAATCCATAGATAAACTTATCATATAATGCATTTAGATAATTACCTGTTACTGTTGAAACTGATAATTTGATCATGCTATTCACAATAGTACTACTTATTGCCATTACCTACCAAATTAATTATTTAAGAAGCCATTTTCAACCCCAAGGTAATTCAAAGGAATGTCCTTCCGACAAGATTAGTTATTACTCTTATATTAGGGTTAAAACTTTTCTCGATAAAATTATTTTCAATTTAAAGATTTGGGGTAATAATTAGTAATAAAAATTGTTTAAAAATTAAAATTTTAATATTATTGAACCAGATTAGTAGTTGAATCGAGAATCGACTGATATATCAATTTGGATGCATGAGTTAAATTTAAAATTTTTAATATTATTATCAAACCCGTAATAAAATCCTTCATCGATTACCTCTAAAAAATTAGTGGCTAAAATCTGTCTAGCAAAAAAAAAAAACTATTAAAAACAATATTCCCACATGAGTTTTGAAAATATGCAAGTAGAAAATTATGCTAATAGGTATACTTTTTATTATATATTGACTTCTTATCTTCCATACTACATACATGATGTTTATTATTACACGTTCTCTAATTGTGCAAGACACTGTTATGTAATAACTGCAGGCAAGCATTTATGAAAGCTTTAAGCAAGTGGTCCCATGGAGACGTGGAGAAGGGAAAATGAAGAAGAAGGGCTCCTGAACTCATTACCCACCGTTTGATCTTGTGAGATTAGATCAGTCTAACTCTTGTATAGGGAAAAAAAAAACAACATATACGTTATATTATATTATATTATATTTCAGGGTATTTTACAATATTTTCTGTTTGGCCAAATTTCATGTAATAATGAATAGTTTAGAACCCTAAGCCTTCTTCACACAGTACAGTGTGAGGTTCATTAAACCATTTGATATAAAGCATTAATGGAAACAATTTGTTACGACAAATATTTAAGGTTTTGGTGTGCGTATATATATATATGAAATTTTGAGAGCCGGTACTAGTTGAGAATTTTGTTTAGGTATCAACATAAAAATTATAAAAATTTTAAGGGTAAAGATAAAAATGTGTTAAAAAATTTAAAATTAAAGGCATAATTTTCAAAGTTAGCCATTAATATTTATTTTTTTGTCAATTTAATTCTTTTTTTAACTAAATTTGACCTTCAACCTTTAAGAAAAAGTCATATTTGACCTCAACTTTTCAAAAAGTTGAATCATTAATATGACAATCCGCATAGCAAATGACATATATTTCAAGCTAATTTTTTTTATTTTTAAAAATTTTAAGTTTTTGGTTGGCGTGGTATATAAGATAAATATCATGTCAATATAAAGTACACGTGGACTATCATGCGTATTTTAGTTCGTATTTTAGTTTAAAAAAGCGATTTTAGTCCTTTTTAAAAAGTTGAAAGCCAAATTTAACTCATAAAAGAATAATGAACAAATTAACAAAAAAATGTAAATATCAAAAAGTTAAATTTAACATTATTTCTAAATTAAATTATATTAATTTTTTAAAGGGATTAAAAATACATTTCTTTTCATTTAATCAAAGTTGAAAATAAATAAATTAAATATTTTAATATTTGAGAGGAGCTAAAAAACAAATTTATCCATTAAGGCTAAGCAAGGTCAAGCCCCTGCCCCTGCCTTCGTTTGAGAGCATTGATGATTTAGGCTAGTAATCTGATTTAGTGGATGTCACGACTTAATCAGAAATTAACTTAATTGAGAAATAATTTTAGAAAATAATCTATATAAAAGAATAATCTAAACTCGTAATTAATATGAGACTTTGAACTTAGCACCTTGACTATTCCCAAAGTCCAAGAATTACTTCGTTTGATTTTTGAAAATATTTTATTTCATTTTTTACTATTTTTTTAAAATTGAAGAATACATTTGTCAAATAGCAATAAAATTTTATTTTTAATAATGAAAACATGTTTGGTTAATTTTTTATATAATAAAAACATGAGAAATAAAATAAAATAAAATAAAATAATTATACATTTATATGGATTTGAATCAAAATCAATTCATTTAAGTTTTGTTTGGCAGAATAAAAAAAATTGGAATGATACAAAATTGAAGGGTAGAAAATTAGAAGAATGAAAAACATAAATTTTCTTTTTATAGGTATGTTTGGAAGTAAAGATGGAAAAATAGAAGAAAAAAAAATTAGAAGGATGAAAACATAAATTTTCTTTCCATTAATTGCTTTGTAGAGATGAAAAATGAAATGAAAGAAAATAAAACATTTGAAAATTACATAATTTTGAACTAACATACACTTCACTCACATTCCTCACCTCTCATCATTTCAATTTGGAAGGATTGAATTTTATGCGTTAGGATGGAAAATGATTTTCTCTCATATTTTCTTTCTTCTCACTTTTCTTTCTAACCAATGGCACTCGAAATTTATTTTCTTTGTACGTCTTCACTTCCTCCTCTCATCCCTCCACTTTTTTATCCAAACAAGCACACCCTTAAAGTTAAAAACTCGCATTTTTATTATCGTCACTCTTACAGAACACTTTCAAGGAAAACAATTTTTCAACAATGGTTGGGACTCGACGTATACATAGAGGGAAAGGTAGCTATGGTGAGTAGAATAATGACACAAAAATAAAATTTCTTAGTAATCGACTTTGACACTCAAAGGCAGCCTTTAGCTTTGGTGGACATCTCAGTCAAATCCGGAAGTAGAAGCAGTTCAACTCCTCTCCTTCTCTTCCACCTTCATCACTATCTTTTATTAGTTAAAAGCAAGCTCTATGATAAAGTACAAAGACATGAATAATTTCATGAAGTATACACGCAAAAACATATATACCTATACATATAATGGCTACCAATACTTCATGCCATGTGCGTATATTGGAGCATGCACAACGAACCAACCATTGTCTCTTTATCCCCTTGAATTTTGACTAATCTCTTTATTTTCTTAATTATCCCATGCATATTTATTACATTGGAGCAGTCTTCTTATACTTATATATATTGTCTATTTCTTCATGCAATAATGGAAACCCTTGAACGTCGCAATATGCAAAAAATCATTTGATATTAATGTTAAAAAAATAAATGAAGCCGATTAAGTTTTAATTTAATGGATATCAGTATTATTATTTGTGCTGGAGAACATGGGTTTGAATACGCTAAAACACATTATCTTCCTATTTAAAGGTTGAGGAGGGATTATGGATAATTCTATGCATTGTATTGAAAAAACAAATATGATAAAAATTTATAATTAGATTAATGTGAAAAAAAGAAGGAACAAACCAATAATGACAACACTTGATTGATTATGTTATCAATCATATATAAAATTATATAATGATAAATTATATGATAATAAAATTCACACTGCTCCAATGGAATTATATATATACATAAATTATTAGTCTCGTTTTTCCATATTAAATTTAACTGATACAATAGTTTATTTCACCCTATTGTTAATTTTAAGCTTCTTAATGCACATAATTTTAATATGGTACTTTTATTTTTTTTTCAATGTGGTCCTTGGATTTAACAAAAGTTATACATATTTTAGTACTTGAAGGTAATAATATTAATTTTGTAGTGTTTAATTCAGATTTTAGAGTCAGTTTGATGAAAATTCATAATTAGTTATTAAATAAACTCTAAAACTCGAATTAAATCACGTTAATTAATCGTATTTGACAAATTAAATGTAAATTTAAACAAATTCACAATTGAGACTAATTTTATTCTATTAACAAATAATGAAAAAAATCAAGCCTAATAATATTAATAATTAACTTTCACCTGATTAACCCTAAAATCAAATTAAACGCTAAAAAGTTAATATTGTTACATTTTAGTATCAAAATATATAATTTTTGTCAAACATAAGTGACAGATTGAATAAAAAATAACACAAGTAACACATTAAAAAAATGTCAAACTCAAATACCAAATGATATATTAAACCTTATTTTCAATTTCACCCCTCCAAATCAACTTTTGCTACTTTTCATTAGCCAATATTTCTTCCTCAAAAATCTGATCTGCAAAGTCGCATCAACAATTTTTAATTTTTGTTTTTTATATAATGTATAAAACTACCCATAATCCATCCTCAACCCTTAAATAAGAGGATAATGCATTTCAATACACATAAATCCACATCCTCTTATACTGATAACAACGCTAAAACTCAATCGGCTTTTATCCATTCTTTTTAAAAGCACTGCAAAGTTAAAAGAATTGAATGGAAACCTGAATGTTCAAAAGAAATAGCAGTATATATTGTATAAAGTATAATAATAGTATTATATAGCCGGAATTTTATGAAGATAACATAAATTGAAGCATCTTAAGAACTTTGCAATATTGGGGTTTTGTTCAACGTAAAAAGCAGTCAAATTCAGCTGCCTTTTCTCCTAACTTTAGGAAAAAATAAAGATGCGTAGGATATTCATTATCATCCATGATAAGGTCGTAAGGATATGGGAATTTGAAAAGATGGTATATTTTTTTATTTAACTTTATTGATTTGATATTCCAAACATAGACTTTATAAATTTTAGATTTTGGTTTAAAATGTTATGTGCAAAAGAAGTAGCTTGAATTCAGATAATATAAATGGTTATAATAATTGAAATAAATTATTATATTTATCATGAAAGTGAGAGATAAAATAGAAATAATTTATGGTATATTGGGATGTAATTAGAACAATAAATAAATATAATAATGAAATTTTTGAAAGTTTCTAAATTGACACAATATTTAGAACTACCCATAACTCATTTCAACCCTTAAGTAGGAGAATAAACTCGTTTCAACATGCTTAAACCTACATCCTCTTACTCTGTTAATGATGTCAATGCAAACCGAGTTAAGACTCAATCGATAATAAGTTTTTTTTCTCCAATCAGTTTAAGGACAATATATGTATCATTAAAAGATTTAGTCCTGATATGAAGTCACCACGTGGATTTTGGTGTGATTTAATTACTACACATGTAAGAGAATCGTTATCAATTATTTAATATCATTTCAACATCTTTTTCCATGTCATTAGTACATCATTTTGATACTTTTTTTCAACCTGGGCCGGGACCTTGAAATATTGAATATTAGACTCTGAACCTATGACCCAAGATTCAGGTTAAAAAAATTACTTAAATGATGTGTTAATAACATGAAAAAGGATATCAAAATAATATTAAATAATTAGTAATAGATACAATCCAATCCTATATAATAATCAAAATATTTTTCGACTGTATGGTGAATTCTCCTCATTCTCTTCCTTGATTAAGAATTATTACATATAATGAAGCATTCATTGGTTGTGCATTATACCAATGATTTTGCTTGTCCATCTTATTTTATCTGCATTATGCTCCATTTTTTTAAGGATTCACACGTGAATTACTTTAATCTTAACGAAAAAGATTAAAATCTTTTACCAATTCTATTGCCTTTTTTTATTTTTATTTTTTAATTTCAGATAAATGGGCCAATTGTAAGTAAGGCCTTAAGGCCACTTGTAATAACTCAAGACACATTGGGTCCAAAGAAGATAAGAAAGATAAAACAAATATCATCTCAATCCATAATTCCGAGTCAGTTTTCTAAATTTATTTAAATAGATTTTCAAGTTTAAATGGAGTATAATTTTTACAATATGAAAATTTTAAATAGATCGAAAAACAAATTAGTATAAATATCCATTGCATTCCTATCAATTTTGAAAATAAAAAAAAATTGATTCATCTAAAAAGAATGGATTAAATCATATTTTGGCTTAAATTTGGTAACTTTTCTCACATTAGGACTTGAACTTTTTTTTTTGTTTAAATTAGGTCTTGAACTTGACAATTGTTCTCATATTAGGGCTTGAACTTTTTTTGAGTCCAAGTTAGGCCCTGAACTTGGCAAACGTTCCAACATTAGGACTTGAATTTTTTTGTTGTCTAAGTTAGTCCTAAAAAACCCTAAAGTTTAGACTCCAATTTGGGAACAATTGCTAAGTTTGAGCCCCAGTGTCGGAGCAATTGCCAAATTCAAGACCTAATGTCAATAAAAAAAAAGTTCAGGCTTCAACCTGAGAAAAATTGTCAAGTTCAAGTCATAATGTGTGAACAATTGCCAAGTTCAAGATTTAACTTGGACAAAAAAAAAGCACAACTCTCAACGTAGGATAGTTGTCAAGTTCAGGACCCAAATAGTGATTTAACTCAAAAAAATTAAAACAACCTTCAAAAAATAAAATAAAAATTCAAAATCCAAATTTTTATTAAAAATTTATAAACAACTCGAAATAATTCAAAAAAATTCAAAATGAATTTTATAAAAAATAATATATAATTATTTTTAAAAAGATTAATTTGAGTCCTTAAAATGAGTAAATCATGAAATCAAGTTTACCATACTAAATTAACTTAATTTTCTCTTGTATTTGCTTGAAAGAGTTTTCAAATATGTACAAATACCAAATTCATTTGCTCTGACTTGAAAATTAGTCATGTCGGCAAGATTTTAATTTTAACTTATTTAATATTTTAAATTTAACTTGAACAAATTTACTTGTCTCGACTCAACTTATTTTGTAAAACTTTCAAATTAAGTTAAGATTATAAAATAAATCTCATCAACCACTCAATTCAAACGAACAATCACCTCTAACATCCCATACTGATATTCTCCTGCTATCATGTATGAGTTAATATGCTAAAATAAAACTTACCAACTAGACCAATTTAAATAATTCACTCGATTCAATTAAACGTGGACAAAATATTCTTTTGCAACCGCAACTTATAACTTTTTTGTTTTTTTAAGTGATTATTCATTGCAATATTGAGAAGAGAGAAAAATAACAAGGCTTAAATCAGTTGAAATTAATATATAATTTTTTTTTCTATCATAGTGTAAAGCTTAAATGTGAAAATTCACCGGGCCGCTGAAGGAAGTCCATAAGAGATTTGGGACTAACAATTCGGTTCAGCCCACTAAATATTGTACAATGATGAACTAGACTTGTTCTTCGAATATAAATACACGATGAATAATATAATATATGGTCCAAAATTTAAGTTGTTTTATATAATTTTAATAATTTTTTATATAATAAATATTTCAATAATTTAACCGTTGAACTTATTAATATATTAGTATTAATCATGCATGCAAAATTTTTAGTTAATATAATATCATATTAATCTAAAATATTGTCTATATTAATATATACTTAACGTTTGAAATATTTTTAAATAGTCAGAAGTTTTAAATTTATGTCAAACTTGATATAGACGGTCTACATTAATTGAGCATGAAATATAACAGTTGAATTATTAAAATATTAATAATATAAAAAATTACAGAAAAATATAAAATTATTTAAATTTTAAACTAGTGAAAATAGATAAATATATAAAACTGAAGCTAGGCTTAGGGGCTGGAAAATGACTTTTCTGGAAAGAAGATAAGATAAAGAAATTGAGAAGCGGGAAAATTAAAAGAAATAAATAAATAAACAATCATTTTCCAGCCATAGTGGGAGGGGGGACACATACAATTTCCCTTTCCCACCAATCACGCCACCGATGGGTTCACTAATGCACGACTCGATAAATACACTTTAAAAGTATTATGTATTCTTATGGCCACTATAAAATACCAAGTCTATTTCCACATTATAAGAAGGAAATATTCCTTTAATAAAAGATACATACCTACCACACAGTCAAAATCACACACGTAAATTTGAGTATGTTGAAATACATTATCTTCTTATTTAAATGTTGGAGAGAGATTATGAGTTGTTCTAAATATTACATAAAAAATAGTCGATATGATAAGAACGTATAATGAAATTAATGTTCAAAAAAATATCTTTATCTTTACAAATAATCCAATAAAATAAAAAGACAATTTGTTAATATTGCAAAACCAAAAAGTTTTAGAATAAACTTTGTTAAACTGCCTATAACAGTATCATAATACCACGATCAATTGATATAAACATTATTGTCAATACAGGAGGATACGAGTTCAAGTGTGTTGAAACATATTATTACTATTTATAAATTAGGAAGGGTTACGGATAAATTTAAACTTTTACATGAAAATACACATAATTATAAAAAAAATATTTCGAATAGATGATTTTTAACTTACTTTTCAAGTTCGTAATATTAATAAAATAATGACAATAAAATTATAATATAAGATACCCAAAATTAATATAAAAAATGGCATCGTCATGATAAGCTTGGTTTAGCTGTTGCTGAAATGCACGACCAAACCATGAATGTCACTAATTTCTATTTAAAAAATAAACATCACTATCTTTTGCAAATCATAAAGTTCCAAATTTTAATTTATTTTTGAATCCACCATTTAAACATCACAATAAGTTTGAAGTTGTAATTTCTTTTTTTCTCTCTCTCTCTTTGGTTTTAGACTGCAGCTTCCATTATTCATATGGGGAACCAAATGATTGTTCGTTGGAATTTAGAATAGGCTGAGATGGAATCCATTTTCATGATTCATTGAGAGGTGCAGTATGAATACCCATTCTGAGATTTGTTTTTTAAGGGTTATTGGAATGCTATGTTATATTATCTGGTTTGGTTGATACGGTTAAAATATAAAGTTTTGGTTGATGTAATATAAGATTATTTGAAAATATATTTTATCACGCATTAGGCAATAGTTTAATTTTATAATATTTTATTATATTCATAAAATAATGTAGTTTTTTAGTAAATTAATTTTATTTTTAGAACAACAAGTTACTTATGACTTTTCTTTTGATGAGAGTGATAAAAAAATATTTTGTTATTAAAACATACTGATTATTATAATTTAAGGGTAAATTTGATTTATATATATATATATAAAAGCAGGGGCCTTAGGTCTTTTTTATACTTAGATTCGAGTTCTATTATGCACAATTGCGATTTATGGGTTTTTGTCTCACCATGTGTGAGTTTTGACTAATTTTTTTATCGATTGTGCTTTGTACTGATTTGATTCAACATTGTACTGGTCTAAAAAAATTAAATTTGAAATATGATTTATTAACCTAAAAGCTTTGATTTAAAATTTTAAGTTTAATTGATAACCTATATTCATATTTAATAAAAAAAAGTCAATTAGACTTTAATTTTTAAATTAGATAAATAAAAGTATAGAGGCCAGTGCATAATTTTTTTTGAAGGTCTAAGGGCAGAGAAATAGACCTTTAAAATGAGATAAATATTGGTAGGTGATAATATGTTTAGATCAGGGCAATGGAAATTAAACCATCAGTTCCTGCGCAACAAGGGGAGAAAAAGACTGATATCTTTGGAAAAAATGAAAAGAAGAAGGTGAGATGGGGTCCCCCAATTAATGGCCCAAACCAAACACATTCTGTTTCAATTTCAACAACTAAACAAAGGAAATTAAGGGGGCGGGGTAAAACTCAAAAGGGCAAATGTAAAATTTGGCCCCCAATTTTTTTAATTAAGTTTAATTTGGTACTTTAACTTGCTAA
The DNA here is from genome assembly GCF_007990345.1 of Gossypium hirsutum. Classification (NCBI taxonomy): domain Eukaryota; kingdom Viridiplantae; phylum Streptophyta; class Magnoliopsida; order Malvales; family Malvaceae; genus Gossypium; species Gossypium hirsutum. The sequence continues at coordinate 60,582,658 of NC_053448.1, read as the reverse complement.
CTAGGTTCATATTGGTACTTGATTTTGGATTTCATAAAAATTATCGCTTGAAATTTTAAAAAACCATATATATATTTGGTTAAAACATGCTATAAGTTCCTGTACTCTTTACAAATTTTAGAATTGAGTTCCTATACTTTTATTTAGGAATTTTGTCTCTCTATTTTTAGATTTCAAAATTTAGATTCAACAGCTAACACTTTAAAAAAAAAACTGTTGATTTGAAATTTTGAAATGAAAAAATTACTCATTTAGTAGTCATGTAATTAAAAAAAAATAGCATTATAATGAATCTGAATTTAACAATATAATTTTGAAATTTGAAAAGCATAGGAACTAAATTCCTTGAAATAAAAGTACAATGACTAAATTCTAAACTTTCAAAGAGTACAAAGACTTATGTTATGTTTTAACCTTTTTTATTTTTCAGTTGTACCGCATCATCACACATTGACAAAATCCAAGTTCAAGATTCAAATTGGATTTAGTTATCAAATTCAAATATCAAAGTGGCTTAAAAACATACATGGACCAAAATGAATATAATTACTAAATTCAGTACCAAAAACTAAAATAACCCAAACCAAAATCATCATACATGTAGGACTAGCTAGACTAGGAGTGCAATCCCTGATATGATTGGAGCAAGTCAACGTGGTTTACCAGCTCCTTTGAAAGCTGCAAACTTTGTTTTTAAGTCCTTGGAAGCGCCCTTTCAAATCAAATATTAGCATACAAATTTGATTATTTAAAATAATCTCCACAACCAAAGGACGTCAACAATGGAATTTTAGGTCAGTAAATAATAATTTTTATATATATATATATCAGGCAGGGACCTGTTGCAAATAAATGCATGTGTTTCCTACTGCTTGAAGCTGTCATAACACTCAAAAAAGTCCAAGCATAACCAAATATAAAAGGCTGGTTTAAAGATTTTTTTATTAAAGGTTAAAATTTGACATTACTACTTGTACTATATGTAAGTTATGAATTTAGTCCCTATATTTTATGAATTTTAAAATTTCAGACATAACTAAACAATAATTGTTAAATTTATTAAGTTCTGTTATTTCTAAATTCTAATGTGGTAACACATATAAAATGACTTGATAACTTGCTATTTCCGCGTATTACACAAAAGTCAGTTATGGATTTAAATATTGTTTTTTTTTTGCGTCAAAATTGAATTTTTGAAATTTGAAAATTGTAGGGACTAATAATGATCTAATTGGAGAATATGGAGACTAAATCTATAACTTTAGGCATAGTACAAAATTAATAGTAAAATTTAACCTAATAGATTTAACTGCTACTGTTGGGTCAAGACTCAGATTTCAAAATTTGAGAAGTCTAATGACTAAAATTGACATATTTGAAAATTGCAATGACTAAACTTGACCAAAGTAAAGTACAGAGATTAAATCTATAATTTATACACAGTACAGGGATCAATAGCAGAATTTGACCTTTCTTAAACAAGTAATGAAACCATGTTCGGTCATTGTAGTGATGGTTCAGAAAATACTTAAGACCAGATAAGAACTTGATTACTGCTGCAAAAAAGCAAGTCTTGTCCCCACTAAAATGGGGTTTGAACACTTTAAAATTTCCCAGGTTTTACTCTATAAAAATTAACTATATATAAAGGCGTGCTAACTCTGTTTCCTGCCTGTTTGTTTCCCTCTATAGTCCCTCAAAGTTCAAACAAGGACCAAAAAGCAAAAAAAGAAAAAAGAACAAACCCCGTTCATTCTCTCTCTTTTTAAGCCTGTAGACGCCTGTTGACGTTGTCGTTTTCTAATGTTTAGTAAATTTTATTTTTTATTTTACATATATTATTAGTCTCCTTCAATCATTTAGTCCCTGTTTGTGTCCCCATTATGCCTTTGGTTTTTTTAATTTCTGGTGATTTTTAAGGTTAAAAGCGAAGTGGGTCTAAAGCTATTTGCTTCTTTTAAGTTCAGTTGTACTACAAGTGGGAAAGCAAAAGAACAAGCTTGTTTGTAGACGAGGTTAGTCTCTGCAATTTCTACTCATAAAACCCACTCTTTTTCTTTTTCCGGTTTAGCTTCAAGTTTTTGTACCAAAAAAACAAGGGTATTGCTTGTTTTAATCATCTGAGTTTTGATCTAGACCCATTTGTCTATTTGGCTTAGTTAATTAAGCTAAAGGTTATGGAAAATTTCAAGTTTTTTGGGGGGTTCTTAAAATGTTTAATATAGTGTTCTAGTATTGTTGAAGATTCAGACAAAAATGGGGTTTTCTTGTTTTAGTACCTGAAGTTCTGTCTGGTTTTGTTATTTTTGTCTTTTAATTTCCCCAACTTAGTAATGTTTGGTTGGAATAAGTGTCTTGAGCTTAAAATGCTCAAGAGATTTTAATGTTCTGATTATTTCAAATGATGCAGGTTAAGGCGTACTCGGTCGGTCCGATCTCGGTTTAATGGCTGCAGCTGCTGCGATTCCCATGTCTCGACAACCATCGAATTATGATGAGATTTCTATGCAGCAGAGCTTGTTGTTCTCTGATAGTCTTAAGGTACCTAGTTACAGTGCTTGTATTTTTGTTTATGTGTTTAGCCCTTAGCCAAAGTTTAGCATCTTAAAGGTTCACTAGCTTTGTGCTATAAGCTGATTACAATTCTTTCAAGCTTTAATTATCTCATGATTACATATAATCATGTTTGAAATTTTACTCCTTTACTGTAAAATTGCTGAAACATTGCCTAATTTGGGTGATTTCTTTTTTGTCTTTAATATTTCAAGTGGTGGATGTTTCTTGTTTCTCAAGGTTGCTAAGTCCCTATCTGTGTCAGTCAAGTGTGAAAGTACTCGTGTCTGACACTTTCAGACAAGGGCCTCGAAATTTATGGAAAACATTAGAAAAAAAATGAACATACTGGTGGGAATATATACTGGTTTCCAACATTCATGCGCGAGTCCGATTACTGTTAGCTTTGTATGCCGTGGTTTTCATGACACTTTCTTTGTTTCAGGATTTGAAAAATCTGAGATCACAGCTCTACACAGCAGCTGAGTATTTTGAACTTTCCTACACCAATGATGACCAAAAACAGATGTGAGTTGCTTTAATTCCTCTTTTATACCTTAAATTGTTGCCATTGTTGTCTAAAAAGTATAAGATCCTCATGTATATGCAGAGTGGTAGAAACATTGAAAGATTATACCATCAAAGCACTTGTGAATACTATAGACCATTTGGGTTCTGTGACATACAAGGTTAACGATCTTTTAGATGAAAAAGTCGAAGAGGTTTCAGGAACTGAGCTCCGAGTCTCTTGTATTGAACAGGTTAGCAGCTCGGATTATTTTCATTGAATAGTGAGATAACTACGATAACTACAAGTCTATTTTACGACCCTTTCTTGTTGGTTGCTGTTGAAAGTTTGCTTGTAGAGGGAAATTATCCCTGAAGCATGGGGTATCATGCATGTATGATCCCAAAATTGAGTAAAAAACACCAACCTTTGCTTTGCTTCATCAAGCGATGGTTCATGAAGTACTGAAATTTTACGTACCGTATTGTAGAGACTACGAACATGCCACGAGTATATTGATCATGAAGGGATTTCACAACAGTCATCGGTGATTAATACGCCAAAGTACAATAAACGATACATCTTGCCAGGTAATGTACCCTTCTCTGTTCCTTTTAGCAATTACGGAGACAATGATATGCGGTAATGTTTTCAACGTCTTTGATTAATTTTCAGTCGGGGAGACCATGCATGGTGCAAACCTTACAAAGTCGAAATACGTAGGATGTAGCCTAGACGACGAAGATGACTGGCATCAGTTCAAGAATGGTACTTGCTCTATCGATCCTTGTTTATCGATTTTTTTAATATGTTGGAGAAGATCATAATCTAACTTGATCGTACTTGTAATGACTCCTCTAAGCCGTTCAAGCTACGATTCGAGAAACACCAACATCTTCAGTCCGGGAAACTCCGACATCATCGGCCAGGTAAGGCTTAAATTTGCGTTAACAAATAAAGGTTAAAATGTGCCTATAGTCCTTGTACTTTTCGAAAATTAGGAATTTAGTTCCTGAACTTGTATTTCTAGGAGTTTAGTCCTCTAATTTTCAGATTTCAAATTCAAGTCCAGCTATTAACACTGCATTTTTTTTTGTTTAAATTTATTTTTGTGGTATTTTGAAAAAAAAAACTTACTTAGTAGCTATGTAATTTAAAAAAGATGATGTAATAACTTGAAGTTAACCAAAAAAAACTTCAACAGTATTAACATTTGGACGTGAATTTTGAAATTTGAAAAGTAATAGGACAAAATTCCTAGCTTTTGAAAAGTATAGGGACTATAGGCATATTTTAACCATAAATAAACCATATGTACTTAATTGTGTAATTAATTGTGTAATTAGAAGACACTGATATTTATCCTTGTAATGACAGTTTCAGAAAAGGGCGATCTCTGCCACCTTCTCCATGGCCTCCGCAACGATCTTCAACCTTTTCTTTTACTTCCACAGTCCCGAAAAAAGAACTAGGTCAGATGCATGTTTTATTAAATTATATTTTTGAACTGCAATCCTATGCATGTTTATAATCACTAATGATGTTTATATACATAATCAGAGAAGCGAACGGTATCACCGCATCGATTCCCACTTTTACGTACGGGATCAATGAGCAGGCCTACGACCCCAAATAAGAGCCGCCCGACTACTCCAAATTCAGCTGGTGCAAGGCGGCGGGTGAGCATAAAATAGTTTTGTTAATGCCGGAAATGATTCATATGATGTTAATGATGCTGATATAATTTGCTGTTGTTTTATCATTGGCAGTATCCCTCGGAGCCCCGGAAATCAGCTTCGATGAGACTTCAAACAGAGAAAGACATCGAACAAGTTCCGAGCAAAAGTAAAAGACTGCTGAAAGCATTGCTTAGTCGTCGGAAATCGAAGAAAGATGAGATGTTATATACTTATTTAGATGAATACTGAGAAACAAACGAACAAACAAACCACATATGGATGATAGGTCGCCAAAAAAATGGCCAAATGATAAGAGGTTTTTCTTTTTTCTTTCAGTTTTCATTTACGTTTTTCTATTTTTCATTTTTATTTTTGGGTTTTTTTTTCCTATAAATGTATTCCACAATGTATCGATGTTACTATCATATTTCAGCCTACGAGCTATGTATAATTTTTTTTATTTCACAGTTTTCCTGCAAAATGCAATGATGTATGTTGTTTGTTGACATTGGTGGAGCATCTATTTGAAGTTTGTATGAAAGGGATGATGTAACTTTTTTACAATTATTTCATCGTGCGTTATAAATTTACAGTTTCTATCGTAGTTTATGTGTATTGTTCTAATTTTATCCGATGTTCCCCAAGGGCCGTAAGTGAAACACTTTTTTTTTTTTTATATATAAAAAGATTATAATAAAGTAAAATGATATATCAATCAACAAATGTTAGTTAAGCCGTGAAGTTTGCAAAGAAGCAAAGGAAAGAAAAACAAAGGATGATTTTTTACTTTTTAAATTTTATAATTAAAGTTCAAATTATTAGTGTAATAAGTTGAAAAAGAAAATAAATAAACCTGAATTTAAGTGTATCAACAAATCTGAATTTCTTAAAATAAAAAATAAAGAGACTAAATTTCAAATGTGCAAAAAGTACAGGGAACTGAAGCAAATTTTAACCAAAAACAGAATACATTGGTTTTGGGCTGCTACGAGTGGTGAGAGAACTACATAGGCCCACATCTTTTGGCACAATTTTTAGTTTGACCCTCAACGCAGACCGAGAACTTTTATAAAATAAATAAAATAATAAAGCGTTCCAAGCATATATTATAAGGATATTCCAGGGGTATAAGGTATATTTTTTTGGCATAATATTATGATCCCATCTTTCCTTCATTTTGCATCCCCCCATATTGGCTTTGTGATTGTAATGATATTTATACATAACCTTTTTTTTGTAAAAGAAATCACTATTTGAAGATAAGAGAAGAAAAGAAGAACTGCGAACGCAAATAGCAATTTAAGAACAAAAGCTAATTAAAATGCTTCAGGTTCTTTTGCATGGCAACCTGAAAACAACAGCCAGGCATGTTCTCTCTCTCTTTTTATGTTATATTCATAATTTCTTTGTATAGTCAGTATTACTGTATTAAAACCTTTCTAGTTGCGTATTACTGTAAAAAAAAAACAAAAAACAAGAGCACTAAATCTAGAGAAAACAGGAAAAATTATCAATGGAAATCATGGAAGCATATTTGCATGCATGAGACAACTTTAATATTTTTATGGCCATATTTATTTATTTATACTTCGTGTTGTTTGATAAAAATGTATCTCCTTAGCTTTATCTTGGTATACAAAATCAAAGGAAAGTTTTTAGCTTTCTCTTCCAGCTCCACTGTGTTATCTGGCCTGTTGGTTTTGGCTATATTGATGTCCTTCCACTTACAGTAGGTTTTGCATGATATAACATGAAAATCAGTTAAAAAGCCAAATGGGGTCGTGTCACAATGGTGACAAATTTATAAAACCTGCAAAGAAAAAAAGAAGATGATTTGAGCAAATTAACCGGACCTGGTTTAAATACAAGGAAATATATACGCAGTATTTACCAGTTTAAAAATGGAGACTATTTTGGGGAAGAGGCTCCAACTCTAACTGGTTTTAGTCTCTGTAGAGAACTTCTTCCATACTTAAATGCCGTCATAAATAGACTGATTAGATATACTAGGAACACGTGGATCTTTGCGATGATTATGTTGGTTTCTCTTTCTACGGTTGTTCTGTTTGACGCTTCTGTTACACCTCAATGAAGTGAGCAAAATTATACATTAAAAACAGAAGTAGAATTCTACAGGTTTCAAGTGAATTCTAGCAGTTCTATATCTGTTTGATCAGATAATCTATTTATCTGTAATGACACCTAGAAGATTTATCTCTAGTCGTAGTGAATATGCACCATTCTTATATCCAAGCATTTAGTTGATAGATTAGATAGAAATAATAAATATTTACTGCATTAAAGTCATTTTGATGATGAACCCCAAGTTGTGGAGTCTGGGTTTGAATAATCATTGTACCAAAAAAAAGAGTCATTTTGATGATACAATGCAGGAGAAAAGGCTTTTAACTATAGATAAGTACACACCTGATCTTTTCTTGGGGAAATTGTTCCAGTCATGTGGGCTCATCTTCATTTCGGAAGCCTTTATCAACTCAAGAAGAGCTTGATTAACCTGAAAATTAGTGAATAATTCAATCTTGTAAGGTTCTTTCCACAGGCAAATACAATAAAATAAAACCTATTCACTTTTAAATATCTACTAATGATGGAAGAGCACCAACTTTGTCAAGTTTGTATTCGATTCTTATGCATCAAGTAACCATTACTTCACAAGGCAGAATATTCTTCTCTACACAATTCTACAAGCTTGACATGTTTTGTTACCGTTTTTCCAATAAAATTCATTCTTACAAACATTTTCAACCTTCGTAAGTGCCATTTTAGTGCCCTTGCATCATAGAAAGATTCTCGGGGTGAAAACCCCCGATGCCTATCCCAAATGGATGAAGAAAAATTACCTCTTCTGTTCTCTCATGAGTTACTAGATGCCCCCCATGAAACTCTACCATTCTTGCAACAGGTTGTAGCTTCTCTGCTAGCCTCCTTGCATGATTTATTTGAGCAATGACATCTTGCCTACACATTGCAAAAATGTTAAATTAGTTGAGTTTCATCTCAAGAGATAATTATTATGATACATAAAAGACATTAGTATGTTGCTGTTTATGATACATAAAACACACTATAATCCTTATCAAACTATAGCAACTAGATATTCTTATACTAGTAGTATGCAACAAATACCAAATCTGCTAACTTCTTGTAGCTTCTTGTTCTTCTTTTATGTATTATTATTTAAATAAAAACTGAAAAAGAGAGAAATTATTTCAAACTTCAACTTGGAAGTTGGAGCTGTTAAGATCAGAAGTGAGCTTTCTAAATAGCACATTATATTTAAGCTCGTTTATTTAACTTGCACTAGCATGCACAGCAGAACAACCATACAGCACACTGAGAATAAAATTTTAAGAGGAAGTTCCAATGACTTTTTGTTATGAAAAATCTAAACAAGCCCATTACATGAAAATCCAAAAAAGGGGAATGCCTAGAGATTAACTAGCTTGGTTTATACCCCATTTTAAAAAAAGAGAATCGTTACTAGGCCTAGTAATTACATTATCTAATTCTCATATCAGTAGCAACCAGTTGAAACGCCAAGAAGTTGATTTCTGCATGAACAAGCAGCACTGGCAATGTATTAACATAACCACAAATAATCTGCCATATTGATAGAGGATAAAAAGGTTATCAAGAAGATGGCTCTAGTTTCTCTCTCACCACATGCTTACATTGGGAAAAGAAAAAGAGAACATTCTAGAATATGTTAAGTGTAACTAAATCTAAAAACTCAATTAACTAGAAATTATTATATTTGGCTAAAACCATAGATACATCCTATGGGAGTTTGAAAGTATTTGCATAATAAAAACTATTTTCAGGGTCATGAAATGTAGTACCTGCCATGAATGACTGATACAAGAAATCCACCTGAACGGATTAAATCAAGTTCTGCTCGGGTCATTTTATGTCTCCAGCATGCATTGATTTGCCCTTCAAACCCATGATTGGATTGCATGCCACTTGCTGTTATGCCTTTTACATATTCCTGCCAAGGACAAGCAAGCATCTCGCAGTTAGCATCTTAGAGTTAATCTACGGTTTATATAAACAGTAATATTGTTGCAAAAACTTCATAGGGTTATCTTCTTATGAGCCGAAAAGCTCACATCAATGCTTCTGACAAACAATGATGACAGATCGTCAACTATGTAAACATTTGACAACGATTTTCAGAGGCATGGTATCATCCTTGAGATAAACCGGATGAGTACATTTCACCAGAGGCATTTCCTATTGGAAAAACCATTATGGTTTCCAGGAACTATATAATTTAAATGAAGTATATTTCAAAGAGTATTCAATCAAAAGCAAACTTGCTCAAAAAACAAAATCAATCAAAAGCAAACAGATAATTGCAGCTTCAGTGTGCCGAAAAAATTTGCTACTCTTCAATACGCTGCCCATCTAATGGTATGGTGCAGAATGATGTATCCATCACCAAGAAAATCAGAACATCCACTCGAACAAGTATTAGGAACTTCTTATTGTTAGGTTATGGACTAATAGTGAACAAGGAGTAACTTTTATCAGGGCCTAAGTGATTAATATGGTTGTCATTCAAATCCAGTAACGATCAGATTCAGTGTAACTTACTTGATACAAAATTACTCTTCTAGTGTTGGAACCGACAAACTCCTCAAGGTATTCCTGCAATCATATGTAACATGAAACTCTATGAGTTGCCTTTGTGCATGGAAAAAGAAGGGTTATATTTACTCATTTGTTTTAGAAAAAGAACCAAGGTGTATCTTTGATATTACTTCAATTGGATGCTGAATTTGACCTTGTTGAACTCAGGAAACTCTTAATTCAGAATGGCAGGCCATTAGTTTTGAGGGTTATGAAATATATGCTAAATTAAACCTCATTGTCATAAGCCAATTTAATCATCCTCTTTCCTCAGTTCCACATTCTAAGCTATATAAATAATGGGGTGATTACTGGATACTGCTATATTAGTAGGGTTTCTTTTTTTCTGAAAAGTCATATTGTCATAACCATATCTGAATATAAGACATTGGTATTTCATGAAAAAATAAAAAGTTGAAACAACATAGTTCACAATCACCAAATAAAAAGGAAAAGGATTTTGTTAACAAAGAACAACATTACCTCTGAGTAGTGCGTGTCTAAGTCAACCGCTGCTCTTTGCTCAGGAGTCTTTGCCTTTAAAAATCGAATTGCAATGGATAATGTTTTCCGGTCAAGCTGCAACATAGTAAAACAAGTTACTTACTAGCTGCTCCTAAATCCTAATATAAGTTCCAAAAGTATGAAAGTGAATCTGGTTTTCAGCTGATGAGAACGAATTAACTTTATATCAATATGAGAACTTCATAACTATAAACAGTACTACTACTGACATCATATTGGATGATGACCAGGAAATTAACTGTCATTCTTCTTTCTCAGCAACAAAGATACAACAGTGAGAAGTGATATCTGGGGAGACTTAGCAGATCAAGGAGTCTTTCTAAACTGAGAGATAAAGTGCTTGGCAGAATGGCAGGCTATGATAAACTTTAACTTTTCGGAAACTGAAATCCACTGTAAATTAGTAAAATCTGTCCTCTGTGTTCTACAGTTTAGCTAATGATTCCAAATTGTGACATAATCTCTACAGTTATCATTAAAGTTTCTTAAGCTGCGGTAATAATGGATATGCATAAAACTCATCAAATTTATGAAAAAATGAAGAGAACTCAATTCAAGGCAACCAAATGCCCAGAAACACAAATAGAAGATAAAGAATTACCTTCGGGCAACATTCAAAACCTCCACCTGTTACATTAAGTAATGCTAAAGAAAGAATTCTATCAGGCACCAATGCCGCCATCTTACAAGCAATCATAGCCCCTGTTTCGGATAACAAATTCAAGCAAACTTTATATTAAAAACAAGATTACCATTTCCTCATTAATACAAACTAAGAAGGTTAAAGTTTTTTTTTTTAAAGTTTTTTTTCTGGATTTATTTCATTCTTGCAATGAAAATTCCAATGAATTCACTCACCCATTGAATGCCCAAAAACATGGGCTTTCTTCCAGCCCAGATGATCCAATAAGGCAATTGCATCTTTTGCCATAATTCTCGTCCTGCACTTAACATCCAGAAATAAGAAAGAAAAATCACTTTCCTCGCTCTTCTTCTTCAACCGGCGGTGTTAGTAATTTTTAAGTCACTTACAGTATTAAACACATTACAAAAATTTGATTGAATTTATTTATTTTTAACAAATAACAAGCTACAGTTCACTGTAAAAAGCAGGAAAAAGCGCCTTTATTAAATAACTATTAACATCGAAAACAGGAAAAAGAAAGTCAAAGCATAATAAAAATTGAATGCTAATAAACCGCTAAAAACAAAAGAGACTCACGAATAGTCTGATTTTTTGTTGGGAACGGAACTCCGGCCCATCCCACGATTATCGAGGGAACAAACCTCGATGCCGCCGACCTCATTGTTAGCTCCGTCGGATTCCCGATCAACCGCCATAGTTTCATCGTCGTTGGCCCTATCGGTTCCGGCCAGTCCCCTGATTTGTGGGCCCCACGAGTCGTGTGTACCCGCCAATCCTGACCATTCATTCACCAAATTATCAGCTACCGCCCAAAAAGAAGGATACATTCAACAAACATTTGAAAGTAAAATAAAAAAAATTAAAAATCACCTGTGATTAAGAGCACTTTGATAGGGCCGTGACCGTAAGTCCGATAATAAATCTGGATCCCATTGTTTAGAGCAGCGTCGACAGCGTTCTGCGTTTTTCCCACCTCGCAATACGGCATCGTTTCGTAGATTGGATTCACAATTTATGCTCTGAGGATTAAAAAAATAATTGATAAAGATTATAATTTTCAGTTTTTTTTTTTAAGTATAATCTGAGATTATTCAGATTTCTGCTGTTCCAGAATATGAAAAGAAGATAAAGAGGGAAGACGAGCAAAAGGACGATGAATACTTATACGGGTATTGGCGGTTGGATTGCACCACGTGGTTAGTGTCTATTGGTTGTTGCCACGTTGGATAGTTGATTGGCGCGAAATCGGTCAAAGGTCATATTTTAGATCCCTTCCTAATTACAATTGCAACGAACCGACCGCGGGCATCATGAGCTAAAGCTCATCGAGCCGTACACGTGGGAGGCTTTTGAATAGGGATTTTTTTATTGCGCAGTTTCATCAAATCAGTATGTATGAATTTGTCCACGAATTACACATGCTTTGGGGCAATATATATATTTTTATCCAACACTGCAGGATAAGAATTTTTATTGGGATCTTAATACTATGGCTCAATATTTGGGTCTTGATACGTTAACACAAAATTTTTAATCATTTATTATTTTAAGTTGTTGATAATAATATTCAAATTATACCTCTACAACCCTTTCTGTTTTGGCCTATTGATGATTTTAAAATCTATACGTTTGAATAATGTGATTGAATAATGTTTCGAACTATTAAAGTTCAATTCATACTATGTTTAATCTTTTAAATTGGTTGAGTTTAGATACAACATTAATACTTGTTTTTGGAGATAAGTTTTTGAGTAAACTCTTTAGATTTACTCATTGCCAGAATTTTTTTTTCTTTTGAGAAATATTTTTTCACTTAATGTTCATGTATATTCAACTTATTAATCATCACTTCTGATCTTAATTATCGCGTTCCATTTGAAGTGATTAAAAGCATGTTTAGTCGTTATCCTACTCAAATCTACGGTGGCAGACCACTTAGCCACTTGTCCCTAATCCACTAATACAGACTAAACGTAGGGCATTTCAAGATTGTAGTGAAAGGTATAAAAATCTTCGACTTCAATAAAAAGGTTCTCTTTCTCTCTCTCTAACTTTTATGCTGGCTCTCTGTCTTGTATCAATAAAGTGAATTGCGTAGCTTTTATTATCATCTCTACCTGCTAGATTCAAACATAAACAATCTAATTCGGTTTAAAATATAACCTAAATTCGAGTCCAAATTTAATGAATGCAGCAAAAACTCAAGAAAAAAAAATTATATTCATAGTAGAATTAGTAAGTAACAATCAAGCTTGAACCAACCATGTATAGTTCGTTGTTTGGGACTCGGTTGCTGCCTTGGATGTTTTGTTTGACTTGATCAAGGATGTCGAACCAGATTTTCTTTTTCTTTTTAAGTAATGAACCAGATTTTCGTCGGTGAAGGTTGGGGTCTTTCGAGAAAACAGAAGCTATGCATAGGTTTCCTTATGGTTGTTTGCACTCTTTGGAATAGATCTCTTCCCTTATCTTAACGATAATGGAGATGATGAAAATGGGTGTCTTTTGTTGGATCGGTTATGTGTATTCTGTATATTTGGTTTAATCCATTATGGTCTTTGTCTCTTTGATGTATCGGAGCTGTTTTTCTTTCTGTATTGTTTTCTTCATGAAATGAAATTTATGTTAAAAAAAAAAGGTAAACTACATCATTAGTCACTAAACTATAGGTAAGTTTTCATTTTGGTTATTTAACTAAAAGAATTATAATTTGGTCATTGAATTATTCAAATGTTTTCATTTAAGCCCAATCATTGGGCTGTTAAATTCGATATTATATGGCTTTCTCTGTTCTCATTGCTTGCATCAATTGAAAGTTCTCTTTCCCATTCTCTTTTGCAGTTCGATTTTCTTTTTCATGAAACAACTTTGTATGTCACGAATCTGTGAACCAAAATTCAAACAGCTTTTTTCTTCGATCTCTAACACTAATCTTCAGATCGACTTGGATCTAAAGTATATTCTTCTACTTGTTGATGGGAATTGATCCACTGTACCGATTATCGAATTGTCACTTGGAGCTCGTTGGCTGAACTTTAAAAAGAAACTTAACAGCCTAGTGACTTAAATAAAAAAATTTGAATAGTTCAATTACTTAAATGAAAACATTCGAATAGTTCAAAAACCAAATTGTAATTTTTTTAGTTAAATAACCAAAACGAAAACTTACTCATAGTTTAGTGATTAATGGTGTAGGTTACCCATAAATAAAACAATGCATTTTATGTTTTCTATAATTAATAGAGGCATATTGATAAATTTAGTCTTTAAAGTTTATATTTTTTGCCAATTGGGCTGTTATTCTCTTTCAGAGCTAAATTTGACCATTAACACTTTTAAAAAGAATCGAATTTGATCATTGACCTTTCAAAAATAGTTTAATTATTATATTTTAAGGAAATTATTGACTAAAACACTAGAATTTAAACATGACAATCCATGTGAATTTCATGCTTCTTTTTTATTTTTCTAAATATTTTTATAATTTTTAATTTATTTATTATGTGGCATATAAGATAAATGGTGTAAAGTTAGCATGAAGTACACTTTAGCACACACGTGGTCATATCAACATTGTTGAAAATTTAATATTTTAGTTAACATTATTTAACCTTTTGTTGAAATGTTATTAGTCAAATTTGGTCAAAATATAAAACAAAGACAATTTACAAAATATGTAAATATTAAAAGTTAAATTTATCAAAATTTATAGTAAAGTTAGTATTTGATATATTGATAGTGTATTTTTTTAACTTGTCATGTGTCACACTTGACACTCGTCTCTACACTCTAATGCTACTCACATCGTCATATCAACTATCCGTAATTCCTCCCTAACTTATAAACGAGAGGATAATGCACTTCACTGCACTTGAACCTACCTTATCTTACATTGATAATAATACCTATACCAATTAAACTAAAACTCAATAAGCAACATGCAACGCTTACTGTTTTCATTTATACTTTAGTTATGATTTGTTTTTAAAACTGACAATATTTTAATTATCAAAATATTTTTTATACTTGAATAGTATTATTTTATATTAACTTCATGAAATAAAATTAGTATTAATTGATTAATTAAAAAAACAAACATGTAAACTTACGTGAAATGTTGATGACGTCAATAACTATTTCTTTTAAGACTCGTTCCCCTTTTATTAATTAATATTTTAAATTATTAAAAAATAGTTTTTATGAGATTAAAATTTAAAAAAAGTAATAACCAGATTAAACATTTAATTTTATAGTTTTAAAAAAAATAATATTTATAAGGGACCACAAAACATAAAAAAGAAAATGTAGTCAAGTTTTTAATTAACGGGTGGCCCTAGTTTCCAACCAAGTGACCTGAGAGACTGACGTTATGACTGTAGTAAATTAATTCCGCTATGGACTTCCATCATTACTTTACATTGGTTAGTCATTCATTACCTCAAAAATGGTAAATTATTGTATAACAATTTAGATCTTCAGTAATATTTTTAGAATTCAGACAAATGGTCCAATCAGTATTTTAATTAAATCGGGACGTGATTTGACTGCCTATCAAATAACATTTATTTATTTATTAGAAAATTATAATTCAGTTTAAATGATTCAATTGTCGTTTGCAGATTTTTGGTCTGTTGGTTGAATGGAAGTTAAATATTTTTATCCACATTAATATATTATTTGATTTTCAATTTAATCGATTTTATCGATTGATTTTATTTATTTCCAACAACATTAATTTTACGTACTAAAAATAGAAATGGTTTTTCTTAAAATTTATTAATATTATTCACATCGAAAGGGATGGAATATGGATATGGCCTTAGCCCTAAATGCTAAAATTGTTTTTCAGGTCTCCTGAAAATCTATAAAATTATAAATTAGTACAATGGTAAAATTATCTTTTGACCTTTCAAGAATTTATAATTTAATTTTGTGCCCTCTTCTTCTTTTTTTTGCTTTCGCCCTTGCATGTTTGTAAATATGTTTTATATTATATTTAATTAACACCTAGATTGATGGTTGGGTTAATCGAAAAACGTGTTTGATGCAATACTGCCTTGAGGACTCGATTATAATATGCAGCAATATAGGGACTAATTTAGAATCTAGGCGATAGTTTAGAGATGTTTTGTGAAATTAAGCCTTCCCAAAATATAAAATAAGTGAAAATTAAGAAAACGGTGCCGTTGAAGCCAAATTAGTGATTTGTCCATAAGTAAAGTATCTTAACTGGACGAAGTGCATAAAAACCTTTGCAGCTCAAATTCCGTATGACTGCTAACATAAGAAGCTCTCTGTGCTCATTTTCAGATTCTGTCTCTTGCCAGGTTTCTCACCAAGACTTGCATTTTCTCGAGAAGCAAACGGAAGGTAACTGAAGAAGGCACAGTCAGAGGGACGAAGACATCAGCGTAAAGAGCAAAGCTTTGCTTCTTTTGAAAACCCTAGACCCGATCCTTGACAAGGAGCTGAGCCATCAATCGTCCCAAGAGAAAACATTGACGAAAGGAAAGAACTGAAATCTTTTTGATTCGAAAGTTTGAGAACCTTAAAAAAAAGGGGAAAAAAGAAAAGTTTAGTAGTGTGTGTGTGTTTTAGATGGACAGATCTAGATCCAAGAGGAACTATTACTATGACCAAGACTATGATGGGGAGACCATGGGTAGGACAAAACCTCGGTACAACAACCATCACTACCTACCTAATAGTCATCGTCACCGTGGAAACAATCCGAACAACAACAACAACGGAGGCAACAACGGTCGACCTCCGAATAAGAGCGGTGGTGGTAGCGGCGCCGGCGGAGGGGGACAAGACTCTTCCCTTATGGTCACTACTAGCTACCGCATTCTTTGTCACGATATGAAAGCTGGGGGTGTAATCGGTAAGTCGGGTAGTATTATCAAGTCTATAAGACAACATACCGGCGCGTGGATCAACGTACACGAGCTGATTCCCGGTGATGAAGAACGCATCATCGAGATATCTGACACGCGTCGCCGTGACCCTGAAGGGAGAATGCCGTCGTTCTCGCCTGCTCAGGAGGCGTTGTTACTTGTACATGAGAGGATTCTGGAGAGTGATTCACAGTTTGGGTTTGGTGGTGGCGGAGGAGAGGAGGAGGAGGAATACGGAGCGGTGGCGAGAGGAGGAGGGAACAGGGTAGCGACGAGGTTGGTTGTTTCGAGGATGCATGTGGGTTCTTTATTGGGGAAAGGAGGAAAGATTATTGAGCAAATGAGAATCGAAACAAAGACCCAGATTAGGATTCTGCCTAGAGACCATACTTTGCCCCGTTGCGTTTCCATGTCTGAGGAGATTGTTCAGGTCTGCGACCGATTGCATTTGGATTTGCATTTAATGCACACACACTAAAAAGGGGATTAGTTACAAAATACTAATACTAATGCTTGGGGTTTTCAATATTTGATTGATGATAATATGTTTAAACGCAATGGCTTAATGGAATGATTTGGGCGGTTGAATGTTTATGTACTGATTAAAGGATTTTTAGGTCTTGGATTTGGGATTATGGAGCCCAAAATCTTGATCTGAATGAATGCTACCCCTGGATTATAGGAGTTACTAATGTGGTTTCCTTTCATTGCTTTTCCCCTTAGTGAAACCTCTATTAAGAATCTAATACTAGTAGATGCCATTGGCATTGCCGGACTGCTGCTCTGATTTTTCGATCATTTTAAACAATTTACTCTTTGCTGAAACTAATAGCTTATCCTCTGCTGTTAAACTAAAGAGGCTTAAGGTTTCAGAAGGTTTTATTATGGAGTTTTTTGCTGGTATATTTTTTCAAAATTTCAGACTCTTTGCCCTGCTTCAATCGCATTCCTGTTATTTTGGTCATCTGTTGTGCTTTCAATTGTCTTCAAGTTGTTGCTTCATTCATGGTTCAATTTTATCTTCTTTCTGTTTTTGTTGATACTTGGATTCTTGGGCATTGAAAATGTGTGCAATGTAGTTTTTTTTCTCTAAAATAGCTCAGTGATATGTATTCGAATGCTATAATGCTCCATCTTGACCTTCTCAACATCATGCTTCTCTGTTATTTGAATATTTTTGAGTATCAACCATATTTTAATGGTTGCTGACAAAGCAGTCTGAATCTAGGTATTCTATGCAGCTGAGGCTGCAAGTGGGTCAAAATAGTTGGATAGTTCAGATCCATGCATCTTGAATAGTGTCCCACTGTCAATACTGCAGTGCAAAGAATAATGCTTCCATGGTGCTATCTATTAGGGGTGGTTTGCCTACCATACATGGCTATTCTGGAAAGCTTTATTGGTTTACATCTATTTATGCATATTAAGTTTGAACTGGTTTTATGATATTTGTCTAATGTTGAAATGGTTTTATGATATTTGTCTAATGTTGTTTATCGTGCAGGTTGTAGGTGATGTAAATGCTGTAAAAAATGCTATAGCAATTATTTCATCACGCTTAAGGGAGAGCCAGCATCGTGACCGCAGTGGTCATTTCCACGGACGAATGCATTCACCAGAGCGGTTTTTCCCTGATGATGATTATGTTCCAAACATAAACAATGCTTCACGTAGATCATCTATGGAAGGTTCTTTTGGTTCTCGGATGTCTACTATGAATTACAGAGGCAACAATTATTCCTCACGTCCATCTGGCTTCATTGAAGCTGGGGCTGCTCCTATGTCTGACAGTGGACAGCCTCTTTATGGTGAGGAGCTTGTGTTTAGAATACTTTGCCCTATTGACAAGGTGGATAGTGTTTTTGGAGAGCCAGATGGCATAGTAGATTTACTTCAAAATGAAATTGGTGTGGATGTCAAGGTTGCTGATCCCATGGCCGGGTCAGATGAGCAGATAATTACCATTTCTTCCGAGGAGGTACTTACCATCTCTCCGTTTATTTAATGATATCCCATCACTTGGGTGTATAGTTGTTTCTTTAGCCTACACTCTTTTTTTATCTTGTTTGTCAGCTTTTTTCGGGTGATAAATTCCATCTGACTTCAGCTTTTCGGATGAGATATTTTCATTAACTATATTTAAAACTTGAAAGACATTTAAAAAATAAAAATAAAAATCGCTCCTCCTTTTGAATTTTCATTTCTACATATTCAGAGGTTTCTAACATATCTTTGGTTTTCATTTGTCCTTAGGGTCCTGATGATGAGTTGTTTCCAGCTCAAGAGGCTTTGTTGCATATCCAAACTCAGATTGTCGACCTTGTTCCTGATAAAGATAACATAGTAACTACTAGGCTACTTGTTCCATCTACCGAAATTGGATGTTTAGAGGGAAGAGATGGATCGTTATCTGAACTGAAAAGATTAACTGGTGCAAACATACAGATATTGTCAGGGGAAGAACTTCCGTCTTGTGTATCACGGCCCAATGAGATTGTGCAGGTTTGCTACTTAGATTCCTATTCTTACCAAGCATTGAGAGCTTAGCTTCTTGTATATTCTGAATGAGGGGTGAGATGATAGGATGGATTTACCTTGTATATTCTGAATAGTACATTGATTTACTCTGCAGATTGTGGGGGAGATAAAGGCAGCTCGAGATGCTCTTGTTGAGATCACATCACGATTACGCAGTTACTTGTATAGGGACTTCTCTCTGGACCCTCCACCTTCAGCACCATCTATCACTGCAACAGCGTCCATGGGGAATGTTTCTCCAAACTTAACTCCATCTCGTGATGGTCAAACTGCCAGTCCCGGAACCTATCAAAATATGCCAACGCCAGCAACACCATCATCATCAAAGGTTGTACTTATGCTGCTTTTCTTTTAATTTTGACTTTCCTTTCACTGCTTCTTTGTGGGCATTTGTTTTCTTCTGTGTTGCGTATGTAGTTGTAAGAGAAAATGGTTCTCCAAAACATCAAAATTTTCTTCTTTAACTGTTATATGTACTGCACAGGGTGAACATCTTGAATGTGATATATGCGGTCCTCTACTGCATTCTAAGAATATGATTATAATAAAAGTGAATTATTTTTTATAGGAAGTTGTGAAATCTGGTGCTGAAACAGTGAAGCAGACTGAATCTGAACGCCGAGAAGATGTACCAAGTGCAATTGCAATTAGCAGGTGACTAAGTTTTGTGTAATCTTACTCTTATTTGGTCCTTTTTAATATATTTATGTATAAAAGGAAGGTTGCATCACAATCTCTCTATCTTTTTGCTGTTAAGTAATATTTCCATATAAAGAATGAAGGCTCTTCTTTCTAATGAATAATACCTCTCTTGCTTGTAATTTTCTATTAGAATCGCCGTACCACTTGTTACTAGGAGTACACTTGAAGTTGCCATACCGGACTACGCCGTTCCCAAGCTCATAGCAAAATCGAAAACCAAACTGGTCCAGATCAGTGAGGTAACCAACACAGCTGTCTACTACCTATTTCATTTATGTTCTCTTTGGTTCAATCTAGTTCTCAAGTAATATTTATCTCTCGGTTTATGACTTTGCGGTATAGTTGTCTGGTGCCAATGTGACTCTGGTCGAAGACAGACCAAACGAGACACAAAAGATCATTCAAATATCAGGTACTATGGAACAGTCTGAGAGAGCCAAAAGCCTGCTTCAAGGCTTCATTTTAAGCTGTAAGTCTCTCTTCATATCAATGTCTCCCATTTCCTCCTTGTAAACTGATGTCTCATTTGGCTCTTTCCATATTTGATTCAGCACAAGAAGATGGACCGTAAAGATAAATGCTGGAACTCGGAGCTGTCTTGTCTGTATGGGGGATGGCATGTTAAAAAAGTTTTCTCGTACATTATCCGATTATCTCCAGATGTATGGTTCTGGAGTTATAATGAGGATTTGTTCAGTGTCATGTAGGGCATAAAAAACGAACGAATATGTCTTGTCTTTAAAATCGGTGTTTTAGATTAAGAACTGTGAGAAGGGTGAGAGTGCTCCATTGTAAATTAGAACATGAGGGATTCTCTCTGTCTTGGTCTTTTCCCTGCAATGCTTCAATTTTTTCCTGAATGAAGAAGAAAGACTGCAGTTATTTTCGTTGCTCAAAACTTTTACAGGAACTTGCCCACTGCATCATCTACCAGTAAGTTTCTCTTATATACATATAATTTCGGTTAACTCGATTAATAGTAGTTTAGTTCGGTTATTAAATGAACACTGTTTAGACTGTCGTATGAAGTTTGACGTGGCAGACAAGGCAATCGATGTATTGACATTGTTTTGACTTCATCACATGTAGAAGCTGAAAAAAACCTTTGGCAATGTCTGAAAGTCTCTATTTACCAATAGCTTCTTATATTAATGTAAAAGTCTGAATTTTCCTTTTAATTCTTTCGTTTTTTAAATTTCTTTAATATTATAAATTGTAATTATCAAATTATATAATTTAACAGAAAACAATTTTTTTAAAGTCATTATGGCTAATTGCTTTTGACTAGTTCAATTTTCAACCTCTTAAAGAATGTGAGCGAGTAGAATGAGAGAATGGTTAAATTAATAAAGAGGGTACAGTTAAAATCCTCAAGAATAAGGGTTAATCATCTATATTTATATTTACCTATACTACTATAAAATCTCTAATTGGATAGATAATATGTTTCAGTTAGAAAAAATCTTTAAAAATAATGAATATTACTACAATATTTTTTCTTTTATACAGGATTGAGAAGAAATGATAAGGACAAAATCTGAATTCTAATATTTTAAAATTTAAAATTTAAAATTTGTTGACATTAAAAGTAGTTGTTTTTTTTAAGTTATAAATTTTAATTTATTGGAAATATCGAATTAAATAATTGATCCAAAGGAGAACTCATACAAAATGCTAGAGCTAAACTCTGGAGTCTGCGTTTTTTTTTTTTGAGATATCATTGGAGTACCAAATGAAACGGCATGTATATTTGCCGTTTAGAACACTAGGCTCTCACCTATTTATCCACAACTGTAGTCTAAACAAAGAATTGAGCTGTCCTAATCCTAAACCATCATAGCTCGAGCTTCAAGCGTTCCAGAGAGTGCAGTGTAAGGCCATGGCCTTTGCTATTTCCAATCCAACTTCCATTGCTTCTTCAGTGTCACCATCGCTACTTAAATCGGTAACAGGTTCACCCATTTTTTCTTTTCCGAATTTGGTCTCATCATTTTCTTTGTAAATTTAAATTAATTTTTTTTGGGGATTTTTTAGCAGACCCAAGCGAGAGCAGGGACTAATTCATTTCGTCTCAACACCCACCATTTAAACTCACAGGTTTTGTATTTCCAAACCCGTATTTTACTTGTACTGTTAAATTACCCGAAAAATATTTTTATTTTATTTTATGATAAATATATATTTTTTCAGGTTGTTTCCCGGTTAAAAAGTGAGGGCGGTGGTCGTCGGGTTTGGCGCCGGAGAAAATTGGTATATATTTTTTTATTTCCAACTTCTTTCTTTTCTTGTATATATGATAAATTTGATAATTTCTAGTACCAATTTGTCGGTAAATTGATTTCTTTTTCAAAATAAATAAATAAATGAACAGTTGAAGATTATTTAAAGAAATGTCTAATTGGCTTAAAATTTGGATTAGCTGAGTGAGGATACTGTTTTTTTTTATGTGAATTTATAAGATAAAATTCAATCTTATCAATTTTTTATGCTGGAGACTGATACTGTTTGAGCATTCGTCCTTTTTTTTCAGTAGCAAATATATGAATGAATTTTTTTTTGTCAAAGTACCTGCTAACTGCTAAGTCCCTCTATTATAGGGACAGGATCAAACTAGTCCCTCAACTATTAAATTTATCAATTTAATCCCTGTACTATTAAAAAGAACTAAATAAAGTCAAATTGTAACATAGTTAACATTTACTGTTAAAAAATGACATGAAAATCATTTTTTTCATTTGCAGTTCAACACCAAACAAAAAGATTTCATTTGCAAAACCATAAAAAGCTTTCAAAATATTAATTCTGTTAACAATAAATGGAGATTTTTAAATAGTAAATGTTAACTTAGTTGAAATTTGGGCTTATTTGATTTTTTTAATAGTATAGGGACTAAATTGATCCATTTAATAATAAAGGGACCTGCTAGGTATATTTACCGTCGTTTTTCTTATTGTTTTCCTTTTGGTTCCTGATTTCCAGGAAATTTTCGGTATTGTATCTGTGGGATGAAGGGTTATTTTATTTCATTTTCATCTATTAAATCCATAATGATTGCATTTCAGTGAAATTGGGATGAATGCTGTTATGTAATAAGTGTTAGTTCAAGTTTCACATTCTCATATTCGGTGGAAATCTTCCTGCATTAAGGATCTTGATCACATCGAAATGAATTTCAAGCTTTGTCTTTGGTCTTTTGCCATTGTGATGAAAAATATTATGCTTGAGGGCATTTTTGTTGCAATGTTTTTGACGTTTTTGATCTACCTTTGTGTTTTTATGCAGGCGAAGAAGGATGAAATGTTGCAGTACAAGTTGGAGAGGATGCCGTTCTTAGAGGAGCAAGTTCGGAAGATAAGAGAAGGAGGGAAACTGTTGACGATGGACATTGAGACTGTTGCTATCTGAGGACAATCGTTTTGATTTTGTGAATGATGTAGCGGCTGAGGCCAAAGAATATGTTGAGAATAACCGGGATGAATACGGAGGTTCGAAGAAAGCTATACTTCATGTGCTCAGTAACCGTGTCAATGATTCCGGGTTTTACCGGCCGGATGCTTATGCCGAATCTGACCCTTTCAAGCCTGGACCTACTTATTTGAAGGAAGAATTTACATAAAAGGTTTTAAAGGTAACATATGTGTTTTAAGACTGTAATAGGTTGAATGCTAGTGTACATGATGATCAAGATTTTCTTCCTTTGAAACATTTCAAGTCTAAATGGTTTAATTGGCTATGTATCAAATTTTAAACTTGAAATCATCACATGGACAGTTCAGATTTAACATATTTTTTAAAAGAATTAACTCCCAAGTTTTAACGATATTGTCTGTTTTCTAATATGTCAAATTTAAGCTGTTCATACAGTGCACCTGTTGATTCATGTGTTTTCAGAATGTTCCACTCTAGTTAGTTTGATAGAAGGATTTGATTGATATGATGTTGATGTTTTGGGGATTTAATTAGAATATTTTGAAGTTTGGATCAATATAAAATTTGAATTATTCGGTGCGCATGTGATGAAATTTGAATATATTCTACATCAGCTAGGTTTGATAGTAGTAGATTGATATATTATTGATATTTTGAGGAATGAGTTAAAATGTTTTGAAGTTTGGTATAATTTAAAATTCGTGTTTAAAATTTGATGCAAGTATTTTTAATATATTCCACATTAATTAGGTTGATAGAAGGACTTGATTGATATGTTATTGGTATTTTGAGGAATGAGTGAAGTTTGGGATCAATTTAAAATTCGAATTATTCAGTGCACGTGTGTTTAAAATTAGATGCAAATGTTTTTAATATGTTCCACATTAGTTAAGTTGATAGAAAGACATGATTGATATGATATCTAGTATTTTGATGAATTGGTTAGAACGTGCTGGCGTGTTTAAAATTTAATACAAGTGTTTTTAATATATTTTACATCGATTTGGTTGATAGAATGACTTGATTGATATTATATTGATATTTTGATAAATTAATTAGAACGTTTCGAAGTTTGGGGACCAACTTGAAATTCGAATTATTCTACGTACGTGTTTAAAATTTGACGTAAATATTATTAATATATTTCACATCAAATGAATAATTTGATTGATATAATATTGATACTAGACAGAGTATTGTACATGGTGTGAAATTTATCTTGTTTTAAGATAATTTGTAATTTAAGGTAAATAAATTAAAAGAATATTAGATTTTGTGACTAAAGTTATGGTATGATTAAATAATTTAAAATAAAATAAGAAAGTAATATGAAATAAGTTATGGTCTGATGAATTAAATAATTCGATCTGGACTGGATAAATTTATTATTTTCATATTTATATGACTTATTTTAAATATATCTTTTGTTGACATTTCACTTTTGTGCAGTCCAAAATAAAAGGTGTAAGCTTTAATTATATAATAAGCGCTTAAACTATACCTTTTTAATTTATTTAAATATCTAAAGTTTTTTGGTCACGTATTAAATTATAGGTTAAACTATTATCCTCCATTAAAGAAAATCAAAGTCAATCGAAATTAGATTTTGTATATAATTAAAAATATCATGTCAATTTCTGATTGGTTGAAGGGAATTTTTCTAATACAGAGATAACAGTTGAGGTCATAATAGTTATGAAATTATAATTTAGGTACTTGGTTTAACCAATAAAAATGTTTAGTACTTAATTAGAAAAAAAGGCGTAGTTATCAACAAGTGTTGGGTGTAGTTGTAAGATACATTGTATTTCTAAAGAAGAAAGCAAATTTTAATCGTGGAGATGACATTATTAGGAGAGACAACCACGAACCTGAACATACACTATAAAATAAACATGAATAATACAAAAAAAAGAGTAAAATTTAAAAGTTTATTATTCAATTAAGTCAAAATTTAAATATGATATACACGTCATTTTTTGAGAGGGTTAAACTTCTATTTGTTAATTAGAAAAATAGAAGTGTTATATATTAGCGAGCCCACTTTATGTGCTTTCATGTATCTAAGCTTTTGATTAAGAATGAGCAATTTGTGAGTTGAGACACTTGCGAGTCCAAGATCTGACTAGATCAAATCATTAAAATTGTTTACCATTTACATATCATGTATATATATTCTCCAAATCCAAATCAACCTAGAAAGAGTTTGAAACTAATATGTGAGCAATATATAATATGTTAGGAATTATAAAAGAAAATCCCCATAAAAACTTTGGGCGTGCCTAAAAGGGGTCAAGATACCCTCTTGCCTAGCTAAGGGTGAGTTTGGATGGACGGTGAGTTTACCTGCGGTTAGTTTAAAAACAGCGGTGGCGGTGAGATTAGATACTGTAGCGATACTGTAGCGTGAGACAAAAAGTAAGCTAAACGCACCGCACCGCACCCAATCGCCCATCCAAACCCACCTTAAATTTCCAAACTCTCGCCTCTTCTCTCCAATATTCTTCCAACATCCTCATTTTAAAAATAAAAAAAAAAGGATCGATACAAATAACAACAATAGGCATCAGATTTCAACAATGCCTTAATATAAATAAGGGAAACCCGACAAATACACAAAAGGTGTTTGAATAATCCTGTCGAAAGCCGCTCCCTAATCGAGCCAACTTATCCGCACATTGATTCCTCTCTACTTGAGTTAACCTTTGGTAAACTTAAGCAAGAAAGACCTGCAATCATTAACAAGAATGGAAAGCGCAATAATATTTGCATTATCAATCTCAATCAGTTTAATAGAAATTTCAGAATCACTCTCAACATTAATATTTTTAATGCTGATTGCAATCCATCCTTAATTGCCCATAGCTCCGCTTCAATGCTTGTGATTCAAGGAATATGTTTACATGACCCACTGATTCATTCTCCCTTATGATTCCTTAAAATAACCCTTTCTCCTCCTTTGCCCAAATTTCTGATTGAGGAGCTATCGGTGTTGATTTTGATGGTTCTGACAGCAGGCGGTTTCCAGGAGACTTGAAGGAATATAGGAAGAGGTAGAGTTATTCTGGGCCGGGCCGGGCCGGGCCGGGCCGGGTTCATGTTGACTGTCACTAGCCAAAGCTTCCCAGAGCCTATTACTCACAAGACGGTGATGGAACAAATGTTCCACTGATTCCAGGTGGCTTTTACCATAATAGGGATAGTTTGCTAGTATCCCTATGCGGTTGATACTTGGAGTTGGGTCTGTTACCATGTGATGGGATTGGATCCTCCAAATCCGGATCAAAACGTCTACTGACTGGAAATGGGTTTGGAAAGCAAGGAGTCGGGCATTTTTCTCTATGCATTAAAGGAAGTAATCCAGCCAATGAAAAGGCCGAAGAAAATGAAAAATTATTTTATTATCTGACGTGGCTTAATATAGAATATAGAATATAGAATATAGAATACTATCTTAAAGTGCAGTGAGAAAATCCGTAGAAGATTTCAGCCCACGTGGAATACAATCCGTAAAATCAGTTAGAGGCTTAATTTCACTCTCTTATCTTCGCCAAACAGTTGACAGAGGAGAGAGTTTCTCTCATCATCCTCTCAAAACCGAAACTCGGGAATTTCAACTCATCATCCACTTTGACTCAGCGGTTCACCTCACTGAGTCAACTAAAAGTTATGGCGTTACCGACTCATCAGTTACAGAGATTCCTTGCAATCGAGTTCAATTTCATCTCCAATCCCAAAATCGCTTACAGGAACCAACTAACCGCAACAACGGCGATAAGATCTAGTCCAAGAAGCCCCTGCCGTTGCTCCGCGATTGCAATCAACGCTCCTTCTTCGCTAACGGATGTTTCCGGGATCCGTTGGGGGTCGACGAGTGTGCAGGGCAGGCGCGAAGAGATGGAGGATGATTTAGTTATACGATCGGATGGTCTTGATGGATTCTCGTTCGCTGCCGTCTTTGATGGCCATGGCGGCGTAGCTTCCGTCAAGTATCTCAGGTATGGTAATTACATATGCGAATTATTAGTATTATTGGTTTCTATTGTGATTTTATTAGGAAATACTGATTGATTTGAGATGGTTTTGATTAAAACAGGGATGAACTGTACAAAGAGTGTGTTACAGCTTTACAAGGTGGAATTTTGTTGAACGAAGGAGATTTCAACGCTATTAAGAAGGGGTTAGCGGAAGCTTTTCAAAATGCTGATAAAAAGTTGCTCAACTGGTGAGTAAAAGATTGAAATATGCTTTGGAACTTACAGATATTGAAAATGGATTTTAGTTTAATTTTGTAGTCTTAATATGATTTTAGATTTTTGTATATTATTGGTTGAAGGATTAGCTGGTGTTTCATTTTGTTGAAGGCTTGAAAAGATTGGAGACGGCGACGATGAATCCGGTTCAACCGCCACAGTCATGTTAATTGGAAATGAAGTGCTCTTCATTTCTCATGTTGGTGATTCTTGTGTGGTATGGATGCCTATTCCTATTTCAGTGTTTGAATTAAAGCTGTTTTTTCACATTAGAATCCTTAACGCTAATACTTCTGAGTTTCCAAAAAAATAGTAGCACTTTGGGAATTAGACAGAAAAATCCTTTATTTTTATTTATTTTTGGATAAGTATGAAATAGGAATTATTTCTTGTTTCGCCTTTCGCTCGACATCACTTTGCGCATCAGTACTACTCTGTCCGTGCTCCTGTACAACTCAACTCAAGATTTTGAAACCATTTTGAGAACCAGCTAAGGCTTTTGCCTTGTTTTCAGAAACTTTTTGTTTTTCCCTTACTTTTGCTACTGTGCTGAGGATAACCTTCAATAAACTGCTCCGACTCTTCTTCAATAAACCCTTTACTCTTTAAGGGGATTATATCACTTTTTCATTCTTTTTTCAGCTGATACATTGATGCAGGTTTTGTCTTGTGCTGGAAAAGTACAAGTCTTGACTGATTCTCATCGACCCTATGGCAGCAACAAGGCCTCTTTGCAAGAAATTAGAAGAATCAGAGAAGCAGGTGGATGGGTGTGTTTTTTTTAAATTATGTTTTTTTTTCTTTTTCTGTTCTTGATGATTTTCTTTTCTGAAGTAGTTATATCATTGATCCTTCTAGCTCAAATGAGAATTATCACATCTTAAGTTATATTAAAACTTTATCAGAAACTCTAGTGCCTCAAACAAATTTGTCTTACTCACACTGCTCTGATCATAAACTATTTTCTTCTGTAATGTCCATATATAGATTAGCAATGGTAGGATTTGTGGTGACATAGCTGTATCCCGTGCTTTTGGCGACACTCGATTTAAAACGAAGAAGAATGAGTTCGGTTCTTTCCTTTCTCTCAATTTAAAGTCTTCTTTCATAGTAGTTTCTGTATATTTTCTGTACATTTCAAGCATATATAATAATGCCAATGGTTTGGGATCATTTGCTCAGAATGCTGAAGAAGGGAGTTGAAGAAAAGAGATGGTCTGAAAAATTTATTTCACGGTATGTCTTCGACGGATCCTTTGTTTCCTCTTCCCTCTTTTGATATAGGTTCATTTAGCCTTTGTTTATGCTTTACAAGTCAGATTTATTACAGTAACATCTAGCTGAAGTGGTTTTTCTTAATTAGCATAAGTGAGATGACCATTTGATTTATTTCAAACGTGTTTGAAACTTACAAGATTGTTTGTTTATCAATGTTTATTTTATTTCAGTGTAGTGTTCAATGATGACTTGGTCATAGCATCTCCAGACACTTTTAAAGTAGCTCTTGGATCAGATGCAGAATTTGTCCTGTTGGCATCTGATGGTTTATGGGATTACATAAACAGGTTTTCTTATCTATATTTGCTTTTTAACTCTTGCTCTTGCGTATGAAGTTGTATTATTAGTATGCTGTAAATTCAGTTTGGAAAGGATGCGACTCTGAGAAACCTATGATTTTCTTCTTTCAGTTCGGACGCAGTTGCTTTTGTTCGAAATCAATTACGAGAACATGGAGATGTTCAGGTGACTTTTACATTATACCGAACATCACCACTACTAACTATATCATATCCTCTAGTTCTTATCAGATGTTTATAAGCTTGCAGATGATATTCTTACCTCGGTTTAGTTCTAATTTTCTCCTTATTCCTGATTCAGGTAGCATGTGATGCACTTGCACAAGCCGCTCTGGTAATCAATTGCAAGAGTTATCTGTATCTTTGAATTCATTTTACTTATACATACGTTTGTGCTGCACCAGTTTCAGTAACCATAGAAATCGTATCTTACCATGCAGGATAAAGGCTCAGAAGACAATGTCAGCATTATCATAGCTGATTTCGGGTATGCAGCTTTCCCTACCAGTAATAATTGCTGCTATGCTTTTGTAGAGTTTAAGCTGAGCTGACAGGATAATATTTGGATCAACCTCTACTAGAAAACCAACGATTAGTTTTCTTTTTTCCCTCCTTATTGAATAATTAATGCGTAGTTATGATATTAGTCTTTAAACTAACCATTACCAATACTTTCCCTCCTTAAAGTCTTTATTGCAGCCAGTCAGCCACCAGCTAAATTACATGAGCAGTTACTATGAATCAAAATCCTATATAATCTTCAAAACTAGAAAGAACAGTCTGGTCCTTTATTGCAACATTAGATGGTAGCTTGAGGGAAAGCAAAATAGGAACTACAAAGAAATTACTATTAAGTGAAAAATGCTGTTGGTCTTGCTAGTTTGGGATTTACATAATATTCTCGTGTATATATGTATATGTATATGAGATCATACTGCCCCTGTTAAGTTTTGTGTTCCCTTGATTTGACCTTTGCACAGGCATACTGAATGGCAGAAATTGCCAGTTGAGCAACAAAATTTTCTGTTTGAATTTGGCCAAGCTATAGCTACAGTAGGGGTTGTGTCACTTGGAATATGGTTGTCATCTCAGGTTTCTTTTTGAATTTTACTTAATCAGTTGTGTATATATATATATATGAACACGTAGATTTCACAGTAGTATGCATAATGGAAACTGTATATGATTAGCTAGCACTTTTGGATAACTTGATGTTGGCAACTTTTAATGATTCAGAGTGTTATTGTTTTCTTTTCTTTTCTCTGCATTTGTTTTTGAAATTTACTATTGAAAATAGCACATAGCGTAACGTATTCGTATGAGAAAATATGATCCTTCATGAATTATTATTTTTTTTTTAAATTTAGTATACATATCTACCAGTACCACTCACTTCAAACCCGAGTAATGAAACCACATGCTACATTAGATAAAGCTATCGACATCTTTTGCATTTGTTACCAATAGATTTTTCCAGCAAGCATGTAACAAGATCCAAATTTCAAAAGTGTTCTTTTTAAAAGAAAATTCAAACTTGATTATTTGATGGTCGACTTGCAAGATCCTAAATCCAGTTCTTGATATAAATTACTTAAAATAAAGTTTAGATATACTGGAAAGAAACTGTAGATACGGTGCTGTCGTAAGGATATTGATGATTTAGCATTTTTTCCCCATATAATAATCATAATTGGCCATTGTTCTTGCGTGATCAATACCTTGATTTGTTTGTACTTTGTATAATAATATTTTTAGGATTGGATTAGTTGATAAAATGCTTGGTTAAAATAAATTTATGAGAAATTAACATTAATTTTAAGACATATAATCATGTTATCTTTTAAAAGTTTTATTTATTTTTATTTATATTTTTCATGTGCAAAAGAGTTAATGGCAAATGAATCTTAAGAATATAATAAATTTTAGTGACCACATGTATAACAAGAATATAAATTTTTATAAAGAATTTTTGCAATAATTTTTTATGGAACAATAAAAGAATAGTAGATAAAGGGAGAGTAGAAGGAACATCATGAGTTTTTGGATATGTTTTGGCATCTCTTGCAAATTGAATTTGTTTCTTAATCTATGGGAGTTCTCGTGTATCCTCATAGCAACATAATTATTCGGTAATTGCCTATTTGGATAATCATATTTATTAACAATGAACACAAGTATTCATTAGGTATTACTTGAATAATTATAAATTTTTGTTAATAATCAACTAACCTAAATTTTAGTAACAATCGACAACTTATCACTTTTGAATAGTAAAAACTTTGATCAGTCACTAAACATTATAACTTTTGATTATTTACAATATTTTATTTATAACAATTGAAATACTTATATTTTAAAAATAATCCAACATAAAATTATCTCATAATAATAGCAATGGATGAACAATAAAATTTGATGTTTCAATTTATATCTTTGAGTACTATAACTTATAAAATAATAGCTACAAACCCTTTTGGACGTTAACTTAAAAGGTAAGGTTGAAGCTATAGCAATTTTGAGATCATAAGTTTGAGGTATTTTATGTAGATTATAAGTGATTTTTTAAATTTTTTTTATTTTTAATTTTGTATAGTTAAATTTTATTTTAATTTAAGTTCGGATATATTTTAATTATCAATTTAATTATATTTTGTAATTATTATTACTAACTAAATTTATTCAAATGTATTATTTATAATTATATATAATTTTACCTATAACCTGTAAAAAAACCTTGGCATATCTATAAATTATTATATTCATGCTGCCATTGTCCTTAATCCATCTTTCTTGGAGAAAATAAGATGTGGTAAAAAAAACAATACAGTATATATAGCTATAGATTTATATATACATTCTCAACACCAAGGAAGTAAAAGGAAATAGGCAACAAAAAAGTACTTATACAAACATAAATTTCAACATTAATAGAGAGTTTAACAACATATTTAATTATTACTGAACTATATTACATCTCAATTACCCATTACCCACAAATGAGTAGTTTTATTTACTCCCTAAAAAAAACAACTATTTAATATCACCATAAATAATTTATATATCATGCCTTTCTAATTATTACTCAGATAAGATAGTCCCAACCTCTTAAAAAGGAGTAATACAATTATTTCTACTTATTTCGCAAGTATATAGAGTAGTAATTAGTTGATTTGATTATTTCATATAATAATACATATATGTTATAAATATCAAGGCTTGCCAGGTTTCTTCCTAGGGTCGTGCTCGTGCTTTTGGTTAGCCCCAGTATCATCATAATCTTGCATTCCACCCAGCATCATCAGCTTCCTCACTGTCCTCATTTGGATCATCATCATCTCCTTCCCACCCTTTATTATAATTAAAATCATCAACACCATTTCCCCAAATATATATATGTATATATATAATTGAATTTATACCTACATTATCTGCGTTAATTTGCAATGCATATATACAAGCAAAGCTCAAAGATTAATTGTGGAAGGAATGAGGAATACCTGTTCAACTGAGTAATCTGCAGCTTGCTTCATGCCACCATGAAGCCCTTCTTCAACCATGCCTGACCACAACAACAAAAACAAGTGGTACTCTCTCGTCACTGATTTGGTTAGTACATATTTGTAAGCTTGGAGTATTAAATAAATAAATAAATACCTTGAGAGAAAGGCATGAGGAGGAGCAGAGACACCAGAAGAAAAGTCTTGAACCAAGGAGCTGCTGCCATGGCTGATATTTTATTAAATGAATATGTGGAATAATGGGCAAGGGAAGCTGTGCTTTTATATTGGTAGCTGAGGTTCAATATGCATATATCTATGTCCATGGTGAGAATATTAGACAGGACAGCAAGCTAAACTTAAGGTTATTGTATGCAGTTGTGAAGGTGGTGGGCTGGGTGCACTGCATATCCACAGTCCTCTCAGACCCCACCCAATAGCAACAGAAGAATGATGGTGTGCATTCATTCCCCCCACACAATTCCTTCAAAGTCAACTACACTGTTTCTATATATTGTCTACATCATAAAATGGCAAAACCATTTTGTATCATTTTATACAAAACACCACAAGCACACTGGTTACCCCCCTTTTCCTTTGCATGGCTCAATGTACCCCTACCCTTTCCAATTTTAGGGTTAAATGAATCTTTTTGGATATGTATTTATATAACCCCTAGAAAAAAACAATAGTTAAATCTCTTGTAAAGAAATCATTATATTGTATAAATTTTTTTAAAAAATTGTTCATCGTCTTTTAGAGGCATAAAAATAACCTTCAAATTATATAGCATTTTCTATTTAGGTATTTAAAACTTCTTTTGATTAAAAATGATAATTAAACTACCAATTAATAATTACTCCATTTTTTAAATCAAATAAGATGAAACTAATAATTTAAATATCAAATTTAATTAAAAAAAATGCGGTACGGTTAATTTTGCATTTAATTTTTATTTTGGAAAGTGGAGACCTGCAAATTCCAATTTCATTCCACCTGTGTATCATTAATAAGCAGTGGAGAATAGTGGCTCTAAAAATGAAAATTCCCTTCTTTATATCCGTGGTACCAAACATCAATTTTATTGAGTATAGTGGCTTTAGATCCTCATGCTTGAAATAAAAAACAATTTAAAAAGAAAAAGGTTTTCAATATCGCTTTCAATGCAAAAAGGCTTAAATTCAAAGGGGAAATTAGTGGCCTAAAGATCAGATGAAATCAAATGAAAAAAAAAAATTTGGGACAGAGAGAGAGAGAGAGTTGAAATTTGGCCACTTCATTTTTCTCCATTAACGGGAGCACCACCTTCAGGGTGTATTTTATCTTCTACATGCATTATAGCCTCAATTTCATTAAAACCAATAATAATAATATTATAATAATAAGGCAACACAGAAATAAGTTGCCTCAGTAAACTGTGTTTAATGTCATATGCCCAAATTGTGATTATAATAGTATCACTTTTCTCTAAGCAGTGCTAACCAAAAATACATTTATAAAAAAAAGAACAGCAAAAGGAAAAACAGTTGTATACCCCAAAGAAACGCAAAAGACAGAAAAATTCTATGAATGCATGAGATGGAACAATTTTGACTCCCAAACTAAGTAAAACTAACGATTGAAATGAATTCTAATGAATGCAATGCTGAATGTGGTTAATCCTCGACCCGACCCCGAACCAAAATGTATAAATGAAGCAGAGGAGAGTTAAATACAAGCCAGCCGGAAGTACTTACTTCATAAATATGCAGATTTGAGCTTCAAAAATAAGTTGTGATAGGTGATGGAATAAGGACTGACAATGGTTGATTTGCAGCAGTTGAGATTTCTTTAAAGTGCTGCAGCGTTGTTTGAACCAGATGATTGATCATCCATTCCATCAAACTAGATTTACTGGGAGAAAACCACGATAAAGGCAAAACTGATGCTCGTGTTGACATGTAAGTGTGATCGAGCTACCTGACTCCACTCCTTATGCATGTCCAAATTCATGATTCCCTCCCCCTACTCCGCTCATTCAAGACCAAAAGATATTCTCTTTATGCAGGCGTTCGTTGACTTCTCTGAAATTGTCTGTATCCAGTTCGTTCATGATTAAAAAAAATGGAATCTGACCCCATGATGCTGATGCAAATGTTAGTGACAACATAAAGACTGGTAACTTCTGTTGTCTGACAATGGTGATGACACGACACATGCAACCCAAGACCCTAGACATTCCCAAATGCATGGACTTCGAAAAGAAATAAACATGCTGAATGGCAACACCCTCAAACAGAAATGGCACGACTAATGGCCAACTTGGCCCATTCAGCAGATTCTTTAATCATAAGGTCTTCTGAAGACAAGCATTCATTCAAAAAGTCTTTGCTCGAGACAGATTGCTGTATCATAGAACCAGCATGACTTCCTAATGTATCAGCCAGATCACCAAGGACTCCAATGGCAGTCTTCATCACCACATCATCCCTGTAGGAAATAAGATACATTAAAATAAGTTGATAACCACAGGTTAGAAAGGCATAGTACTGTAAATTTGAATAGAACTCACATGTCTTTCTCCATGTATATGCCATCCAAAAACTGGAGGATGTGAGGTGCATAAGGAATCAACAGCTGGGTTTTGGGAGAGTTCTTAAACCCTTGAAAAATCCCGGAATATGCCTCCAGGATTCCGTTTCTAAGGGAGTTTGTGTACTCTACCAATTCATCATCACCTGCTATATGGGTAGACAACTCTGCAGCGCTCTGAAGTGCAGACATGGCCCACATTAGATACTTTTCAAAATACTCTCCCACTGCCAATGCAATGTCACCAAAGCATGAAAATATGGGAGGCTTCACAGAGCGATGCAACTGGTTGCTCGACAAATTCTTGAGAAGTTGTGTCATAATACCATCACAGTAAGGCACAATTTTTTCCTCCAGTGCCCTGGAAATATCACCCACAACACCGACTGTCACAGCGCAGACCTGGTACTCTTCAAAATTCTGAAGACCCATTTCCAAATACCTATAAAACTCCGGCATGTATTTTGCAAAATCTGCTCCTGTTGCATAAGCAAGAGCTCCAATAGCAAGCATGGCCTCCTCATGTACGGTAGCACTCCTACAAGCAAAAACCCGAAGGAAAAGTCCCATAATCTGATCTGCATACTGCATGAACACATATTTCGTTGGTTCTGATGCACCAAGCTTTTGAATAATGACTTGCAAACACCCACAAAGAAGGCCTTGCAATTCACTCTGCTTTTCCTTTTCATCGGATGAGAGTTTCTGGCCCTCAAGTGTGTTGTGAAGCTCCATCATGATGACAGGAACCAATTGCAACACCAATGGAGCAGTCTCATCAGTTGAACACCTCACCACTTCATTCAGTGTCTCATAAGCAGCAGTCCTCAGCCGAGATTCACCGGCATCTTCTCTGTGAGTGACAGTGAGAAGGGACTGGACAATTTCCTGGAAAAAGGGAGTTAAAGGAGATGATGGACCCATCTCCTCATAACCTTGAGCAAGAAAATAGAGAGCACCACAGGCCTTCTCAGCAACATTTGGAGTGTCCTTCATGCTCTGTAGCAGAACTGTAATAATCTGTTGGCAATTTGCTTGACTGATGATGGGAGAATCAACAACTGAACCATGAAGAAATTCAAAGATACGTCCCAGGGTCCAGGCTGTTGTGTCTTTGACATGGCTATTGGGGTCCTTTGTCAAAGCACTGAGCATAAAAGTAAGGGCAACATTCACAAGGGGTATTAACTTTTCTGGAGAAGGGCCCTCCAAGATTGAACCAAAGGCATAAGTTGCTGCCTCCCGCTGCCTCCAATCCGGTTTTGAAATATTTTCCTCAATAAATGGCACAACAAGAGGTACTATATCATCTCCAACAGTCCGTGCAACCAAACCAAGACATGTTCCACCAGCCATTGCAATATTCCAAGCCCCTTCATCCTGATCCTGATCCTCCTCCTGCTTCAATAGTGTCTCCAACAGCATAGGAACGAGGGCAGGGAGCGCCTGCTTGATAAAATAAAAGCAAGGAATATCTGAGTCACCAGTGAAATCACCTCCATATTCTTCCAAAATATCTATCTCCTCATCACATATTGAGCTCCAAAACTCAATGGCTTGAAGAGCAACAGGTTCCTCATCTTCCCTCACAGCCTTTGCTGTAATGTTGAAAATATCTTGAATATATGGAGCTAATTTTTCATAATAAGTTGATGAAATGGATACCAAACATTCGAAAGCAGCTTGTCTTATCCTCACTTCTGGGGACAGCGTTGCCTCACAGACAACTCTCATGATATAATCACGCTCCATGTCATTGCTGAAATTTGCTTGCGCAAAGCCCAATGCATTGTAAAGTGCTCTGGTTGCAGCAAGCCTCACATCAGTGTTTCCCTCCGATGAACTCATGCCTTGAACTACAGCTGTAAGAATTTTATTTACTTGATCTTGATCGATAACATCAGGGGACACCTCCTCACACAAATATCCAAGCGTCTCCAGAGTGGCTTGCTTAGCTTGAGCTGGTAGCTGATGAACATTTGATAAAAGTGAACCTATTAACTCAGGCCACTGTTTATGTGGCAACTCAATGCCAGCAACCTTTGCAATGACTTGAGATGCAGTTGAACGAGCATCCGATACCGGAGATGTCAAAGTCGTCAGCAAGCATGCCTTAATCTGGCTTTTTGCATTGCCATCCAATGACAACCATCTTTGAACAAGCTCAAACTTCCTGTGTTGTTCCTTGGCATCCAATGCATTCTTAAGTACCAAACCAGCTAATTTACGTGTTTCAACAGGCTTCTCCTCGTTTGCCAACTCCCCAGAAAGCGAGACCAAAAAAACAGGAAGGTTTTGCTCCTGAAACTGTTTCAAGCTATCTTCTGCATTTTTTCGCACAGCTCCATCTATTGATTGTGCATTCAGAAGCACCTGCGTAACCTCCATAGCCATAATATTTCTGAAAGCATCAATGATTCAATAAATGAGATAAACAGTAAGTCAGAGGTAAATAAGGTAGATATTCTAAAACCCCATTCCAGAAAAACATAAAAGGTACCAAAAATAAAATAAATAAAAAGGAAACGCATACTGTTACCTTACAATTCATCGAAAAGAGTAAATGACAATAACAAGAATAAAACCAATATGTAGTTAAAAAAATAAATGAAAAAATCAAATCGGTCCAAGAAAACCCTATTGTCATTTCTACTTACCTAGCAGCTGAAATGAACACTTGAATATTAAAGATCAATTGTGCCAATTGGATATTAAAAACTTAAAATCTGAAATGTAACAGATAAAACCAAAGATAAACCTAGATCGAAGTAGATTTAAATTAAATAAAGTCAACACTTAAAAATTCGATCATTCAAATCTTGGGAAGGAAATGAATATAACACTTGAATTAGTATTACAAATAAACAGAAAGCGAATCAATGCATTCAATATCAAATATCCAAAATCACAATTAGAAACCCTAATTTCAAATTAACATGAAATTTGTAGAGGGGAATTTAACAAAATAAGCTTAAAATTCAGATGCAAGCTTTACCTTTCACCGATCGGAGAAGAGCGGCTGAATAAGACGTAATAATTGGAGAGAGAAAACGCAAAAAAGGAAGAACGAGAAGGAGACGCGGATTTGGAGCTGGACTCAATAATTTATACAAACAATATAATTTTTAAATTACTTTTTGAAAAGGAATTAGTTTTTGAATTTATTTTATTTCAAATGTATTACGATAATGTATTTTACTTCCCTAACTATTTTATTAAAATGATAATTTGAATTTAGGATTATCTTAATTTCCAAACCTCTAACTTATATTTAATAATCTAGATAATATCATTTAATAAAACCAGCGGCTTGAATTGTAACTCCGATATTTTCTTAAAAATAATGTAAGAGATTTTTTAATAAAGAATTTATTTATTTTTTTTGATATTCTTCATATTTATTTTATTATTCGTATTCAAAATTTGAGTGTTTATAAGTATACCCTTTTATTGGATTTAAAAGTTAGAAGGGTTTATAAATAAAATTATACCTTGTTTAGTACAAATGATATCATTACTATTATAATAAATTGAAAAACATACATTTGAACCATCCTCCACTTGACAGCTAAAAAGAATTAGGCATCTTTTAATTATGGTATAGAAAAACAAAAATAAAACTATAGGTGAATAAGCATGGATATATATATATATATTACCATGGACCCACTTGATAATATCCAAGAAAAGATTTGCAAAAATAAAGAATATAATATATTTAAATAGATGGTTAATAACCCTTTCTGGTTCAGCTCTTATCTTTTTTCATTTATATTTTGTGGTTGGCGTAAACTTTGGTTAATAATTCGTTGTAATACCATTATTAAGACAGATTTTAATAACTATAAAAGGAAAAGTTCTTTACAAAATCTGTACGATTATTTTATTCAAAGTTATCCAATCTTGTCCTCTTAGAACATATTTTCATAAACTTCAAATTGATCCTATCCCATTTAAATAGTTATTTTATAGAATGTCTTATTTAACCTCAATTATATATATTATTATAAAAATATTAATCGAATCAAAGATTTGATTTAGGTAATGCAGTTGGTAATTTTATCTACAAAATTCAGGAATAAAATTTAAAATTACATGTAAACTATCAATGTGTAATATTATACATAAACTTTAATTTTGTATAATTTACATTAAGTATTGATATGATTTAATTTTCAGAAATCACTATCATAATTATCGATATAACATCATTTTATGTTAACATATTGTATATACATATAACTATATTAATTCAATATATAAATAATTTAATGTATTTAGATTTTTAAAGGTATACATTTGAATCACAATTAAAATTTTATACGTAAAATTGCACTAAATTAAAGACCATGCATCAAATTACATTTCGGACTAAAACTCATTATAATTCTGATATTTATCCCTTAATCTATAAAAAATAATATAATATAATTTATATTGCATATAAAGGGAAAATAAAGGAAATTTATGAATGAATGCATGATACTTGAACAAACTGACTCCAGAATTTGGTAAAATTCAAATCAAAGAACCCAAAAAGAAACGCAAACCAAAAGAACAATGATGGGATGCAGGATGGAATGCTCCCCCCTCCCCCACAAAGAAAAATGCAGCATGTGGATAACCACCAAACTCCATTTATATGTACCAAAAGGACCGAACCCCATTAATATAAAAAAAGAAGCGGCGATGGTTAAATGAAACCCAACTGATGTGTACTTGACAAAATATGTGGCAGAACACTAGGGAACCAAAACTGGGTGAGACAATGGTGAAATACAGTACATGAGATATGTCTTTGAAGTATTGCCGCACTTGAACCACATCCTCAGCCATTCATCCCAATGGACCTTAAATTGACAAATCACAAGCAGAGCGGTAATACAGCAAGTGGCCGAGGTACCTGACTAGTTATTGAATCAGACATGTTACGGTTGCTGATTCCTCCCCCTTTGAACCGTTCGAGTTTGAAAGATTCCCCCTATTTCATGAATGAAATTGGAACCCGACTCCATGATGATGCAAGAGTTAATGACAACGTGAAGACTAGTGACTTTATTTGTCTTGACAATCGGGATGACTTGACCAAGGAGATAAAAAGTTTGATTCTCTGAAACCATCCCAATCCACTTCATGAATGACATAAGAATCCGACCCCATGACGATGATGCAAGAGTTAGTGACAACGTGAAGACTAGAAACTTTCAGTTGCCTTGACAATGGCGATGACTTGACACATGCAATCTCAGACCTCGACTTAAACACACCAGGTTGCATGGATTTCCGAAAGAAAATAAAAAATGCCGAATGGCAACACCCTCAAACAGAAATGGCACGACTAATGGCCAACTTGGCCCATTGAGCAGATTCTTTAACCAGAAGGTCTTCTGAAGACAAGCATTCATTCAAAAAGTCTTTGCTTGATACAGATTGCTGTATCATAGAACTAGCATGATTTCCTAATGTATCAGCTAGATCACCAAGGACTCCAATGGCAGTCTTCATGACCATATCATCCCTATAGGAAATAAAAAACATTTAAGTTAATAACCACTCGTTAGAAGACATAGTCATTAGTTAGAGAAAAAGCTTAAAACAGTAGACTTTTATTTAATAGAACTCACATGTCTTTCTCCATGTATATGCCATCCAAGAACTGGAGGATGTGAGGTGCATAGGGAATCAACAGCTGGGTTTTGGGAGAGTTCTTAAATCCTTGGAAAATCCCAGAATATGCCTCCAGGATTCCGTTTCTCAGGGAATTTGTGTACTCTACCAGTTCATCATCACCTGCTATATGGGTGGACAAATCTGCTGCGCTCTGAAGTGCAGACATGGCCCACATTAGGTATTTTTCGAAATACTCTCCCACTGCCAATGCAATGTCACCAAAGCATGAAAATATGGGAGGCTTCACGGAGCGATGCAACTGGTTGCTCGACAAATTCTTGAGAAGTTGTGTCATAATCCCATCACAGTAAGGCACAATTTTTTCCTCCAGTGCCCTGGAAATATCACCCACAACACCAACTGTCACAGCACAGACCTGGTACTCCTCAAAATTCTGAAGACCCATCTCCAAGTACCTATAAAACTCCGGCATGTATTTTGCAAAATCTGCTCCTGTTGCATAAGCAAGAGCTCCAATAGCAAGCATGGCTTCCTCATGTACGGTAGCACTCCTACAAGCAAAAACCCTAAGGAAAAGTCCCATGATCTGATCTGCATACTGCATGAATGCGTACTTGGTTGTCTCTGATGAACCAAGCTTCTGAATAATGACTTGTAAACAACCACAAAGAAGGCCTTGCAGTTCACTCTGCTTTTCTCTTTCTTCAGATGAGAGTTTCTGGCTCTCAAGGGTGTTATGAAGTTCCATCATGATGACAGCCACCAATTGCAATACCAATGGAGCTGTCTCAACGGTTGAGCATCTCACCACCTCATTCAAAGTTTCATAGGCAGCAGTCCTCAGCCGGGAGTCCCCAACATCTTCTCGGTGAGTGACAGTGAGGAGGGACTGGACAATTTCCTGGAAAAAAGGAGTTAGAGGAGATGGTTCACCTTCACCCTCGTAACCTTGAGCAAGAAAATAGAGAGCACCACAGGCCTTCTCAGCAACATTTGGAGTGTCCTTCATACTCTGCAGCAGAACTGTGACTATCTGTTGGCAATTTGCCTGAGTGATAATAGGCAAATCTACAGCCAAACCAAGAAGGAATTCGAAGATACGTCCAAGGGCCCAGGCAGTAGTGTCTTTGACGTGGCTATTGGGGTCCTTTGTCAAAGCACTGAGCATGAAGGTAAGAGCTACATTCACAAGAGGTATTAAATTTTCAGGAGAAGGGCCATCCAAGATTGAACCAAAAGCATAAGTTGCTGCCTCCCGCTGCCTCCAATCTGGTTTCGTTATATTCTCCTCAACAAACGGCACAACAAGAGGGACTATATCATCTCCTACAGTCTGCGCAACCAAACCAAGACATGTTCCCCCAGCCATTGCAATATTCCAAGCCCCTTCATCCTGATCTTGATCTTCTTCCTGCTTTAACAGTGTCTCCAACAGCATAGGAACAAGGGCCGGGAGTGCCTTCTTGATAAAGTAAAAGCAAGGTACATCAGAATCCCCAGTGAATTCACCTCCATATTCTTCCAAAATATCTATCTCCTCGTCACATATTGAACTCCAGAACTCAATGGCTTGAAGGGCAACAGGTTCTTCATCTTCCCTAACAGCCTTTGATGTGATGTTAAAAATATCTTGGATGTAAGGAGTTAATTTCTCATAGTAAGTTGAAGAAATGGAGACCAAACACTCAAAAGCAGCCTGCCTTATCCTCACTTCGGGGGACAAAGTTGCTTCACAGACAACTCTCATGATATAATCACGCTCCATGTCATTGCTGAAATTCGCTTGAGCAAATCCGAGTGCATTGTAAAGTGCTCTGGTAGCTGCAAGCCTCACATCAATATTTCCTTCAGATGCACTCATACCTTGAACTACAGCCGTAAGTATTTTATTTACTTGATCTTGATCAATAACATCAGGGGAGACCTCCTCGCACAAATAGCCAAGCGTCTCCAAAGTGGCTTGCTTAGCATAAGCTGGGATCTGATGAACATTGGATAAAAGGGAACCTATCAATTCGGGCCACTGTTTTTGGGGCAGCTCAATGCCAGCAACCTTTGCAATGACTTGAGATGTAGTTGAATGAGCATCGAATACTGGAGAAGACAAAGTCTGTAATAAGCATGCCTTAATCTGGCTCTTTGCAGTAGCATCCAACGACAACCATCTTTGAACAAGCTCAAATTTTCTGTGCTGCTCCTTAGCATCCAATGCATTTTTAAGTATCAAACCAGCTAATTTACGTGTTTCACTAGGTTTTTCCTCATTTGCCAACTCTCCAGAAAGTGAAAGCAAGAAACCAGGAAGGTTCTGCTCCTGGAACTGTTTCAGGCTTTCTTCAGCATTCTTCCGAACAGTCCCATCAATCGATTGTGCATTGAAAAGCACCTGTGTAACTTCCATCCCCTAATATATCTGAAAGCTTTAACAATTTACACAAAATTAAATAAACCCTTTTATCATGTCTACTTACAAACCTAGCAACAGTCGGGAACACTTAATCAATTGAGCTAATTCAACGGTAAAAACTTATTTCGAATTTAGACAAGTAAAATCAAAGCAAGATCACAAATCAAGTCATATTTAAATTAAATAAAATACCGCCGAGAAGTTCGATCATTCAAATCTTTCCAAAGAAAAGCTAATACTGAAGTAGGTAATCAAACAGTACCGTATGACGTAAAAAAAGAAACCCGTCAAGTCCTTCAACATCCAATACGCAAAATCAGTATCTAAAACCCTAATTACAAAAAAAAAACGCACATACACACACTTCACAGCGGAGTTCAATGAAATCACCTTAAAATCACGAAAGTTGATGCTGAATTTAACTTTCACCGATCAGGCAGGTCAAACGCAGCTGCGCTT
This sequence comes from Gossypium hirsutum, assembly GCF_007990345.1. Taxonomy (NCBI): domain Eukaryota; kingdom Viridiplantae; phylum Streptophyta; class Magnoliopsida; order Malvales; family Malvaceae; genus Gossypium; species Gossypium hirsutum. The sequence continues at coordinate 60,539,133 of NC_053448.1, read as the reverse complement.
AACAAAACCCTAGTAATTTGGAGAGGGAAAACAAAGGAAATGAAGAACAAAAAGAGGAATAGAGGCAGAAGCGGATTTGAATCCTGATTCAAGTCCGTAAAAAGATTTATCCAATCCGATTTAACATTGTGTTAATATCAATTGGTTGTATAACTGGGCCCAGTTATAAAGTTGAACGACTGTTTTCTATAGGGACCGGACAATTTGATTATTAAGACTTGCTTTAGTAAAATAGTCAACCTACTTAACCCTTAAGATTGCTTTCTAAAAAAAAAAAGATAATTATTTGATATATTTTAATGCCATAAATGGATAAATTATTTTATGGACGCTTTTTATTTTATTATTAGTGACTTTTTTAATTATTTAATGATATTTAGTAACTTTTTTATGACATTGACACATAATTTTGAAAAAAATTATTTTGAATCCTAGAATTTAAAACACTAAATCCTACACATTAACCCAACTTCAAGATTCAAGAAAGGCTTGGGGTTCATGGTAAAAGAATTACTAAAATATATATCAATGACATGAAAAAAAATATTAAAATATCATTAAATAATTAGAAAGAGACTATGAATGATGTGGTGGGAATGATCCATAAAATAATTTATCTCATAAATAGAACTAATATGTTACATGTTCTTAATTAATAAAAAATAAAGAAAAATAAATGAAATGTATGACAGTTTTTCGTTTTGTTTTACTATATGAAATGACTTGTTTGAATAGAAGGTTTTATTCAAATAAAATCTTTTCAATAATGATTAATTTAGGAATTAAATTTAGTCCAAATATTTAAGAATAATATTTTAGTTTTATTTCTTTCAATCACTTGTAGATACATATGATAGACTTTTTAATCCCACTACTAAAATTTAAAAAATTCATTAGTGTCAAATAATAATCCCATTAGATAATGAAAAATATTTTTTAGGAGCTAAATGGTATTGATAATGAAACTTTGAAGGTGTTCCATTGAACCATTGTGAAGGTTCTAAATGCTGCTAACCAAATGAATCAATTTAGGCCGGTAAATAGTTATAATTTTTAAATGATAATAATGAAAATTTGAATTGATGTTATATATAAGTAAATTGCATCAATGATGAAAATTTAAAATGATATCAAACTATAAATGGTTGTGGTTGAATTTCTAAAATATCGATATTATATTAATTATAATTTTTTAGGGTTATTATTAATATAAACATTAAAAATCGGTTTAAATATAGAGTAAAGAATATTTAAAATGTATAGATCAAATTATAAATATGTGTATTTATCGCATGAACGATTTAAATTTAATGTGTTAAAAAATATTTTTTTAATATGTCATTTTCGAACTATTTATATAATAGGTAAAATTTTAATCACGTGTTTAAAAATAAAAACTCAACTCATATCTAGACAAGCCTAAATTAATAAGGTGACTTTCTTAATGTCAAAATGATTTATGCTTTGAGAATCTAATTAAAATTTTCAAAAGTTTAGTGTCGGTTGTAACAAATAGTAAATTTTATGGCATTGAATTATTGCAATGGCTGATTTAATGGACAATACTGAAATTAATTGCGATAAATACATGTTGAAGTTCATGAACAACTTGGAGAACTATGTTTACAAAATGAAGAACCAGATCAACGACAAAGATAAGAAAGTTGGCAAGTACTATTCCGTCTATCAAAAACTCAGTGAAGCCCTTGAAATTGGAATCCGATACCGTCGACTCGTCGACAACCTCGAAAAAAACTTTGTATGGTACTGATGCATTCACATCATACATGGTAACAGAGTGGTGTACACTTCACCTGAGAACCAATTATTAACGCTTCACAGACCCTTTTCAATAGGTTATTCCATACCATAGCATTCGCAATCGAATTCCATTTTACCGGCCAAACCCGAAGCTACCCTTCGGATTCTCATAGATTAATTGTCGAGGCAAAGGGAAGATGAACTAAAGAAATGGGGCAATCACCAACATCAAGCAATTCAATTACCAAAGTCACTCCATAACTCAAAACACACACACCCACAAATGGTTAGCAGAACTTCAATGTGAAAGTTAACAAACAAGATCTGAACAAAGCTCATAATAAACACAGTTAAAGATTGTAAGAATTTCACCTGATCATATAAAGGTAGAGAAAGTTCCACTTTTTTAACATTGCTTGCTTAAATGAGCATCTCAGAAAAACAGAAGCAAATGCATCATAAAACCAAACATATGGTAAAACATGGGACATTTACAGACCCATGTTGTGTTTTGTTTTTTGGTTTTATGAGTGTGAATATATATATGTATATGCAAATGCAAATGTGATTGGAATACTCATTTGAGCAAGAAACATTACAAAGAGGAATAAAGTGCTTTGCTTTAAGCTTAAGACACCCCCATGAAACCTAGTATTCCCATCGTTATAAATAGAAAATTCCAGTATGAAGGGAAAACAATGTTTGTTGGATTCCCAAAATGCCTTTGCTGTCCTTATTGCTAAGCTGCATGTTCAAAGGACAGTTGGGGAAATATGGTTGGGGGTTTGACAGTCAGTTTGAAAGGGTCTAAAATAGAAAGGAACCGTAGTTGCTGAAAGAATGGCAGCTCAAGATTATTATTTATTGTACAAGCCCAACAACCAAAAACAAGCCCCCCATCATACAAGAGGGGAAACAAAAACAAAACGCTCAGATTCACATGTCTTGTTCTTTAATGTGTTAAGAGCAGTGTTGTGCATCATTTTCCATAACAAATAGTGTATTCACTTGTGAATGTCAGCATCCTAACTTACTTAACTTTTTCGGGATTTTATATTTATAATTTCGTCTTTAGTCTTTTATTTTTTATATTTTAAAATTTAATTTTATATGTTGTTATTAAAATTATTATTTTAAATTCAAGTTCATTATAACGTTATTTTCTTAATTACATAACTACCAATTGAGTTTTTTTTTCAAATGCAACGGAGACGAATTTAACCAAAAAAAATATGACTTGAATTTTAAAATTTGAAAAGTACAATAACTAAATATCTAGCAATAAAAGTACAAGGGCTAACTTTTAAATTTGTGAAGAGTAAAAGGACTTATACCATATTTTAACCTTATAAAAACCTGAAATTTTGAGGTTGTATTCGTGTAACTATTCAAATATCTACCTTGATATATTTTGATAACTAATTTTTTTACTCGTGTGCATGAATTTGATTGTATGCATTAATTAAAATATATTATATGTTTTTAAAAACTTTGATATAAAATTTGTAATGTTTCAAAATTTGTATGATTGAGAAAATGAAAATAAAATAAATGTTTATTTTTTTCATTTTTTTAATTTTATAACATTCCATTAATAAAATGATTACAAAATTATAATATAATAATATAAAACATAATATTTGATATTAGAATAAATTTTATAAAATTAAAATAAAATATTCTAAAAATATTTTTTATTTAACTTTTCATTTGTATTTTTAAGTCATTTTAAAAATGATTTTAAAATTAAATATTTTTAAATAATTATTAATTAATATTGCCACAATTTTTTAAGTCTCCTTTTTATACACTTTTTAAAGATGAGTTTCGATATATGGTCATTAAAAGTAATTTTAAAATAATTACAAATTTTAAGTACTTCGTTTTAAAATTAAATATGGAAGAATAAATCAAATAACGTTTATTAAAAGTTTGCTTAAATTAAAATATTTTAAAAATATTTAATACTATTTTATGCTTATTTGTAATAGTATAAACTAAGCTACTATTAAAAAACTAAAAAACAAATTAAAATTTAATATAATATGTTTACAAAAGGAGGTTTTTCAATTGATCTAAATAAAAGTCCTTTTAAAACCAACCAATATTTGTCTATTTTTATTTAAAATAATTTGAAATTGTTGAAATAATTAAATAATAATTAATTAACCATGGGAGCTATAATTTAGAATTTAAAGGAAAGGACTAAATAAAATAATCAAATGAGAGACTAAATTAAATTAATTATTAAATATATGTGAAGGAAATAAAAATAATTAAAATTTGGAAAATATTTAATATAAGTAGTTATAAACCTCGTATAAAGGCCATCTTTTATATAATTTACAAATATATCTACATGTATTACGTATTTACTTTATAATTTTATCGAATAAATAATATTATAAATAAATTTACATATAATAACATTAAAAATTAATACTACGTAGAATAAACATTTAAATTTAAATCTGCATAAAGAATCAAAATAACAGTGATCAAATTGAATGTAATTAAAATGATTAAATTAAATTAATTGAAGTTGATACAAAATTATTGCGTTTAAAAAATTTCATATTTAAAACATAATCATCCACGTAGGTTTCAATTTTAATTTTTTTAAACATAATCATTTCGTTTCATACGTTTTAAATTTTAAAAATTTATTAATAATTTTTATTATTTATTTATTTTTACTCTATTTGCTTCTAAATCATGTTAAAATTGTTTTAATTTAATTAATGAATAACTAAAAATTAAAAATAAATAAATAAAATATGATTGCACTACTTGTCACAATTATAATGTATTTAGGTTATTGTGTATATATATATATATATGATATAATGAGATGTATAAAATTTGGTGGGTTCGGTTCATGGATCCAATTTACAGTCGAATTCATAAGTTTGATTTAGGGATCTAATTAATAGGTCCCCTTTATAGATTAGGTTCATGGACCCAAATCATGAATTCCATTTATGATAATCAATGTTGGGTAATTTACTTTTTAAGTTACTGAAATTAATATAAAAGTAATAATTCTTTAATTTAATCAAGCTTTATCATCAACTTTATTATTATTGGCCATAATCCAAACTTTTATTATCAACAAAATAGAGCATTTATGCTAATTTTGGTAAATAATTATAAAGCGAATGTTATCCTAGCGAATTATTTTTAAAATAAATTAAATTTGAGATATTAATATGACGTAATTTTTTTATGAGAATACTCAACGAATGTGTTAATATTATGTTTGAGTGGTGAAGAAGTTGATCGATTCACTTCATTTAGGACAGGGTAGAGGGCCGACAGATTTAATTGTCAAAGTATGGAGAAAAGTGAGTTCCCGGTTAGAGAAAGATGAAGAGGAGAAGAAGCTTTCTTCCTCTCTCTCCTGATTTCTTGTGTTTTTATATGGGATAGTCTAATACTTATGGGACCGTAAGGTCTAGAGTATGTGATCAGTAGACATTTGATGTGACTTGATGATGCTTGTTTAAGTCGTTATAATAAAAAATATAAAAAAATATTATTATTTTATATATTCGTATAATTACAATGTAACAGCCCAATTTTTAGTGGTATCGAAAACAGTAATTTGGGATCACTAAATCCGACAAGTAAGCTTGAAGATTTAATAAGTTAATAATTATGGGTCAAATGTGAATTTAGAAGAATTTTTGAATTAGTGAATTCTGTGATTTAGTGAATTTTGTGATTTAAAAAGAATTTAATTGGTAAATTGGGTCTAAAACGAGGTATAGAGACCTCGAATTCATAAGTCGATTTATAAATATTTATGGAGTGTCATTGAGTTAGAATAAAAGTTTCGTTAGAAAATTTTAATGTTTGGATAGTCAATTAATTAAAAAGAACTAAATTGAAAATAGTGCAAAATTTGTTAAATTGTGATTAAATAGTTTAAGTGACTAATAAGAAGGGATTTAAAAGGCAATTAGGCCTAAAGTATATGGGCTGGACGGTTTGGGCAAGAAAATCAACAAGAAATAAGGAGAAATAAGGGCAAAATTGGAAATTTTGCAAATTAAACATATAAAATAAAGACAAAATTGAAAAATTTAGAGATATCATCATTTTTCTTCAGCCAAAACGCCATAGGAGAGATTTTTCAAGCTGTTTTTTTATATTTTTCATCATGTAAGTTCAATTCTTGCTTTTCCTTTGTAATTTTTCATATTTTGTGACTTTTACAAATAAGTCCAACTATTGAATTCATTTGTTTTTGATTCTATGAATAATTTTTAAAGTTACCATGAGTGAGTACTGGAATTTATGATGAATATCATATATTTGAAGCTTTAATTTTATTATATTATGATTTTATTAAGTGATTTTAGTAGGAAATGATTTTTAGGACTTAATTATTAAAAAGCTAGGGACTGGGGTTTTGTACTGAAATTCTGAATATCAAAGGCTGTATAATAGCCTAAAATTATTAGATAAAGTGTTATTTGAGGAAAAAATTAGTTCAATTAAAGTGTTAATTGAGTAGGGACTAGATTGTAAAAATTATAAGTTTAGGGTAAAAGTGTAATTTCAAAAATTGAAGGGCATAAATTGTGAAGTGAATTAGTATTGAGTTAGATGCTAATTAATGAAAAATTTTATATTATAGATCGGGAATCTGAAGATAAATGCGGAAAAGAGAAAGTATCAAAATAGTCTTTGAACTTTTACAAATCCTACAAATTGGCCCAGGTAAGTTCATATGGCTAAATTTTTATGATTAATTGTTAATGTGGGAATGATATATTGTATCAATTTGTATATTGTTCTTGAATTATGATTATGGTAAAAATGAGAAAAAAAAATGAGATTGTTAGTTTAAATTAAGGGATACGCAGGATTGAGTACATACGTTCTGTAATCAGTGATGAATTGACTAATAAGCCCATGGTGAATTCATGGAAATTTGTGAAAAGTAGGTATGGTGTTTCAGTGAAGAAAGCCATACTGAGTTGTGAAAAGTAGGTATAGTGTTTCAGTGAAGAAAATCATACTGTGTTGTGAAAAGTAGGTATGGTATTTCAGTGAAGGAAACCATACTGAGTTATAGCATTGTAAAATATTCAAGCAAATTGTGGCACCGGGCAAACGATGTACTCAAATCCGTAAGACGATCCTTAATTTAACAAGTATTTGTAAGTGCAATTGAAGCTAAATGTTGGAATATAAGTTGATATTTGATATTGAGCTCAATTGAGTAAATTCATTGTTTGAGATTGTGGTTGGCAGGAAATGTTGTATTATACTTTGAAATTTCATGAATGCTATGGTATGTTATTTTATATGAATGTTATTAAACTGAGATAATTGTGAAAATATAAATGTTTGAATAAAAGTTCTAATTTAGTGGAACATTGGATTGAGTACTTTCGTTCAGTGACTCATACGCATTGACGGAAAAGACCATGGTTGGACCATGGCAATATGTGATATGTGATTTCTGTATAAGACCATATCCGAGATATGACATCGGTGTGATATATGCTTCCATGTAAGACCATGGCTGGGCCATGGCTTCGGTGTGTGATATGTGACTGATTATGTGCAAGATCATAGTTATACTATGGCATTTTAAAAAACGAAGTACTCAATTCCATAACTGTTTCCTAAGTTGATTAAGAAAAGGAAGAATTAGTGAAATTATATATTGTATAATTGTTATAAGATGTTCGGTAAGAATTATTTTCTATGCCTATGAACTTACTAAGCTTACATAAGCTTACTCCTGTGTGATTAATGTTCTTTGTAGATTGATGTGAAATCGGTGGATCGGATCAACACATCAAGGCACACTATCCAGATTACTTCGGTAAATTTTATTGTGCATCTTAAGGTTTATATGGCATGTATAGGGTTTAATTGAAAGAAAGTGAAGGTGTTATAAACTTAGTTATCAACATTTTTCACTAAAACAGTTTTTGGACAGCAGCATTGATATGGTTTTGAAAAATCACCAAAAATGGTAGAAATTGAATTAGAAGCTGAGTGAGATATGAAATTAAAGCTGAATGAGTCTATTTTCACATGAAAGAAATAGAGTAAGAAAAATAGTTGTATATTTTTAGATATTTGAATTTTAGTGAGACAGGGTCAGAATAGTTTTTGAAATCCACTATTCTGACTTTAGAAAATCATTAAAAATTTTACAGAAAGAATTGGAAGTTATAATTTATATGTCCATATTCCTTAGTGAGTCTATTTTCAATAGAAACAAACTACAATGTTATCCAAATTCTGTACAATGAGATAATTAATTTTTAGTGAAGAGGGGTCAGAGCTGTCGAATAATGAAACAGGGGAGACTTTAAAGAATAAACTGTACTAATTGGCTAAACCAAAAATTATGAAGATTTTATGGTAATAAGATATATGAGTCTAGTTTCAGAAAAAATATACGGATCTAAATTTCGAGTTTCGTAACTTGAGTTATAATTAAATTAGTGACTGTTGCGCAGGTGGACAATTTTATTATAAATAGTAAAATGAATTGTTTTGATTTGTTTTAGTATTCGAAAAATTATTAATGTTCCCGGTTTAGACCCGAACTGTTTCTATTGCATGATTTAGGGTCTCGAGATTCCTTTTTATGGACATATTGAATGAACGTGAGTGAATTAATTTTAAAAGAAAATTTTTATGCTCCGAACTAGTAAGTTAAGTTAGGTAATGCCTCGTGCTCGACTCTGACAACGGTCTCGGGTAAGGAGTGTTACATACATTTTAAAACATTATTATTTATAAACAATAAAATGAGTCATTGCTTAAGCCCAGGCTTGAAACATTTTTGAAACCAAGCCTCGATCTAATCTATGACCGTTTTTATATGAGCTTCAAAATTTTTTTTATCTTTGTTCTCAATATAGAGATAAAAGATAGATACTTTATCTTCAGAAAGTGACTTAATTTGCCAATAATAAAAATTTGCCTACTTTACTTTTAAAAAGTGGCTTAATTTGTTAATAATAAAAGTTTAATAAAATAAATGAAAATTATTTAATATATTATTAGTGGAGTTTTTAAATTATAGGCAGAGTTAAAAGGTTGACTAGCATCTTATAACTAAAAAATGTATTTCAAATTTTTAAAATTGCTAGTGAAATAAAAAAATATAACAGATACTCACCGTAAAATAAATTGATAAAACTAAAAGTTATCAATAAATTAAATGATCTTGTGGGAAAAAAATAAATTATCTAAAATATAAAAAATCTATGGACCAAACAACCCCGACCAAGCCAACAAGCCTTGACCCATTAGTTAACGTAATTACTAATTAACCCCCTTAAAAAAAGAACACTACAATTTAAGGGAAAAATTATAATTAAAAACAGGAAAAGAAAGAAGTAACTTGCAGGAGACAAAGTCCGTCGCTTTTACCTTTATAGAGTCAATTGACCGATCGCTTCATCTTCAAGTTTAGGGTTTTGAAATTCAAAAAATACCCCCAGATTTTGATTTTGGGGATTATTATCAACAAAGTTCAATTCAAAATCAAAACAGCTTCTTTCAGATCCTCACTTCACTCCCCCCCCCCAAATCAATCAGATAATCCTTAGAATGCAGAACAGTGAAGGCAGCTGTTTGTCTTACATGGCGGCGTGGTTGGGAAGCAGCGTGGCCCAAGCTTTCTTCGCGTCTCTCGAGCGTTGCTCTTGCATTAACCTTTCCACCTCCGATGATGCCGATGATTCCGAGGCTCATGATCTCCCTCTCATGTTCACTAATTGTTCCTCCATCTCTTCATCATCAGTCACCTCTATCCCTAACAACAACAACAACACTCCTTCAAACGACGTCGTTAATCTCCCTGTTTAGGTCATGGATCGCGTATTGTTTCTAGGGTTTCGAATTTTTTGTCTTTAGTTCTTTTTAGTACTTTGAATTTTGATGTAAGCTTTTTTCTGGTTGTTTGACTCTTTTTTTTCTTAGTTTGGATGTCTATGAAATTCTCACCGCTAAATAATTTTATCGGAGGAATGTGAATCTCCGGTATGTTGTTCGCTAAGATTGGTAAATCTTAACTGAAATTCATTCGAAAGCTTTGCAATTCTGGGTTTTAATATCGATATTGGCTTTGTTCATATGGTGGATTAATTGACGCAATCAAAATTCATACTCTGAAGGAAAAGCTCTGGGCTTTTTCTGTTTTGGGCTTTGTTCTTATGAGCTATTAGGGAGATGATTGGCTGATCCAATGCAATGCATTCATTTGGGCTGGGGTTTATTAAAAATGGATATAAAATAATAATTTCAATAATTACAAATTGAGTAAATTATTAAACTATATATTTAATTAAAAATGACGATAAAATTACATTAAATATTTGATTTAATCGGTATAGGAAAACATCACTTGCATCATGATGTGATGGCTTCGATCTAACATTAGCGGCATATGCTTCAACTTTGAAATTAATTGATATTATTATATGATCCTTGGCTGTTTTTTTGTAATAACACACTTTGGTTCTTTTGTAATAAGACCATATGCTTCTTCCTTTTTACATTCATCAACAACCATATCTACCACAATTCAGTGATAGAAGGCTACACCTTTTACATACATACATCTCAAATTTTGTCAGTTGATTTTGTAATCAATCTTTGTAACATATATACATATGAATGTATAGAGTATTGATTTCAAAAAATTATGAAATGGTAATTGAATTGTTTGAAAGTTTTTATTTAAGTAATTGGACTATTAGAAAGTTTTTATTTAAGTCATTGAGTTGTTAAAGAATTTTTTTTAAGTCCAACTAGCGAGCTCCAAACGATGATTTAATTATCGGTACGGTAGATTAATATCCATCAACAAGTAAGAACATACATTAGATCCGAACCGATCTAATGATCAATGCCAGAGATTGGAAAAGAAAGCTATTTGGATTTAGATTTATATATTCATGACATTCATAGCTGTTTCATGAAAAAAAACTAAACCATAGAAGAGAAGGGGAAGAAAAATTTTTCAATTGGTGTAGGCAGTACAAACAGCCATACAATAATGATTATAACTGTTCAATGACTTAAATAAAAATTTTCGAAAAATTTAATCTTCAGCATTAGCTGAAAATCATAAATAAATAATAAACATAACATGGACATTCAAAACTAAAGTAAAGCTTCTTGATTCTTTGTCAAATGAATGCTACAACATATATACTGAATTAATTTACAACTGTTGATTAAAATACATGTGCGCCTAAATCCAGGCCAGTCTTCAACAAAAGAGAAAAGGGGGAAAAAATGAAGTAACTCTACAAGATGTTACTATGAATGTGTTAGCAAAGAATTATTAACCATAACCGCAACAGTGACCAAACCGGTAGGCATTCAAGCATTACAAGGAAGCACGGAAGCCGGTTCGGTGAAAAATAAAGCCTGGCAAATTCCCGAATCCATGAACAGGTTTGAATGGCCCCTACCATGAGGCAGACCTAAAATGGCAGACAAACAAATCAATCATTCAAAGTAGCACCCCCACCATTTTTTATCCCCGGAACGAACCGCAGCCACCAGCTCTGATTTCTAATCCAATTTAAGATCAACAAAAGGAAGAGGTTGGTTTACATGGTCCTACAGGCTACAGATGCCTGCATTATGCATATAATATATCTCAATTGCCTTTCAACACATGACATGCGTAATCTTTTCCAGGCGAGCAGACAAAAGATTTCTCGAGTAACAAATCAATTATGAAGTTAACCTGGATATTCAGATAAGCTAACCTCAGTCACACACTCGTTCCAAGAAGGATTTTGTTGCAACCGTATAAAAGCAGCCACTTGTTGGGACCAAATTCTACTGGTATTTTCACACGGGTACTGGTAAACCGTAATTGAGGAATGATCTGATTCTACCGTCTGATCCTGCTGTCACTATAACGAGACCCCAAACGTGAGAATCAAATGTACTCTGGCAGGAAGTTTTCAGAAACTTGTACTGGGATTTATGGATTGAAGACGGCATTGACAATGGACTGGATGGAGGAAGTGTTTCCTCCGGCCATGTTGCAGATCCCTTAGGTAAAGACTCTGAAGAATATTCATGGCCCATAGAGAAATAAGAAGGTAACGAAAATGGAAGAAGGTCATGAGGTAAATCCTCGTGTGGTACTTCAAACTGCCTATTTTCTGTGTTCCCATATTTCAGGCCACACCAAGGGATCGCGATGGATGCATTAGCAGAGAAGTGTTCATAAGATCTTATATCTTTAGACTGAGAGATACTATTCTTATCCTGATGAACGCAATTCCATAAATATACATTAGCATCATCACAAGCTGAAACAATGTGCTTCCCGCCTGCTGTTATTGACGTAAATGTCTGGTTCCCGTTGTTATGTGCACCTGAAAAAAAAAAGAGACAGCTTAAGTTGGGGAAAAATACGAGTAAGGCATCAAATTGCACGGTCATGATTTTAGAGAACAGTGGGAACATACCCTTGTATTTGCCAATCACGTTTGGTCCTTGAAGAATTCTGACTTGTGAATCCGCACAAGTTACCATTACTTTGCTCGGATCTTGAGACAAAAACTGGAATGAATAATACATTATTGACAACTGCACATCTTGGTTTTTATGATAAGCCTATGGTGATCAAAATTCAAAACCGAGGATGAGAAGAACTACCTGCAAGCCAGTTATCCTTCTGCAGGGCGACTTCTTTTTCCCATTTACCCATATCTGAGCACCCAGTTGCAATTGATTGTCTGAAAAAGCAACACAAAATCGGTTTTCTTAAGAATCAGTCCAACCGTAAAAGCTGCTTAATGAAAGAAACATATTTCTAAAGCCTATGCCTAGAAAAACTTTCAGATACTACTTCTAGATCACTTAAACTGAAGCAATTTATATCCAACCCCAGGTAGGCACAAACGAACAAACCCAAGCATAAGGATTTTGAGAAACAGACCAAAAATGCATATGCCTATAGATTGATGTATATGATTCATAAAACTGATGAATATAGGTCAATCCATGAACAAATATGAATCCCTATCAAAGGAAGCATACCTAACATATCGTAAAAGCGGCAACTGCCAGTCATTGAGCCAACAATTCCTCCCTGCATAAATAGAAAAAGAGATTGTTTATCTCGAAGTTCAAAGTGCTCAACTGTGTGATTCTAAACCACTAGAAGAAAATCACACAAACCTGTCCATCCGGGCGATAACACACTGCAGTAACTATATCTCTTACATCAATCCAGTCAACAACCTGGCAGCCAGAAATTGACCAAATGCGCACTTTTCCGTCTATTGAACCACTAATGAAGAAATTGTCATCCACAGGGTTAAACTGAACACAGGTTACTGCATCATAATATAAGAGGTAATTCTTTATCAGAAATCAGAACAAGATCATGCACCAAAATACAACATAAGTTTAATGATAGAAGCTCACCGTAATTACTATGAGAAAATACTTTGAGGCAACCATCACATCCAACTTGCCACATACGAACGGTTTTATCAACCGAGGAAGATAACAGGACCTGAAACACGGAACACGAAACAGAGACATATAAGATGAAAATTTATGTTTTCCCTTTCTAGAAACATGTACGTAAATCTGTTCCCACTCACATTTTTGTCGGACCATGAGAGATCCAAGATCTCACCAGTGTGTCCATGGAACTCGTGTAATGGTTTCTCGACTAGCCGGAAAGCTTTGGAAGGGAAGATCACACACGCAGAATCAGATGTCTTCCTCGGGATTCTTATATTGCCTTCTTTTACCTTATCTACAACGAGGGGTTTCACTTCAGAAAGATGATTCACCGTAAAGTATAAACAGGAAGGATCCATCTCTGGGATATCAAGGTCAATGCTCATTTGATCCTCCACCACTTGCAATACTCGTACAACGCCATCTTCACCGGCACTAGCTAGGTACCGTCCATCAGGACTGAATTTCATCGTCAAAATTGAACCTTCATGAGCCTGGATAACTTGTCCCTTTAAAAGTGCAGAAAGTTCCTTTGTTCTTTTCCTGCATTGATGAACCTTAACTCTCTGAACCTTATTCCCCCGAACTGAATTATCTCTATTACCACTCAATGAATCATCTTCAACCTGTTTATCCAGGAAACGTGTAATCAATTTACTTAACCACCGGTTCTTAGCTTTCTTCGGCATTCTCTCGGTTTTATTCTGCTTCTCCATTTCCCTCTCCGTAACTTGTTGCAATGAGGTCATTGACACACAAGGGATCTCAGACGTGGAGCTGTTTTCACCATTTACCAACTGATCCACCTTTGTTTCGCAACCTTCAATTCCCTCCCCATCTTGAAGCTTTTCATCAACACCACACTGTTCTCCCCAATCCTCATTTCCTTCCCTACATACAAACTTATCACACGAACTCGACTCCTCAGACAAATCAAGATTATCATTAGACCAACAAGACATTGAAGACCGGCTCGAAGAGAACTCTTCGGAGCCTCGTGTTCTCAAAACAGCATCACTAGTTTCCATAACCCTGCTAAATTCTCCTTCCAAACTAGGTTCATCTACTGAATTCTTGAACGAAATTCGGTCTAAACTATCTCCCATCCAATCGAAAAACTTAATGCGGCGTTCGTTAACACTTTGAGGGCTACGAATCCATACATCGAAACAACTCTCAGACCAATTATCAAAACCAGAATTTGAATCAGAATGTAAACCAGACATTGCTCCAATGTGTTCATTAGCATCAAAAAATGAACATTCCTCGTCTTCCCTCAAACTATCCATATTATTCTGTTGAGTTCAACCCATGAAAACCCTCAGGTACTAATGAAAATATTTGTTGTAAACCCTTAACCATTGTACCTCATTCTAAGTTCCTACCAAACGAACAAACCCAGAAAACAAAAAATGAAAATAAAAGGCTGAAAATAAAGCTCGGAAAACAAGAAACACAAAACACAAAGAACAAGTTTAACAAAAACAAAGACTAAATTAAACAAACAAAACAATTAATAACAATTAACGAAACCCAAGAGATCCAACCTGGATCCCAATCCATACCCATTGCACCTGGTCTTTTCCATTGAATCAAAAAGTAACCCAAATTTTTAATATAGAAATAAGTTTTTATTGTAACAAAAATTAACTCAATTTCTTGCAAAAAAAAAACAAAAAATAAGGGGTCAAACAGTTTTTCTGCACTGAGAGATCGAAACCCAGTAACAGGAAATTGAAGAAATCTAATAAACGGGTGAAGAAAAAAATATATAAAGAAACTATAGTTACAAAGTGATTAATTAAGCAATGGGGAGATTTTGGTTTATAGAACTGGGCTACAATGGGGATTGGGTTCGTTTTCTATGAGATATTTTTGGAACTGAAGGTGGCATAGATGGAAGCATCCATTATCAACGATTTTTGGAGCTTCTTGAACTCACTTTCTCTGGGGAAGCGAAGGGAAACACTAGGGGAAAAGAAGGTATATGATATAAAAAAATAAAATAATATATACTTTTTTTAAAAAAAAAAACTAAATAATAAAGTATGTGATTGAACTTAATATCATTAATTAAACGATATCAATTCAATTTTTGGAAAAAAAAATCAAATTTTACATACTAAATCTTAATTTGAATGAGACATTTAAACTTATTATATTTTTAGTTAAAATATGATATAAAATTTTTATTTTTTATAAATTTAGAATTTTATTTTTTTATTTTAAAATTTAAGTTCAATCAGATAACATTAAAATTAGTTTATTAAATTTAGGTTTATTATAATATTATTTTTCAGTTACATGATTATTAAGTTATTTCTTTTTCTAATTTCAAAATTCGCAACTGAATTTTAAATTTTAAGATGTAAAAAAAATAAATTTTTAAAAATTAAAATATAATGATTAAATTCCAATTTTATAAATATTATAGAGACTTATTGCATATTTTAACTTTTTTTAAGTCGGAAATTCTCATTTAAATATTTTATGTAATGTTTAAAAAAATATAAATTTTTATATGTAATGTATTGCTTAAAATAGAAATTCATTTCAATTATTTTTAAATCAAATATATTTCCTAAATCAATTATTTCGATAAATTCATATACATTAATGGAGAACATGCAAAAGCATTTAAAAAGTTTGAAAAGGAATGAGATGTAGCTTAGTTGGACTACAAATTCGTGTTCATATTAATCTTTTTAATGCAATATTCATAATTTTTTATATTATAATAATCTTAACATTTAATCTTTCTGTCAATAACCTCTTGATTATTTTTTTTAATTTCTATATTTTAAATTTGAGTATTATTAAATAAATTTAAAAATATTTTCTTAATATTTGAGGCCATCAAAAATTAATTAAAATTATTTAAAAAATAATATTTGTTTACATAAACAATTTTAGAATTGAGATTGAGTTAAAATAATTTTGCTAAAAATCTGTATAGTGGCCCAACACATAATCATGCATTATGCATAGCCATTGCTTGTGCTTGTGCTGTATATTTTCTTATTGGATCCCATTTTGAAAAATCATGTGCTGTATTCTCAATAATTGAATTTACAAGAAAAAAAAATAATATAACAATTGAAAGTATTGATTTTTTCTGATTATTGTGTGTTGTTAGCAGGACATATAATATAAATGAAATTGATTAAATTATAAGATTAGAAGTTAATTCAATCAATTTGGTTATTCTATTATTTTTTTAATTAGCAAAATATATTAGGGCAATTTTAATAGGGTTTGCTAAACTGGAAAGTATGAAGATAATGCGTTTCAGCACATTTGACTCCATATCTTCCTGCATTGACAACAACCCATATCAATCGACAACTTAATTTTTAATCAATAAAACATTTCACTCAAGTTGGATTCGATTAGTGTTGAAATTCTATATAAGATTATTATTTGAATCTTAAAAAATATATTTTTTATTAATCATGTAATAAATATTTTTTATTATAATGTAAATTTACATATTTCATATACTATACTATTAACAAATTTAAATATTTTTTTATACTTCAAAACCACCTCATGTCTAAATAAACCTTTTAGAACTACTTTTCCAAAAACACTTTTTATATTTAATGAGAAATTGGCTCATAATTCTACAATTATCTTTTCTCAAAAGTTTTCAAAATTCAAGTAAATTTTTAATCATATTTAATCAATCTCAAATCTTTTCTTTGAATGAATACACTAACTAATTCTCAGTCTAATCTATTCGAAATAGTTGATTATCAGTGGTTTAAAAATGAAAAAAGTTGGGGGAATCAAAGGACAAGCCAGCCAGTTCCAAGACAAGAAAACAATGATACTATATAAATGGTTCAGTCACAGGTTTCAACTTTCAGGTACTTGTATCAAATCTTTATTGTTTAGAACTTGTATTTTCTTTTATTTAAAAAAAAAAACATTTTTGTTTCACCATATCACCATGGGCCACAGACAAGTCATTATCTACGGTATCTAGTCGTTGAAAATGTGTAGCACTTATTTTGCTCAACAAATTGATACATATCCTTTTAAAAGAATTAGATCTAAATCTCTATATGCATTCGCGGAGTCCGAAAAGTTTGTTGAGAGATAAAAATTAAATGGTATATATTTATAATAGTAAAAATGTAATTTTATTATTTTAGTAATATATATCTTTATAATTTTTAAAGAGTTCAATCAAAATTTTATTATTTTAAAAGGACAAAATGTAATTTTATTATTAATTTAAAATTTTATAAATTATAAAATTTTTAAATTAAAAATTTATCATTTTAAGAAGAGCTATAACCTCTAGGTCTCTACTAAGCTAAGCCACTGTCTATATATTTATTTATTGTAGTATCAATATAAATTTAAATGCTTGAAAAAACCTCTTCGTTTCAATGATTTGATTAATCATTTAAGTCAATATATTATTAATGTGTTATTTCAAGCGTCAATAATTAGGAATTAACTTAACAAAATTTAATATAAACCTATCAATTTTTTTTTTACATATAAATGAAGTTTAATTATTAAAACAACTTATCTTGAAAATTATTTATCAATTTAAAATGTTTTCAGCAATATCATAGCGAATGACTAAAATCATTATTCACGGTGATGATTTGGGATTTTAATGTGACAATGATTTTTTTGTTATATTAACTTACTAGAAAAAATATTAGGAAATAGCCATCCTCCATGATGATTTTACTTTTATTTTTAAACTTTTACTATTTATTTTATATTATTTCAATAAATAATTTAAAACATATATTATTTTGATAAATGCTTAAATAAAACCCAAATTTTACTAGCATTTTTTCTATACAAAAAAGTTGCATTATGTTTAAGGAAAGGGTTAAAGTGTTCCAAAGTGCCCTAAAATGAAAAAAATATCACATTGGTTCTTCATATTTTATAAAATTATAAATGATTAAATTGAGCTTTGACCTCTTAAAAATGATTAATTTTTAATTTATTTTTTTAAAATTTATAATGATATAAACTAATACAATGATGAAATTACATTTTAACTCTAAAACTATATATAACTTAATTCCAACCTCAGAAATAATTCTTAACTTCGCCTTTACTTGAACTCGCGTATAAGTTTCCACTAAACCAATATCATGATGGTATAAAAATACATAATTTTAAAAGCATCGAATTTTTTAAATAATACTAGTTAAAAAAAGAGGATTTCAATGTCCTCACCCCTTTTGTTCCTTAAACAACGTCATGCATGAACAAAATTCCCCTTTCATTAAGAAATATTTGTTTTTTTTTGTTAAGAAATGGTTAATTAGCCAAGATTTTTGCTAAAAGTATTGGAATTTAGAATATTTGTAGGCAAAGTCATTGAGTTGGGATCGTTGCTTTGGTGCACATGGTTGCCATAGGTGGCATGGGTTGTGCACATTTATGGGGAGGGGGGGCGGTGGTTGTTAAATCATAAATCTTTTCCAAAAGTTGGTGCACCATCCCACATATATACATGCATTGCATGACTTTGAAAATCAAAATAGGTTTTTTTTAAAATATTTTTATTAAAAAAAAAATAAAATTGTATATATTTCTTATTTATTATATATGTACACTTGTGTTCTCGAAAAAAAAAAGTCCAAGCAGAAATTATGTTTCTCAAGTTTTTATAAAAAATTTTGCATAAAAAAACCAACTGATAGGTTACTTGCTTCTTAAGCAAGAAATTTATTTGAAAACCACCTATGTGATCCATGCATGCACCATTTGGGGTTGTGGTTAAATTTGTTATTAACTTTTCTTAAGTTAAAATATGTTTTAATTTTGTCGAATGAGTATTAGTTTGATTGGCATAAACATTATTATCAATATATGAGGACATAAGTTCAAGTGCGTTAAAACGGATTGGAGATGAAGTGAAAGGATTGCCTATGTATATTTTTTTATTAATAAACTTTAAATAAGTAATTATATATTTTTAATATTAATCAAAGTTAAGTAAAATAATTATTGCAACCATATTTAATTTATACGAAAGCATGGAAAAACATTGGGCTGTGGAAGTTTCATCTTATAATATTATTAAGGAATATATTATTAAGCAGGGAGTTGGCTAAATATAATTTCTCAATAATTTCGATGCTGTTTCCATAAGAATATAATTTTCTTTTTTCCTTTCCACGTACGAATATTTTTTTTTTCTTTGGGCTGCTGGAAAGTTCCTCTTACAATAATTATAGACATTAAAAAAGCTCTTAGGTTAAAGGTGAATAATATATATTTGTATATTATAGATATTTGATATTCCCTTCTTAATATATGCATGTATTAATTATTATAAATTTTCTTACCTCAATAATTAAAATATAGATATTTCACGATTAGGTTATAATAATTCATATTCATGATTCTAAAAAAAATTCCATTCATTATTTGTAATTTCGTATATTCCCTTTAAGTTAAGATTAGAGTTCTCCATGGTCAAGCCATGTGGTTCGGTTTGAAGGTTTGTTCAAAAAATGAGAGAGTTTAGGTAGAAATATTACTAGAAAAATGAATTTTGATAAAAAAAATAAGGTCAGATTAAAAAATGGGCCAGGTATCGGGTAAGGTTTTTTGGCCCGGAATCAGTCCGGCTTGAATTTGCAATAAAAGAAACTTTGTTGTTTTGATGTTGTTTTCTCACTGTTTTGTTACCATTTCATTATTATGTTGTTGCTATATTAAATATTGTATAACACTTTATTTTATTGTTAATTTTGCTATTATTTTAGAGGTATTTGTTTGTTAAGTTGCACTTGTGTTATTTAAGTATAAATATTTTTTAAAAAATTTTATTTTTAATTTTTTGAGAAATATTTATTTTAATATTTTTAGTATATTTTATATATTATATATTTAAAAATATTTTTTTAAATAATACTGACAGACTGAGCCGAACTTGAATTTTAATATTTTTATTCAACCCAAACTTAAATAAAATTTATGTTTATTTTTTAAGTCAGGCTCAAACCTAACGATCGAATCTAAAGTTATGTTAGTGCTTAACCTAAATCAGGGCTGACCATGAATAATTCTAGTTTAGATGAATTAACAAATCCTAATAATATTTTTTAGTAATATATTTTAAATGATTTGTTTAAGTTTAAAATAATATTTTATATATTGTCATGGTAATTGTTGATATGTTACAGTATTTATTTTTTAAAGGGATAAAATAACATTTAATCAATAAAAATTGATAAATTTTCTTTATTTGATTCTTGATTTTTTTGGAGGTCCACTTAATCTTGACGCTTAACAACTTTTTTTTGTTTTCAATTTAGCTTATGAACTTAATTTCTATTAAAATAGTGATGGTATGGCATTTTTAGATTGTGCCATGTTATCACTTATAAATTTAAATTTTTTTTATAAAATCTAAAAAGACAAAATTAAGAGATCATAATTTTTTTCTTGATTTTTAAAAAAAATTTCAAATGATGATGTGATACTTTAATATTGTGTCACGTCATTATGCCTTAATAGAACTCAAGTTTAATGATCAAAGTGAGAAAACCTGTCAAACTTTAAAATTAAATAGATAAAAAATTAAGGACTAAAATAAAAATATTACCAATTTCAATTACTAAATGTTATTTTGTCCAGAAATTATAATTTACAGTGTTGATATGTATGTTTAAATAGAGTCCATCCAAGATCAATATTGAGAGAAGCGCTTGGTATAAAATGAAGAAATAAATTACTGCAACTAACTAACAGAGCCATTTAGGGCAGAAAAAACTTAAAATTCAAACTGAAAAAAGGAAAAAGAAAATGAAGAAGGGCAGGTAAGGATGAGTGATTTGTGATAGTGATATAGAAATTTAGATAAATGTGATGATGGGGCTCATCACCCAGTGTATAGTACTACGGATGCATATTCATAAATCTTGGAAAACTAAAATCTATGGCACCAAATACCATAGAAAGAAATTAAAGAAGAAAAAGCTGTCCATTTGAATGTTATGTCATGGCTTCAGACAGTTCCCACCAAACAAGTTGCTGGTGGTGGGGTAGGCCGCTGAATCCACTTCTCTCTCTGCATGGATGGTGGGGTTTTTTTTTTAATTTAAGTTTAGGGTATGCGACTATTGATCATGAGGGGATTTTTTACCTTTCCCTTTGTTCAATGATTTATGGAGTGAAAGCGCTTGGTTAATCCCTATAAAAGAAATGATGGTAATTATACCATTTAATTAATAGAGAAATCTTTGAAGTATCGTTTATCAGGTAATCGATTGATCTCTCAATAATTGAAGGTATTGTCCCCTAGAGAGTTTATGTCGTTCTATTTTTATGATTGTATGCAACTCCATTCAATTGAATCTATTGAAAATTGAAAACAAATAAACTAAGATTTTATTGCATAAAACTAGAAATAAAAAAATAGAATCCATCCTAGGGTTCATCTCCCCTAAGTATTAAGAGAATTAGTCCATAATTGCAAGAATGAACACCAAAAATACAATATAACCATTAAAATAAAAGAAATTCATGATAACTCCCTCAAAAATCAGCTTGGACTCTCGAATATTGATGGCAAATTGCTTGGAAATCGGCTTCAATGGTGTTCTTTGGGTAACTTTTTGCTATCCTATTACGGCTACTTTCCTCCTATTGTATTCCCATTTTTATACCTTCTCCAAGTGCAAACAAAAAAAAACCCTAAAAATCGTCACTTCTAGTTGTGAACGCACACGGTTTGTGAAATCCACACACCTGTTTGAGTCACACGGCCGTGTGGTTTGCACGTGTAAATCTCTATTGCACTTGTTTAGCTTCTGGACTGCTCCAATGTTCTAATTTTCACCCGTTTTTCACTCTATTGCTCTCAAGTGCTTTATTAAGTATCAAAACATGAATATAAAGGATTAGGAGTATGTAATTAACAAGTAGCACCACATAACCACCCAAAAATGCACTAAGAATGGGGCTAAAATATGTTAATTTTGACTCTTATCTTGTAGATTAAGTGGTACCAACTTCCTCAACAAGTGACCTATATACCATAGATTAGGGGGTCGAACCCCACCAATGATGAGATGCTCACGTATGGTTAAAATGCTCTCAACTCTATGAACCAGGCCTTTAGGATAGCCATACGACACACTAGCTCTCGACAAAGTACGAGGGATGACACCCCTAAGGGACAATCCATTCGGTTGTTGGGAGATTGGTCAATTGCCTGACGAACGACACTTCTAAAACTTCTAACAAAAAGACGACCCCCTCAACAATGTATTGCATACACAAGCAACTATTTTAATCCAATATGAAAATAAATAGATATATTTATTTCTTTCAATATGTATAATTGAATTAAAATCAAATTTTAATATGTACATTTAAATCACAACCAAATCTTAATATACGTACTTGCATCAAACTAAAGTTTATCTTTATTTTTTATATTTATCTCTGAAATAAAAAAAATGCTACAAAATTTGTTCTTAAAAAACAAAATCTTCTTGTGATATATATAATTTCATATTTAAGCTCTTCTTTTCCTTCGATTCCTAGTTGTAATGCAACAACATTATATTTTGTACTTTACAAAAAATAGTACGAATTTCGAATATATGCTCGCCTTTGTCTAGATCTTACAACACCGAAAGAAAAACTAAGGTTTTTTTGGACAAAATAGAGTAATTGAATGAAAGTCTAATTATTAAGATAGTAATTATTTTTTATTATAATTATAAAGGTTAACAAAATGTAATTAATTCTTAAATCTTTATGTCATGTTTAGTAATACAAGTTATAATTACACATTTATAAAATTTATATTTTTTAAAATATTAATTACTATAAAAAAATAGTATGATAAAAATAATTTCTAACCAAGTAAAAATTAAAATCAAATCATCATATATGTTATGTTAGTCTAAAAAAGTAGTCGATAATACGTTTACTAATAAGAATAGCAAGAAAAGTAAACATCATATGCAATTTTATCTATTTTTTCTATTGCATATTGGTTAGGTTATTCCCTTTTTAATATTTAACATATACTTCTTATCATTGTATGTCGATCATTAACTAAGTTCATCATCATCTGAATTTGAATCCACATCATTAAAATTATTATTATCTCATTCTCTCATGTACTCTACGAAGTATGAGTTGTCTTGAATTCCCCTTGTGATTGAAGTTATGAAATATACATCATGTTAATAAGATCCAACCTTGATTTTTATGATATACTAAGGTGACATTGTTAATATGATAATTTTTTTTTAAAAACAACAATTGTCTTATCAACCACATTTCGAAGCCTCATATGTTTGAAATTAAAGAGTTCGCGAGTTGTCTATGGTGCTTGTGTCTGGCACCATTTGAGAGAATGGTATCATACCCTACAATATAGTGCAAAAAAATTTTCTATTTATATAATTAACATCAACCTTATAATATTTAAGTTCATAGTCCAAATAGTTTGTAACTTTAATTATAAAAACTTATATAAACTTAATTCGGAGAAAAACTTATGCTAGGTCAAATTCATTTTTTATAAAAATAATATAAAATTCATAACATATAATCTTTAAAAAAAATTATAAATTTTCAAAACTTTCATATAGATAGTATAAAATTTCTACAACTTTAGAAAATTGTTTTTTATAAATAAGTTATGGAACAAAATTATAATATTTTTTATGAATATAATATATAGTATGGATACATAAATAAGTTATGTTCATACTTGATCGCAGCTTTTTATAAATAAATAGATAATAACTCTTTTATAATATGTTGACTATAATGTTAATTTTTTTAAGATTTAAATAATATAATTTTAAAAATATATAAAATATTTTTATAATATTTTTTGGATTTAGAATATAAGAAATCTTTTTCTATGATATATGTATTTATGTTTATAATATAATTTTTATAACTTATAAAAAATTATGTATAAAAAATTTAAATTTCAATATAATTAATTACGTTATTACTCAAAATTACACCCAATAATTACAAGCAATTAAAACAATAAAACATACCTAAGACGTTACCTAGAAGCAGGTAAAAATTTCCCGGTTCACAGCATATTAAAACAATGAAACAGTGAAGGAGGGACCACCGCCTTTTATTGTGGGGTTTCATCCGATGGCAGCTTAACAACGGTGATGAAAATCGGACCACCTCTCTTGTGGCTGTTCATCTGATTCTAATCTGACGACAGACACCTCTCCACTCACACTCCTAATGCTTATTTTGTGCTTTCGCTGTACAATTTATTACAAAAGGCTTACATTTTGGACCACCCTACTAGAATAAACACAAACCCTTTTTTTCCTTGTGTTTTTGAAATCTGAACCAATAGGGTGGTCCATAAGTGGTTTAATCAAAACTCATAATGTTTTGAAATCTGTGTTGGTTGAGAGGGAGATACACAGTACTGTCATCATTTGAAACTTTCTCGAAATGTATAGAAATTTCATATTTGACGAGATTTAAAGATTAATATTGTGCGTAATGAAAATACTTCCACATCTACCATTAATACCCAAGTTTCATTGAAATCAACATATTATGAGATAATACACTTATCAATTATGGCCCATTTCTACATGAACTCTTCAACTTTCCCTTTAAGCCCACGACAGTCACAGAGGGCACATAAAATGGGCTTTGAACTTGGACTAGTGAGGGTATTTGAATTTGGACTTCTCTCGCGGTCTCGTTTTAATTTATCGAATTTTAATTTGTTTAAATTCAGGCAAGCCTTTATACTAGAAGTTGAATAATATTTTGTTCCTTTTGCTCAAAGATGAAAGAGTAATTTGATCTTTCTATTAAAAATTTCATCCATTTCTACTGTTAAAAAATAATCTCTGTATTTCAACATGAGGATCAATTTTCTCTTCAATCTAATGTACAGAGACTAACTCTTTTTTAAGGGGACAAAATGTACTCTGACATTTAGTATACATTTAACAAGTCGATGATCCAAACTCAAACTGATTCAACCCTAAAATAATAATAACTCTAAAATTTCAAACTTATAAAAATCAAAACTTGAAAGTAATTTAAACCTAAAATTTATTTGAGAAAACCCAGATGGATAGTATCTAAATTTATTCAAATCTAAAACAATCTAACCCACCCAATTTACAATGCTAATCTCATCACACTATCTGGGCTCGGACTGGATTAAAGCTTCAATGCAAGTGAATGTGAAATCCACCGGTTCCTGGGAAAACAAATCTGCTGTAAGTTTAATATATGCAATTTATTGAAGATATGAGTTTAATTGGATAATAATTTAATAATTGGATTTGAATAAATATTAATATATATATAGAATAAACTAAATCTAAGATCACCGAACTGTTAATAAATTTATGTTTTAGTTTCTTAATTTTAAAAAGTTATAAAATGGTTACTAAATTTTTTTAAAAATTTCATTTAAGTCACTAAACTATTTAAAAGTTATCAGGTGTTAAGTTTTCTTTTCTTAAAAAAGGTTTCGTTAGCGAACTTCAATTGACGATTTGATGACCGGTACGGTGGATTAGTACACATTGACTAGTAAAAGAATATACATTAGATCCAAGCCGATTCGATTGTCAGTGTAGGAAATCAAAAAAGAAAGTTGTTTGGATTTTGATTCACATATTTGTGACGTTAAAAGTTGTTTGAACTTTAGAAGATAATTGGAAAAACTTTTGGTTGGTGTAGGCGGTGCGAAGAGAGAAAGCGATACAACAACGATTTTCACAGCCCAATTACTTAAATGAAAACTTTCGAGTAGTTCAGACCATTTTATAACTTTTTAAAATTAAGTGACTAAAACGTAAACTTACTAATAGTTTAGTGACACCGAATATAATTTATCCATATTTAAAAACATATAAATATTGTAATAACTTTTTGAAAGTTTTTTTTTTTTGGAAAGAATAATTCATTAATAGATGATTGAATTGAATTAATGTCGATTTCAATGAGGTAAGTCGGTCCTATAACTTTTGCTGGGTTCAATGTCAATGATTTTTTTATCTATAAAATTTGGAACAAACCGATCATCACTTGTACCTAAACTTGTCCTTTTCCTCTTTCACAATTTAAAAGAAGACCTTCAAAAATCAGGTATATATTCGAAGTTTCCATATTTTTAGACTTTAAGACTGTAGCCATTGTTATTTCTTATGATAATGAAATAACAACACAAAGACGAAATAGTCCCTGTTTCAAATGCCCCCTTTCTTTCATTTTATAGTAGCCATATAGTCTTTTTCGTCCTTTTATTTATATAGTTTTTTCTTTTGGCTTTTAAGATCAGCAGGGGATTGCCAAAGGCTAATCACCTTTTTATTTCTCAGTTCTTAATCCATGGAGGCCACTCAATGGGAACAGGTAAAGTGAAGGGTCTTCTTTAATTTTTGTTGTTTTTCATATGAATTCATCATTATATATATGGCTTTGGGTCTTGAGTTCTTTTCTTTTTCCCCTTTTCTCATGGATAACTAGCTTTAAAGTTTCACCTTTTTTTAGCCTTGAGATGATTCTTGTTTGAGTTCAGTTCAGTCCCACTAATAGTTGAAATGATAAAAGTTACTATTATTATGATGATGATGATGATGATGATGATGATGATGAAGTACTCATGTATTTCCAGGGAATTGGGGTAACTAAGCCCATGGCCATAGGAGAATACTCAAGATCTTCAGCTAGGGTTCAAAAAGGTGAAGCTAATTTGAACTGTCCAAGGTGCAATTCAACAAACACCAAGTTTTGTTATTATAACAACTACAGCCTTTCTCAGCCAAGATACTTCTGTAAGACTTGTAGAAGGTATTGGACCCATGGTGGTTCCTTAAGGAATGTTCCCGTTGGTGGTGGTTCAAGGAAGAACAAGACATCATCATCAAAGAAGCTTGATGATGATCATTTGACTCATCAAAACCCTAAGATCCATGAAGGTGATCATCATCAAGTCATTAACCTAGCATATCCACCAGTAGTACCAGCTCAGGCTTACAATAGCTCGCAAAGGTTGCCCTTTATGCCGGAGATTGGTGGTGCCAACACCGGAATATACTCAAGTGGGTTCCCAGTTCTAGACCCCGGTCTAAAATTTTCTAGTGATGGATTTGGAACTGGTTATGATGAGAATCATCAAGGGGTAGAAGAAAATGGTGAAAGGCTTTTGTTTCCTGTAAAGGAGGAATCGAAGCAGGTTCCAATGAACACTATGAACGAATTGGATGAGGACAAAGAACAGGGAGAATCTACTGGACATTGTTGAAATGAAAACAGCCTACGTTAATATTAACATGGTTAAAGAGGAAGAAGTAGGGTTTTCTTTTTCTTACAAGATCAGTGACACTAATGACAACCTAGTTTGATGTTTGAGTTAGGGCCCGGACTTGTATTCAGATAATCTCTCAATAATAACTCTCAAATTTGAACCACTTTTGCTGCATTTTGATTTTTGGTTATTCGATCATATGTGTTTTATGAACAGATTAGTATTTGGTTGAATTTTTTTGGGCGGTTGCATTGTTAGTCCATATTTTTTCATTTAAAAACATTTAATAACACTTGAGTGTTTTAAAACGGATTAATTTTTTATGTATACGTTAGAAACGAGGAAAAATTATAGGTAATTTTAAATATTATGTCAAAAAAATAAATATGATTATAATATATATTATTATTAATTTTGATTCTCATATTTCATTATATAAATATTTTATTTGAAATTGGACCTTTGCAAAAACATTCTGCTTGGAAACTGTGCTGAATAAATAATAATAATAATAATAATAATAATATAATCTCCACCCAAGCAATATCTTTCAAAGATTGTTCTAAAGATTCTATCATTCCTATATATTATAGAATAATATTGTGTACACTGAGAATATTTGTAGACCTTAGGTATTAAAAGATAAAATTATATTTATGATATTTTATCTTTTATATGTATTTTATTCTTTAAAATTTCGAATAGATTGATGTCATGTATGAATTAAATTTCAATTTAATTATGAATTTATCAAATTTTATTATTTATATAAAATAATAAATATTTTTATGAGAATATTTTTATTTTTTATATAACATCTATGAAAATAAAAAAAAAATTTAAACCAAAAATATCTTTATATTCACTATTTTTTAACATTACCAATTTAATCAAAACAATATTTAATTTTATATTATAAACTTATTACATAACTTTTCTCTCATGGTGTGTAATACAGTGTGTTTCTTTTCTTTTTTTAATTCATTGGGGTCGATTGGCTTTGTTTCAATGTCATGTAATTGGGAAAGAGATGGGCAACATTTTCAACCATCCCCGATATTTTTCTTTAGTTAATGGGTTTAATAATTGCGGTTTGAAATAGAATTGAAATTTAAAATTAAAAAAAAAAGTATAAAAATTAAAAATAATTAAATTTACAACTTATATATAATACGTGATTAATAAAAAAATTAATAAAAACGGATTTAATTGCTACCATTTAAAGTGATACTAAAATTTAAGAATATAAAAAATATAGAAATTAAAATTATTAAAGCATAATTTAGGGCATGGCGTCCCTGTAACCAAACTGACCCAGAAATTATCCTTTCTAAGATGAATTCTGGCAATTTACCAAAAAATCCTTTTTTTTTTTTAAATTTACTGAAATGGGCCCTTTATGTAATTATTTATCGGAATGGTCTGTTTTCCGCGAAATCGCGTCCACGTTAGCGCGATGTCAGGGTACGCGCCAGGAAATCGCGTCCACATCAGCGCGATTTGCTGACATGGACACAAATCGCGCCCCCTAGGACGCGATTTGCTGACGTGGCATGAACAGTTTATGTTTTTTAGCTTGGAAAACTTTGAAATGCCATAACTTTTCGCTCGATTGTCCGATTGAGACGATTTTTTTTTGATTTCGAATAAATTTTCGAGATCTACGCGCTGACAAACCGAGCGAAAAGTTATGGCCTTTCAAAGTTTTCCAAGCTAAAAAACATAAACTGTTCATGTCACGTCAGCAAATCGCGTCCTAGGGGGCGCGATTTGTGTCCATGTCAGCAAATCGCGCTAACGTGAACGCGATTTCCTGGCGCGTACCCTGACATCGCGCTGACGTAGACGCGATTTCGCGAAAAACGGACCATTCCGGTAAAGAATTACATAAAGGGCCCATTTCAAATAAATTTAAAAAAGAGAGAGCTTTTTTTAGTAATTTACCCGATGAATTCACACCTGACAGTGACAGCGTTATTATTGGGGGCACCTTGTCATTTGTTACTATTACTGCACATGTTAGCAATTTCCCTTGTTTTCCGTTTCTGGTACTTGAGCTGGCTACTGGCCTGCCGCCCACACCCAAAATAATACTATGATTTCTCAAGTGTTGGAACCCATCGCCATCCCACCACCACTGAACCAAAACCTTCCCAAACCTCACTCTCACATGCCCAACACCCTTTCCTTGTTTGATAAACCAGTAAGTTCAAGCACCTATGCTTCAATTCTCGAATCTTGCAATAACCCCAGACTTGGGAAACAGGTCCATGCTCATACTTTTAAAACTGGGTTTTCCGGGCAGGAGTTTGTGGACACCAAGTTGCTCCAAATGTATGGAAGGTTTGGTTGTTTGGGTGATGCGGATTTGTTGTTCGATAAAATGACGAAGAGAAACTTGTATTCTTGGACAGCTGTGATTAGCTTGTATGTTGACAACGGGCTTTTTGAAGAAGCTTTTTGTCTGTTCGATAAACTACAGTTCGACGATATTTTATTGGACTTTTTCGTGTTTCCCGTTGTGTTACAAATTTGTAGTGGCCTTGGTAACGTGGAATTAGGAAGACAATTGCATGGGATTTTGATTAAATATCGGTTTGTTTCTAATATTTATGTAGGTAATGCTTTGATTGATATGTATGGTAAATGTGGAAGCTTGGACGATGCTAAGAAGGTGTTGGAGACAATGCCTGAAAAAGATCGTGTGTCATGGAATGCTATTGTTACCGCTTGTGCTATCAATGGAAAGGTGTTCGAAGCATTGGGTTTTTTCGAAACAATGTCTTTGTGCGAAAATTCTAGACCAAATCTTGTTTCTTGGAGTGCAATCATTGGGGGTTTCTCGCAAAATGGATATGATGAAGAAGCCATTGAGATGTTGTTTAGAATGGTCAGAGAAGGCATTGAACCAAACGCACAAACTCTAGCAAGTGTTCTTCCAGCTTTTGCTAGATTACAGAAGCTGAACCTTGGCAAAGAATTTCATGGATATATCACGAGGCATAGGTTAATGTCTAACCCCATTGTTGTCAATGGGTTAATTGATGTGTATAGGAAGTGTGGTGATATGATGAGTGCTTTCCAATTGTTTTCGAAGTTCTCACTGAAAAATGTGGTCTCTTGTAATACAATGATTGTTGGGTATTGTGAAAATGGTAATGTCTCCAAGGCCAAGGAGCTATTCGATCAGATGAGGACAATGGCTATCAAGAAAGATATAATTTCGTGGAACTCGATGATATCTGGATATGTAAATAATTCCCTGTTTGATGAAGCTTTGAACTTATTTAAACATGTTCTTACAGAAGATGGGATCGAACCCAATTCTTTCACTCTAGGGAGTGTTCTTACTGCTTGTACGGATACGTCTTCTTTGAGACTCGGGAAAGAGATACACTCTCAAGCCATTATTAGAGGCCTGCAATATAATACCTTTGTTGGGGGAGCTTTGGTAGAAATGTACTGTAAATGTCAAGACATAATGGCTGCACAAATTGCTTTCAATGAAGTGAGCGAGCGTGATACATCAACGTGGAATGCTCTGATATCTGGCTATTCCCGCTGCAATCAGATCGAAGACCTTCAGCATCTGCTTACAAAAATGAAAGAAGATGGTTTCGAGCCCAATGTTTATACGTGGAACGGTATCATTGCAGGTCATGTGGAAAATGACCACCATGATAAAGCCATGCAATTGTTCTCTGAAATGCAGATTTCAAATATAAAGCCTGACATTTACACTATTGGAATAGTTTTACCTGCTTGTTCAAGGTCAGCCACCATCGAGCGGGGAAAGCAGGTTCATGCACATTCAGTTCGATGTGGTTATGATGCTGACGTCTACATAGGGGCAGCACTTGTGGATATGTATGCCAAATGTGGGAGTATACATCATGCAGTACTAGCATATAATAGAATCTTAGACCCAAATTTGGTGTCCCACAATGCTATGCTAACAGCATATGCCATGCATGGACACGGGGAGGATGGAATTGCTCTGTTTAGAAGAATGATAACAAATGGCTGTAGGCCTGATCATGTCACTTTCCTTTCAGCTCTTTCATGTGTTCACGTTGGGTCAGTCGAGATGGGCCGGGAATTATTCAATCTGATGCAGCACTATGATGTCAAACCCACTATAAAACACTATACATGCATGATTGATCTGCTTAGTCGAGCTGGTCAGCTTAATGAAGCTTATGAACTAATCAAGAGCGTTCCGGTGGAAGTTGATTCAGTGATGTGGGGTGCCTTGCTTAGCGGCTGTGTTATTCATGACAACATCGAGTTGGGAGAAGTCGCAGCCGAGAGACTTGTAGCGTTGGAAACGAATAATACCGCGAACTATGTACTTTTGGCAAACTTATATGCTTATGCTGGAAAATGGTCTGATCTAGCAAGAACAAGACAAAAAATTAAAGACATTGGGATGTATAAGATCCCAGGATGTAGTTGGATAGAAGACAGGGATGATGTTCACGTATTTCTTGCATACGATAAGTCTCATAAGAGAACAGAGGAAATCTATGCTACATTGGATAAACTAACCCTCCACATGAAAACAATGGCATTGTAAATTAATGGAACTTTTTTGCACTGGCTTAAATACTCATTTAGCCCCTGGATTTGTCACTTTTCTCTAAGTTGGTACTTATAGTTTTTTTTTTTGTCTCAAATTGGTACCGAATTTTCATTCGGTCAAGACTTTTGATACTTTTTTGTAACGGTGTTAAGCTAAGTACATGTTTTTTTAATTAGTGACATGTGGTAATGCTGATGTCATAATTTGATATTTCAAATTATTTTTAAAAAAAGTTATAAAAATATATACAAATTTAAATATATAAAAATACATAAAAGTTTTCCATTGCCACCAATGCGCATCTTTCTCGCTTGTCGTCTTTCTTCAATGTGATGCCTAAAGAGAGATTGAGTCGAGTTGTTGATTGTAAATGTGAATTCAACGGTGGGGATGAGAGAAGAGAAGAAGAAGATGGTTGTGGCAGTAATGATGATGATGTTGATGATGGTGAGAAAGAGGAGGTTGAAAGGGCGCTTCATTTGGACAGTACGATTCCATCTACTTCCGGCAATTATCTGCGATGGGTTTCATCTAGGGCGTATGATATGCTAAGGCATTTGCAGCAAAGTTTTGATAGCAGCAGTTATGGTGGTAAACAAACTTTAGCCTGTTATCGTTTAGTGGATTGCCTCTAATTGTAGCTTTCTTCCCAATTTTCAGGATGTTTCTTTGTGAATTTAACTTTAGCCAAGAATAGGAATTTATCTATTTATCTATTTTTTATCAGATTGATGTTAATACAAATTTTTTTAGGATGAATGAGAAACATAAGAAACTTTGAACCACTAACAAAGAGCGTAAAATAAAATAAATAGACAGCAAACAGGTTTTTTAGGGTTAGGGATAGAGGGACTTGAACCCTCACGATTTTTAAAGTCGACAGATTTTTCTCTTACTATAAATTTTATTGTTGTCGGTATTAATATTGACATGTAGAATGGGACTGTATCTTTATTCTTGTCCGATTAATCAGTTTTTCAAAAGATTTATCAAACTATGGAGTGAATGATTTGATTAATGACTATTCTATTCGATTCTTTCTTCAACTTGGAATCGATTCACAACAATTCTTTTTATTTTTCATATTTTCATATAAATATAAATTGATTTTGCATATAATAGAAATAAAAAAATACGGGTTCGGTTCGTCTTTTTTGAGATAGTTTTTCATTAGTATACCTACAAAAAATAGGTATATCTTGCATCCTTTCTAGAGTTTTGAAATTTGATTTAAGAATTCCTTTACCAACAGTCAATCCCATTTGTTAGAATAACTTCCATTGAGTCTCTCCACCTATCCTTTTCTTTTTTTATTATTCTCGCTTGTTGAACCTTTATTCATGTTTATTTTCGTAAAATAATAAAATAATAGGATTTGGCTTAGGATTTGAAAGTTATCACTTAGGGTGGGTTTGGATGGGCGATTGGGTGCGGTGCGGTGTGTTTAACTTACTTTTTGTCTCACGTTACAGTATCGCTACAGTATCTAATCTCACCGCCACCGCTGTTTTTACACTAACCGCAGGTAAATGCACCGCCCATCCAAACCCACCCTTAGTAGGTTTCCATACCAAGGCTCAATCTAATTAAGTCCATAGCGTCTACCAATTTTACCATATCCCCTTTTGTGTCTTAAGATTAAGATCTCATTAAGATGTCCCTCATTTCCCCCCCTTTCCCCCTTCTTTCATTTGTTTGTTTTTTTTAGTTTATTTATTTACTTTCTTTTTATGCAAAACCGTTGAATTTAGTAGATATAGATACAGATTCTTATATCAAAGGGTCTTTACTTATTTTCTTGTTTATTTATCGTCTTTCGTCTCTATCGGAGACCCATATTAATTTTTATTTGGTTCAATTAGAAAATATTTTATCATTTCTATATTCGCAATTCAATATAGATGGGTATTCCATAACATATATATGTCCCTCTTAATCTCAGTTTTCTCAGGCAATTTAGTGAAATACTCGAAGGGTCGACTCTTTTTTTCGTCTTAGTTTCTGTCTTTATGAATGAAAACAAAAGAAAGGAGTCTCTCATTATGATCTGGATTTCATTTCTATGGTTGCATCTTTTTTTCCTTAATTTCATTTTTATTCTTATCCTTTTATTAGACTATCCTATATAACCATAATAAGAATAAGATAACTAAAAAAATAAAAATGAAAATTGAATTTATTCATTATTAAAAATGAAAATGAAAATAATTATTTTTTTATAATATAATAGCTAGAACTAATTATTTCTATTTAATAATTAGAACTAATTATTCCATTCATTTCTATTCCGAATTCAAAGATAATTCAAATTTTTGAGTCTAAAAAGAGTTTCATTCTAATTATCTAGACTTATAACGTATCATTTCATCTACGGCCTCCCTAACTAGAAAGAATAAGGGGATCAAAAAAAATTTAAACGAGTAAAGTAAGGCCTTGAATAACAACGGCTAAAGTGAAAAGCCTACCGCCCCTACCTGTTCTCTACCCGGACCTAATCCAAGCACTAAATCGATCAAGTCATTTCTATTCCAAATTCAAAGATAATTCAAATTTTTGAGTCTAAAAAGAGTTTCATTCTAATTATCTAGACTTATAACGTATCATTTCATCTACGGCCTCCCTAACTAGAAAGAATGAGGGGATCAAAAAAGATTTAAACGAGTAAAGTAAGGCCTTGAATAACAACGGCTAAAGCGAAAAGCCTACCGCCCCTACCTGTTCTCTACCCGGACCTAATCCAAGCACTAAATCGATCAAGTTAGTTGGTTTCCGAGCGGGTTCCACTTTCATAATAAATAAGGCATAAAAGAAAGGTCTTTTCTTGAAAGGTATATTCAAAAAAACTTAGCTTACCAAGAGTTCCGGAACTAGAGAGATAAGAGATAGGATTTGTTCTCCATACGAGGGAAAGTACTTTTCGTCTGTTTGAATAAATAATAAAAATAACTATGGATTTTTGCACAATCCATTTTTATGTTATTTATGTTATGACTAAGTCTGTAATACCCCTAACTCGAATCCGTCGCCGGAATAGGGTTACAAAGCTTACCGGAGTTTACAAATTAAATACGGTCATTTCTCAACTTTTCAAAATTTTTTTCTTAGAAGTAGGGGACACATGCCCGTGCCTCTGCTCGTGTGAATGGAAATAGGTCATTATTAAACTAAATACCTATACATGTCACTATATCCAAAATCCAATCATTCGAACATACCAATATAACCAATGGATAGTGTGCTATATCTTCGACAAGTTTCCAACCCAATCGAGTTTTCGATAATCTGTAGTGATAGAAGGTAGCGCGCGGACCAAGATCGAGTTGCCAAGTCACGAGAAAACTCCTACGAGGCTCTAACGAACAGATCTGAAAACAAAGCAGAGAATAAGATTAAAACTAATCAGATCTAAAGATAAAAATCCCCAAAACAATAAAGAACAGCCAAGAATCAAAACACTTATGAATGAGGTGTTTTCGGAATGCAAGAACACGAATTCGAACTCCAAGATTGATTTCCAATCAACTGAATCTGTCAAGAACACCAAAACAGCAAACAAAATTAAAACGATCAAATTTTAATAGAATTTAGGGTTTGGTGCGACAAGAAGAAAAGAAAGAAATTGATGGACTAAAACGGTTCTTGAAACCCAAGGAGATGTCGATTTGCCCAAATTGAAACAGCAACTCAATTCCCCCAAAATTCCAGCAACCGAATTCAATCAGATTTGACAAGAAGAATTCGGCAAGATTAATTGGGAAAAGATGGATTTAATTGAATTTGGCTGCCAAGAAAGAGTGCCGATCAGTCTTCTTGAATATTAAAGAGGCTAGAAATTCAACAAGAAGATTAAATAAGTTAGATAAAAGAATCGGCACAAGCAGAATCTAAGAAAAGAAATTGAACAGCAAGAAACTAAATTAAAGTCCTAAGAAGCCTTGAAATCCCGAAAGACTTCACAACTCCCTTCAAACGGCTCTAATCTCCCCTCCAAAGAATATCAATGGCAAGAAGAAGGTTGAAGATGGCTCCCACAATCAAAAGATTGTTAAAACAGCTTCTAAAGAAAACTCAAGAGAGAATTCTTGGAGAAAAACCTCAAAGAAAATTCTGCACTTAACAAATCTGAAATTTCAATAAAATTCTAAGTAGTGAATACAAGGGTGGCCGGCCATGCCTTTAAATAGGCCTTAGACTAATCCTAATCTTATTAGAAAACTTAAAAATTAAACCTAATTAATAAAAATAATAGGTAAATTCGGCCATGCACTTAAATGGATTGTTTTGGGCCGAATTTTAACATGTAACCTTCCTAAAGCCTAAAATTTAAATTAACAATTAAAATGTTTACAAATTGGGCCCTTTGACCATTTGGCCTGATTTTCACCTAAATATGGGTGGGTTTCTTGCTTGGGCTTGGAAAATTCTTATTGGGCCTTACCTTCAAGAACTTGGGCTTGTATTCCATTTTCTACCGAAATTGGTTCGTTGATGCTCGTAACGGAGATCCAATGCGCTTTGGCTGCAAGATTTGGTTTCTTGGACCAAGATTTCCAAGATTTGAAATCTTGATTTTCTTGCTTCTTGAAATCGCTCCAAACAGCAAGATTGGGCCAAGATACGGTTTCTTGATTTTCTTGAAAACAAGAAAGTGAATCTTGATTTTCTCTTTCTTTCGTGTACGCATCTTAAGGCCTTTGTGACTCGTATCATGTAGGATAAATAAAAACAAATACGCAAGCAATGAATTCTGAGTAGGATTTTAAATAACTCTAATACTTCATAATTTTTTTTGTCAAATACAATATAATTAACAAACACACTTCCTTCAGATCGATATCAATAATAACCTATAATTCTTTCAATTCAAACACATAAGTCTCTTACCATTTCTTACTGAATCAAAGAACGGCTTACGAATATGAGTATATCATTCTTTTTGTACCATAGTCCAACTATGGTCTTATCCGACAATTCATCCTTTGCCACAGAACGATTGTATTCAATCCCGCGTTCAATCTAAATTGAGTATTAAATTCGATAATATATTTTCAATAACAATTCAATTTGGCTTTCATTAGTCAATAACATATACTATCACATTGAGTCATTATTTATCTAATGAATATTTAGTTCATGTTTTCATTTCATATTTTCATATTCAATTCACATTTTCAAATTATATTCCACAATCATGTTTCTTTCAATAGCTCAACTGTTTTATTTCATTCGATTTAACTTTTCATTTAATTACCCCTATTAACAGTCTCGGGCTTTGGCGGATACGTGGATTCTAACCAAACACACCAGTATGGCACATTGTACCTTAACGGTACACAGTACCTAAACAGTAATCAGTAAAGGTAGCAGTAACAGTAACCGTAATAATATTCAACACACAAAGTGCCGAATCTGTAACAATACGGTAACAGTATTTGACACACAAAGTGTCGAATCGGTAACAGTAATAGTAATATTATTCGACACACAATGTGCCGAATCGGTAAGAGTAACAGTAACAGTAGTCGGCACATAAGTGCCTAATCAGTAAGACGGCAAAACCCGTACTCTCTCAAATCCTATGGCATGCCAACTATATCTGACTAGCCCGACTAGTTAATAGGGCATTTAATTCACTGTTCAGTACAATTTCCATCTTAGTTTAGTATCAATTATAATTCCTTATTTCAATCAGTTTCACAGTATCGCAGTAATTCATTACTGCAGTAATCTCACAGTTCAATGCAGTACACATAACAATATTTAGTAACTTCACAATTCAATTCAGTACTCAAAACAATATTCAGTATTCCATAATTCAGTTCAGTATCAGTCTCAATTTCAATATCCAATCATAAATTTTCATTTTACTAAACACTTACCTTAAAATACTTACCACGCATAATTAGTAAATGAAACACATAATAATGATAAAGTTTGAATTGTAGTGATACAAACACATATTTCTTATTCAATTCAGTTCTCTAAATTCAGTTCAATACTAACACATATACATATATATTATTCATCACCAAATAACATTCACTTTAATCAAAATTGTATAGAATATAGTTCATACGAACTTACCAGGTTAATTTGCAGAAATACCAAGATACAGGGGCATTTTAGAAATTTTTTATTTCCCTCAATTTTCTGCCCGATCTTGATCTAAATTAATATTTCATTCAATTTATTAACTTAAATAATAAAATAATTCATTTCATGCAATTTGGTCATTTTTGAAATTTTTACAAAATTACCCTAAAAATTTACTTTTATTAAATTTAGTCCCTGAACCTATAACATGTAAATTAGCTATTTTAAAATAAACTCATATTAGCTAAATATTCATATATAATTTTTCTCCTCCTCCTCTCCATTCCACATCCTTAATGTGTATAACACATTTAAACAACATTATCCATACTATCACTATTTTCCTGTATGTAAATTCAAGTTGTTTGCCTGAGTCAGAGTCACTAATTTATTTATATCTCAAGTTAAAGAGCTCCAAATTAAGATCTGTTAATTTTCCCTGAAACTAGACTCACATATCTTCTTACCATAAAATTTTAAGAATTTTTGGTTCATCTAATAAGTACAGTTTATTCTTTAAAGTTTTCCCTGTATCATTGTTCGACAGTTCCGACCTCTCTTTACTAAAAATTAATTATCTCATTGTACAAAATTCTAATGATGTCCTCGTTTATTTCTCTTGAAAATAGACTCAATAAATATTTTAAAAATATAAATTATAACCCATAATTATTTTTGTACAATTTTTCCAAGTCAGAACAGGGAATTCTGAAATCATTCTGACCCCTTTCTCACCCAAATTCAAATATCTCATAATATAAAATTCTTTCGTATACAAAATTTATTTTATGTGAAAATAGACTCATTCAGATTTAATTTCATATATTATTCAGCATCTAATTCAATTTTCATAATTTTTGGTGATTTTTCAAAGTCACACAACTGTTGTTGTCTAAACTGTTTTATTGCTAAATGTACTCTTTCATAATTTTTCACATTTTCTCACTTTTCTTTTTATCGATCAAGGTCAATTTCTCGTCTTTCTTGATTTATAACAACACATTTAACTTATTTAACACTCACATTATTCAATTTAGTTCAAAAATCACTCTTTGGAAAAAGATTACATTTTTGCCCTTAAACTTTTCATTAATTCTTATTTCGCCCCTAGGCTCGAAAAATGAAATTCATGCAATTCAATCCCCTTTTCAAGCCTAAAGGAAATTCATGTATATCTATAACAGTCCATAGATTTCACAAAAAAATCAAAATTTTCCTTTAAATTTCACAAGTTTACCATTTAGTCCCTAAATCTCAGTTTCACCCAAAATCACTTGGTAAAAGTTGTTTATTTACTAACAACCTTTCATTTTCTACCACAAATTTTCAATTTTCAGCATGTTCATCCATGGCACAATTTCCATACCTGGATAACTTTTCAAATAAATCCTCAAAATAGAGAGAACATGTTATCTCGATCTCAAAAATATAAAAAATATTAAAAACGGGACATGATTACTTACCAATTTATGCCAAGAAAGTCTCTTTTCTCTCTCCTAGGGTTTCCATGTAAATTTTGAGGAAGAAGATGATAGAAAAAGATGATATGTTCATGTAATTAATTATCATCTTTTAATTTTCAAAAATTCCAATTTAGTCCTTTTCTTTTTCTCAAATTCCATGGATGATTCATCCATAAAAATCTATCATCTTTTGATTGATAGTATATTTACC
Source organism: Gossypium hirsutum (assembly GCF_007990345.1). Classification (NCBI taxonomy): domain Eukaryota; kingdom Viridiplantae; phylum Streptophyta; class Magnoliopsida; order Malvales; family Malvaceae; genus Gossypium; species Gossypium hirsutum. The sequence continues at coordinate 60,499,258 of NC_053448.1, read as the reverse complement.
ATATAAGGACCTCTAGTTTTGAATTTCATAGCTATTTAACCCTTCTAGCTTCTAGAATTCAATTTCTACATTTTATACAAATAGGTCCTTTCTTTAATTAATCACTAAATCGATAAAATTTTCATATCAGTATTTTCATGCAACCTTCCTATCATAATGCAACCCATGTCAAAATTTTAAAATAATTTTTTTCTTGTCGAATTTGTGGTCCCGAAACCACTGTTCCGACTAGACCCAAAATCAGGCTGTTACAAAGTCCTTCTGTTAAATCTGTCTATCAAAACTCCTATTAACACAAGTCTTCTGACAAAAGGTGGCTCCTATCTTGATTACGCCCAATTCCCCTATTCGACAAAGGGTCCCTTTATATACAATAAATATACAATAAATACAATAATCGCATTGTAGTGGGTATAGTTTAGTGCTAAAAGTGTGACTCGTTCTATTAATCCCCCTAAGAGTTAAGGGGTCCCTCAGTTTGATTCATATTCCGAGCAAAAAAATTTTTTCTTAAAAGGATTTAATCCTTTACCTCTCAACGAAAGATTTGAGGAAGAATATATATTCTCGTGATTTGGATCCAAGGGTCAATTAAATTATATATAATTTTTTAATTATATTCTAACTAAAAATTGAAAAATTGGATTATGAAATTACGAAACATATTTTTTTTTCAATTGGATCAATACTTCCAATTGAATAAGTATGAGGAAAAGATCCATGGATAAAGATAGACAAGTGTATTTCTATTTGTAACAAAATCTTCAATTTTTTTTGATGGGATAAATTGAAGCAAAATAGCTATTAAACGATAACTTTGGTCTACTAGAGACATTTACATCTTGTTTTAGCTCGGCGGAAACAAAATGTTTTTCCTAAAGATTTTCTCAAATAGAAATAGAGAACGAAGTAACTAGAAAAATTGTTCTATTCTAGTCGCACTCTTCTAGAAGGATCATCTAAAAATCAAATTGTTTTGAATGCATTCAGATAGAAAAGCTAACATAGATGTTATGGGCCGAATTCTTATTTCATTTCGTTACTGCCTTACCTTTATCTTATTTATATTATATTTTTTATCCATCTTCCATAAAGGAGCCAAATGAAACCAAAATTTCATATTCGGTTTTGAATTAGAGACGCTAAAAATAATGAATCAACGTCGACTATAACCCCTAGCCTTCCAAGCTAACGATGCGGGTTCGATTCCCGCTACCCGCTCGATATTCAAATTCTATCTATTCTATCTATTTGAATATTTATTAATTCAATTCAATGATGCTGGCGCAAATAATAAAGAGGCACATAAAGTAACAAATAAAAAATGAACCTTATTATTATAAATCAAGTTATTAAATATTTCGAACAAATCTTGAAATTCGAAACTTCCCGTTATCCAATAAAAACCTAAGATTCCTAATAATAAACCAAAATCGCCTATCCCATTAGTTACAAACGCTTTTTGACAAGCATTTGCCGCAGCGGGTCGTGTGAACCAAAAACCTATTAATAGATAAGAGCACATTCCAACTAATTCCCCAAAAATATAAATTTGTAATAAATTTGAACAAGTAACTAATCCCAACATTGAAGCATTGAACAAACTCATGTAAGCAAAAAATTTCAAATATCCTTCATCATGAGACATGTAATTGTCACTATAAATAAGAACAAAAAATCCAACAGTAGTGATTAATATTGACATAATAGATCGGTAAGTGAATCAATAAAGTAGCCAAACTCGAAAGAAAAATCATTATTGATGGTCCAAGACCATACATATTGATAGATAGAACTTCCATTTATTTACTGAATAGACAGATCGAGCGAAAAAAATTATAACTATACTTAACAATAAAATATTGGGAAAAGCCCACATACGACGAAGAGTTTTTGTTGCATTCGAAAAAAGTAAGTGTAACACCTCCAACCTGTATCTCTCGTCGGAACCGGGTTACGGAGCATTACCGGAGTTTACAGATCAAATAGACAGAAATTTTAAACATTTTATATCATCAAAATAAGGGTGAGTTCGGATGGGCGGTGCGTTTACCTGTGGTTAGTGTAAAAACAGCGGTGGCGGTGAGATTAGATAGTGTAGCGATACTGTAGCGTGAGACAAAAAGTAATCTAAATGCACCGCACCGTACCCAATCGCCCATCCAAACCCACCCTAAGTCATCAAAGCATCATTTTAATCCAAATTATAAACATACTAAATCCAAATCAATTTGCCTAGTTCACGAGCACTTAAACATAGAATTAAAATCACATGCACCTATCTAGATTTAGTTCAATTTATCATGTCATAATATGACTTCAAAAACAAACACATATTTATATGTATAAAAGCAACCAAAATTAAACTTATAACCTCATTTACAATCAAACCACAAAATAATTATGATTTAGACACCCTAGGTATATGCCGACACAAAGGATAAACATCACTACATTTAAGTTCGGGATTGTTGTTGGATGCTAAATCAGCGATCAAAAGTTAAGTGCCTAATTTGCGCAGGGGAAACAAAACCGTACGCTGAGTATAAACTCAATGGTATTTCTATAATCCGAATATTTAAAGATAAGAAATTACAAATATATAATTGAAATATAAACACATATTAATATTTAATTATTACAACAACTATATCATATTTCATTTGTTTCACAAATATCTCAATTCTCATACTTGCTATATAAATAGATTTTCACAATTTATTTCACATTTCATTATACAATTGCAATATTCATTCCATAGTCATTTCATGAGTATTTAACTCATATATTCCATATATTTGCAACATTTTTCATATTCTATTTTCAATTCACTATTTCACTTCCATTTCTCATACCATACCATTTCAATATCAATTATAAAACTTTATTATTCATTTACCCCTATTACACGACTCGGACTCGGACGGATACACAGATCCAACCAAAACACACCAGTTTGGCACCAGTGCCTCATCGGATAATTCAAAGTAATAATTTGACACTTAGTGCCTCATCAGTTAAACCGAAGTAAATTGGCACCCAATGCGTCATCAAATTAATCCGAAGTAGTAAATGGACACCCAATGTCTCATCGACTCGAAGTCGAAGAAATCCTTGAACTTTTCCAATCTTATGGCATGCCATCTATATCCGACTCAACCCGATACAGTTAATAGGGTTTCAATTCACTTTTCAAATACAACCAATATTCATTTCAATTCAAATAATCAATATATTCAATATATATACCAATTCAATCAATATAAATTCAATAAATTCATCACATTACTAAATCAATCCATTTCAATTGCAAAACATAATAATTCTCACCTCAACACTTACTATATACATTAAATTGAATTATAACAATTAACAATTAAATTCGGATTATAAAAATACAAACCAAAAATTCCAAGCTATTCCTCGTCGACTTTATCTTTCCCCTTTTTAGTCGAGGATTCCGGTATGACGTTAGCTAAGAAATTAAAATTCATCAATACAATACAATACAATACAATACAATTCAATTGCATATTTCAATTTTTACTCAACATTTGTCTAAATTCCAATTTAGTCCCTAAACGAGACTAATTTTATTTCTTCACAAGCAATTCTATATTTTCATTCAATTTCCACTGTAAACTAGATTTAACTCTCTAATTTCACTTAAATCTCTAAATTTTAAATTTTTCACATTTTAGTCCCTATTACTCAAAATTTACAATTTTTTCTACAATTCAATCCTTTTTCACTTCTAACTTAAAAATCTATTAATTTAATCTCTAATACTAAAATTATTCAACATTAACAACATTTAAAAACTCAATAATTTCTAAAATTTTGACATGGGTTGGGTAATATTTAATATCGGGATTCCAAAAACATAAAAATTAAAAGAAAAATGAACTAAATTGACTAACCAAATAAACTTTGAACAATTAAAGCCACTAAAACCGTGGCTTTCTCCTTCCTTTCTTTCCTTTTTCTTTTCTTTTCTTTCTTTCTTTTTATTTATTTTTTATTTTTTTTGTTTTGTTTTAATATAATATAATATATATACTCTTAATAATTAAGTAAAACATATTTTATTATAATATATATTAAATTTATAAATATCTTAACTTATGCCACCTTGTTAAAGAATAATGACATAATTGCTTCTTTAGTCCCTTTAATTTTTCTTTAATCTATAATTCAATTTTCACTCTATATTATATGCAATTTAGTTCTTATATATAATTACTTTTAATTCAAGCAAATTCATTTAATTGAAACCTAATTAACTACACAAACGAGTCCGATTTACAGGAACGGAGTCCCGGGAATGTACTTTTTTTTAATTTGATCTTTTTTAATTAATTAACCATTGAAACGTTAGAATTTCTTAATGAAACTTTAATACCACCTTAATGACGCTCCATAAATATTTATAAAAATATTTACAGCTCAGTTTATAAAAACAAGATCCCGATACCTTATTTTCTAAAACCACTTGAACTTAATAAATCACTTATATAGCATAAATTATCAAATCAAAAACCTTTTTAAAAATCACATTTGACTCGTAAATATTAAATAATAATATTTACGAACTTACTCGTCGAATTTGGTAGCCCCGAAACCACTATTTTCAATATCACAAAAAAAGAGGTTGTTACAGTAAGAGTCTCATTCCTATTAAAATAGGAATTGTAAGTGGAACAAAAGGTACGATCCATGAATACTAATATGCATGGTCCATAAAAAAATTTTTGTTATTCTTTCTTAATTAATCGTTTCTGATTCACCGGCTCTTATCTCTTTTGATTGAAAAGGAGCAATAAAAAAATCGAGAGATTATAAAGTTAATTGAAATTTTCTATTCTTAATTTTTTAATCTTTCGCAACTATTTCAAAAATATTCAAATTTCGAAATTAGAAGTAATCAAATGATCTCACCGAGTTACTATAATGAAAAATAAAAGAATTCTTTTTTTTATTATAGTAATATTTTTCTGAAAGTATCAATTATTATTTATTATTAATACATATTACAGTAATTTCTATTTACAATAAGTTAGATACATCGATAAAAAATACAAAGAATTTCCCCAAAAAAGTATGATATAAATTATAAGATGTCCTAGAATTTAAAAGAAAAACGAATTATTTGAGTTTGTTTATTTGAACTTATTAACTAGTTCATTTTCATCACGGAACTAATTGATTTTCTTCCACTACAATAAATGAACATTTTCTTGTAGGAAAGACTATCCGATATTTTCTTTATATTTACATATAATTAAAAGAAAAATGACTATTAATGTAATAAAATATTCTCTTTTTTTTTTCAAAATTATGTATCCTTCAACAGATTAACTACGAGTCTCATTCGAATTTGGTTGAAAATGAAAATTGGGCATACCCTCTCTTCGAGATTGACCAATTACCAATTTATGGAAAAAAAATCAAATTCAAGTTTGCATAGGTAGATAAAATGGGTTTTACATTTTTTATTTTAATGTAGTTTTCATGTATAAATGGAGATGTATAAATTATAAATGTAAGACAACAAAAAACTGGGCGAGATAGAAAAAGAAAGATTTTTTTTTCATTTTGTTTATTTCATCAATTCGATTTATATATGATAATAGATATAGATCCTAATCTATCCTATAGATTTGAATGGGAATATAAAAAAGAAAGGTACCAATAAATTAAATACAAATTCTTCTTCTTCTTCTTTTCTGGATAGTGTATGGAATATAAATAAAAAAAAAGCATCTTAATCTTCTATATCCCTTTCTAATTATTTAATAATATTTTAATAATTTTATTCATGTTATTAACAAAACATTTTAAATTTGTATATATTTTTATATATTTTTAGAGTTTTCTAACTTTTCTAATTATTTTAAAAAATTATGATTTTAAAAAGTTTATAATTTTTTTTAAATAATAGATTTTTATTTTTTTCAAAAAATAAATTATGATATCATAATAATGTCAACATTACCACGTATCACTGTCTAAAAATGTCACATATACCAAACTTAACATCATTACAATGAAGTACTAAAAGACTTCACAAAATAAAAATTCGAATGGCAACTTAGAATCATAAGTACCAACTTGAGGGTGAATAACAAATTTAAGGACTAAATGAATATTTAAGTCATGTGCACTTGCACTATTCTTTTGCAAGTATATAATGAATCACAAATTTAATTATAAGAATTTTTTTAATACATCAAATTTAAACCATTCATGTAATAAGTATATAATGAATATTTAACTAATATTTAATTGTCGATTGAGTCTTAACTTGATTAGCATAAGCATTGCTGCTAATGCAGGAGATTGTGTATTCGAGTGCTTTGAAACATATTGTCCTTCTATTTATAGGTTGAAGAGGAGCTATGAATACTTTTAGAAATTGTCTCAAAAACAGCAGATATGATCAAAATATATAATGATGTGATTATATAACAGTTAGCATCATTACGAAGCGTCGTAAAAGGTAAAAAGAAACTATGCAAATATAAAGAGAGAAACGAGACGAGGATGTCGCAGGCACGGGACTACACTACAATATATCCCATCTCTTTTTAACTCGGAACATTAGCGTCGATGACTTAATGTCATCCTGCGGTACCTGTAACATAAACTGGACTTTCATCTTCATCGGGGCTGTCCTTGCCCTGCCGTTTTTGTCTCCAACCTGAAACGAGGATATTATGAGTTATTTCGAGTAAACAACGAGAGCCTTGCTTTCGAGGATGACAAAGTTCGGCAAATAGAAAGAGCTTACCCATATAGAAGCCCAACCGAGACGGACTTCTGAATCATATCCAGCTTTGAGCTTGAAGCTTTTCTTGTATGTGTGCTTGTACACAGCATTCCAATTGTTCGAATAAAGCTTGTACCAGTAGCTGCGGATAAGTTCGAAAACCGATCATAAAAACACTTCGATAGAACAGACACCACTGCGAAAAGAGCTCGTTATGTCCTGAGCAAAATAAAAGAAATTGCAGCGTTCTAACCTCAATTTATCAGATGGACTGAGACGTCGCTTGAATGCAAATGATACAGCATTCGACGGTATCGAAATGCTAGGGATAAATGACATTGCTTGATCCTGAAATTCAACAAAAACATCGAAACCATCTAGTAAAAGAAAACACCCACAAACTCAAAATTTTGCACATAAACAGGAACAGAAGCAGAGCTTTTATAACAATGAGGAATAACCACCTTATATATGTATCTTAATTTCAGTTCTTCATCAACGTAATGAGCGGAACAGACCCCGTTTAAAATTTGACCTCTAAGAATTCCCTTTAACGACAATGTTCTCAGTACATCCGCCTCTTCTCTCTCCTCCAATGTAACTTCACCCATCGGGAATCTAATCGTTGCTCTAGGCTGCAGCGAGAGGAAAGTAACAGAAGGTAATTAGAGGGCAAAAAAGAGAGAGGCTATAACCTTGTTTAAATATATTAAAGCGGAAAAGAAGCGCGGTGGACGGGTGATAATGCATAGGCACGAAAACACAACAGCAATACCAGTAATCAGACACATGTTAAGGCATGCACCTAAGCACTGTATCTAAGTGTCAAACAACAAAAGCATCTTATACCCTTTCAAGCAGCATACATTTGATCGGACATATGTCTGTTGGACTCGGACTCATTTTTTTTGTAAGACCGTAGGCAAAACACATACACACACAAATACATATACAAAAGTAACAAATCACACATTATTACATATTGTGTCTTACTTCACTTAAGTAAGCTTTTTTCTTTTGTGCCTTATGCCTCAAGAAACACAAGGATTCTAATGCCTAAAGCACAGGTTGCACCTTTGAAAACTATAGTCAGAACCACGAAAACCGGCTGAACGGGAATTACCGGATACTTTTTCAAACTCTATGGTCAGATAAATATTTGATGGGACTAATATGAATAAGTGCTGTCATGCTATCAGTATAAGAACATTAAGGTATTTAAGTCTCCAATTGTCTAGAACTTAATGCTATAAATGGTTGATTATTACAGGAAGATACTTAGGACAAAAATAGTACTCACCAAACCAGAATATGGAAAAGAAGATGATACTTGGACACCAAAGCCGGGACTGGGAAGGCTTGCATACATAGACACCTCACCTTGTTGTGCCTGAGAAAAATACAAATATTAACGGGACAACATATGTCGCTTGAAGTAAATATTCAAAATAACAACCGAGATAGCTAGGGGTGTAATTGAGCCGAACCAAACCTGAATAGTGACAAGCACGAGTTCAACTTGAAACTCAAAGCTCAATACTCGGCTTGAGCTTGAATAAACATTAATTTTTAAGCTAGAGCTTGGGTCAAGGCTTAATCAAACTGGATTAAGCTTGCTTATAAATTTTCGTACTTAAGATCGAACTCAAGCTCAATTAAGCTCATTCGTAGTCAAGCTGGAGCTCGTTTGTACTTAAGCTCTTTCTATATAACAAGAGTAAAAATGTAATTTTATAATATAAAACCATATTAAAACAAAATGTTCGATTAGACTTATAAACTGCTCGAATTTGATTTGATTAATAGCTCAAGTTCAAGCCAATAACTCTCAAATAGCTTGAGAGCACCAATGCCACTTTTAACACCCCTATTGATAGCATTGACTCCAGAAGCAATAACAATTTTCAGATTCCAAAAAGTACATCATCTAAAAGAAAATGGAGGTTTTTAAGATGAAAATCCAAATGCAAAAGGATGAACAAAATGGTCTTCAAGAATCAATATGAGAGAAAATTTCAGTAAAATCCCCTCATCAATTTCATGAAAACTTGCACCTCCAATGCACAAATCGGGCTGCATCTTATTAAATATTACCAAAAAAAACAATCTCTCAAACCTCCCATGCATCTCAATAAAAGAGTAAACAATAACTATATAATTTTCATTGACAATGCCAACCAACTAACTCAACACCACTAAGTAAATATATACATGTTTTTAAACGAAAAAAAAGGGGGCAAACCTTGAGATCATGGGCAACATTGAAATTCAACATAGGACCCACATCAAAAGAGGTCCTAATGAGGGCATTTTGTTCATCAGGATCGTAATGGATAGACAAGTACTTTGACGTTAACATCAACTGCGGTTCCGAGATCTCGCGTTTTCTATCGTTGATGAACGACAATTTGAGACTGGCCAGGTTGTCGAACAGCTTACACGACACCTTGTGAAAGAACACACGGCTGTCACTGTCGAACTCCGAAGTCGCCCTAAGGGAAGGTCTTTCGGATAGAAGAGACAGTAACTTGCCGGAGTAGGTGCGTACTAGAGAAGGTGGCGGTGGTGGTGGAGGTGGTTGTTTCATTGGTGGCGGTGGAGCCGCCGGAGTTGGCGACACCTGTGGGATTAAGAAATTGGGTTTTTGAGAAGATGGCTCCAACATCGCTGGTCGATAAATCAAAGCAAAATGTGTGTCTTCAAAGGGCTTTAAAAGTTTGAAGCTTTGGTCTCTTTGATTACAGCACTTCTAACAGAGTCCCGAGGAGTTATCCATTGAAGCTATACGCTTTTGCTTTGTTTGAAAGAAAAAAAAAAAGGAAGCCATTGTTATTTGTGGAAATGGGGCCATTGCTGTTATTTGGCGGAAAATTTGATGCGAAAATTTTTGGAAATTACTGGTTTTTATTTTAAACAGAATTCCGCTCATCCCTATTCCTATCTCCGAAATAAAATGAAAATTTTACATTGCATGTTGCTTGCAATAGTTAAGTGTCTAATATACAAAGTCAACCTAACATTTATGAGCTTTTTGCTGATGTTTTTCTTTTATATAAAAACTTAAAATTAATATATTTTTATTATATTAAAATCATTTAAATTTATTTAATACTTTTAAACATTTTAATTGAATCTTCAAAATTAATATGAAATGTACTCGATAAGTCTTTTATTATAGAGATAGAATTAAATTAATTGTTTTATTATTAAATTAATTAATTTAATTTAACCCATAAAATATTGAAAAGAAACAGAAAAAGGGTTAAATTTCAATAGATCTAATATTTATTGTTTAAAAAATGTAATTTAATGTCTAACGGAGTTATATTTTTAAAGCTTTTTATAAATTTACAATAAAATTTTTTGTTTAAAGTTCAACTATAAATATAAAAAATAATTTTAAAATTTTTTTTAATAATAAATGTTAATTCTATTCCAATTGATGATACAAAAATTAAATTTGAGTTAAAATGTAAATTTGTCACCATACTATTGGTGAATATTAAAATTTATCATTGTATTTTATTTTGATTAATATTTGTCATTATATTTTATAAATATGGTTAAATTTTTCTCACAACGGTTATGTGATTGAATTTTATCACTAAACTTTTAATTTTATTCATTTCTTTCATTAATTTTAATTTTTAATTAGCTTTTACTTCTTAATATTGATTTTGATGATTTAAAAATAAATTTTAACAAGAAAGTTTTTATTTTAATAATTAATATTAATTCATTTTATAAATATTCAAAATAGTAAATTTTATTTAGAATTTTATTTATTAAAAGAAATACTTGAAAATAAAAATTTTAAAAATATTAAGTTTACTTTTTATATATAAATAATTTTTTATTAATTGTCAATATAATATTAATTTAATAATTTACGTATTATATTAAAATATTATTTTTATTAATTTTTTTCGTCAATTTATTTTAAATTAAAATTAAATAGTAAATTTTAATAAAAATTAAAATTTAGTGATAAAATTCAATAAAAAAAATTAAAGCGGCAAAAATCAATAAAAATTAAAACTGCAAAATTCAAGATAAAGTTAAAACATAGTGGTATATTAATTTTTAACTCAAAAGTACAATGGCAAATATTAATCAAAATAAAGTATAGTGATAAATTTGCACATTAACCTATTTAATAGTAAAATTAATTTAGTTCAATCCCTATAATAGATAAAATGTCAAAGGTTTAAAGTTTGACAACTCCACTGAACTTAGCGTTGAGCCTCTGCCTTTCATCTTGGGAGAAACTATCGGTGTTTTAAGCTCAAATTCTACAATCCACACCCAACTAATGATCACACTACACCAAAACAGGTCTTTAGCGGCGTTTTTTTAGGCCTTTAGCGGCGCTTTTTAACGCCACTAAAGGTATTTGCGGCGCTTCCAAAACGCCGCAAAAAAGGCCGCTAACGAAAACGACGCAAAAGTTTGTGGCGTTTACAAACAAAAACGCCACTAAAGACCATGTTCTTTAGCGGCGCTTAGAAAAAAACGCCGCTAAAGACCATGTTCTTTAGCGGCGCTTATAAAAAAAATGCCGCTAAAGACCATGTTCTTTAGCGGCGCTTAGAAAAAACACCGCTAAAAACCATGTTCTTTAGCGGCGCTTTGAAAGAAACGCCACTAAAGAGCATTGTCTTTAGCAGCGTTTTTTTCTAAGCGCCGCTAAAGAACTGGTCTTTAGTGGCGCTTTTTCACAAAAACGCCACTATTTTTATGATTTTTTTAATATTAAATTTTTCATTTTTTCAGCCCACCTGTAGCAACAAATCAAAAGCAAACAGATTTAAACCAGCCAAAGGCAATAAATTTATATAATATTCCAAATTAAACGAATAAAAATAATATTAATATCAATAAATAAAAGTGAATTCATATTATTTTTGCAAAAATGTTAAATGTTAAAATATTTATGTAATACACTATGACGGCGGAAGTTGCGACTGAAACATCTTCATCATAATCTGAAGCTGCTGCTGGAGTTCGTCGTACTTTTTGCTCTGCTCTGCTTCTCTCGCTGCAGCCTCTGCTTCCCTCGCTACAGCCGCTGCTTCCCTCGCCGCCGCCTCTGCTTTAAGTTGTAGCTGGAGTTCTTCATATTTCCTTTGAACCTCAACTGTGGTCGCTTGCATCTGAGCCATCTGGTCTTTTAACCTCTGAACTTCAGCTTGAGCCTGACTCCCCGAAGCCATGTATTGGTGCGAGCTGGATCCAAAATATTGGGTTGGGCTAACAAAAGATCCTTGAAATCGAACCCGACCATACCTTTCAGGACCCAAAACTTCAGTAATAATCCGGTTATCAATGTCTTCAAGATGAACAGAACTATCACTAGAAGCAATCGCTTCGTACTCCGCCTTTTTATCTTTTAGTTTTTCCTAATAAATAAATCACATAGTTAGGAACGCAATATATATTAAAAAACATATGCAACATAACAATAGTCGCATTAGAAGCTATGAATTAAACCATTAGAAAATAAACACTATAAATAACTAAAACAAGTCAAATCGTATTAAGTAAACGTACCATCATTTCACCAGCTTCAGGAGTCGTGGGAGATCCATCTTTCTTCCTATGTGTAATTTCAAAAAGTTGAAGGCGTCCAACTTTTTGACCGGACGACAGTTCCTACAATATATGTGTAAAAATGTTATTTAATGGAAAGTTATACATATTTGAGAATATTAAAAAATTCAAAATACCTCTGCCTCAGCTACACATGCAAAACTTCTCGATCCGGCTGTGTGAGTGAATTTTTGTTTCTGCCTGCTACTTTTTCCAACTTGTTCACGATCCTACGTTATGAAATTTTTAGTTCGTAAATAGTAAATACTATAAACCGAAATAATTACAATAGTTTGGAAGAACGTCATACCTCGCATTTCTTCAAATGCCAAAATCTAACCGCATCTTCCCATTGGTACCTCAACATACCCTGCGGGACATTTTGCAATTTCTCATCGAGGGTTGTTTTTGTCTTATAATAATTTTTCTTCAAAGTACTTTTATTATCTCTCCATCTTTTTCCCAATGCCTTCTTTACATAAGCATCCGAGACCTCTAAAGCAAATCTCGCCTACAAAAAACACAAGTTAATAAAGTAAATATAAATGAAACTATGTCTCAAGCATTACATATGACATTAACATTTTGTTACCTTAATATTATCGATGGCTTGGTTTTTGTTGCTATCGGGCATTTGATGCCATGACTCGTAGTTGATAGGCAACATGTTCGGATTTCGTGCTAAAATGCCCATGTATCCTGATAAAAGTCGAGCTTCTGATCCAACAGGCTGACCAAAACTATTTCGTCCAACTTTGACACGCTCGACTGGATCTAACTCATATAACTCTCTAAGTAGCGTACGTCCTCGACCTCTGCGTGTCCCACCATTTTTAGCTACAAATGGTATATTATAATATAAGAATTTAAAAAATAAATCAATTATAAGTCAACACGCATGTAAATTAAATGTAAAATTACTTTGAACTTCTGTAGGATCCTCAGCTGTAATCGGAACATTCGAAGATCCAATTGCTGTCTGTTGCTCAGTACTATTTGTTTCTGTCGAGTTTGGATCATTTTGAACAATGATTGTGCATATTAAATGCATCCCGCAATATACCTTCCATGTCATCCCCTCTATCAGACTGATGGTAAGCAGTATCAGTGTAAGTTACATCCATCCTTGAAGAGGAAGTACTAGACGGGCATTCTCCATGAAATAACCATTGTTTATAACCCCGAACAAACCCATCAACAATTAGATGCTCATATACAACCTCACGATAATGCCAGTTTATGTTGACACATTTCTTACAGGGGCAAAGAATCATGTTCTCTTGGCTTGCATATTGAAATGCAAAATTTAGAAACGTCTGTACTCCATTTCGATAGCCGTTGCTTACCCTTGACAAATTCATCCAAGACCGGTCCATTTCTTAATTATTGAAGTCTGATGTTGACAATAATTTGCACGGGAAAGTTAAAACGCCAGATATTACTATAAATGAGTTATGTAAGTTATGATATGATAGGAATGTTATGTATTATGTAAGTTATGTAAGTTGTGTATTATGTGAGTTATGTAAGTTATGTAAGTTATTTAATTTATGTAAGTTATGTAAGTTATTTAATTTATGTAAGTTATGTAAGTTATGTAGGCTATGTATTATCTAAATAATGTAAGCTAGGAAGGTTATGTGTTATGTAAGTTATTTAAGTTATGCAAGTTATTTAATTTATGTAAGTTATGTAATTTATGTAAGTTATGTAATTAGAAATTTTATCTTAATATTATATAAGTAATCTTAATATTGTATGAGTTATGTAATTCGAAATCTTACCTTAATATTGTATAAGTTATGTAATTTATGTAAGTTATGTAATTAGAAATTTTATCTTAATATTATATAAGTAATCTTAATATTGTATGAGTTATGTAATTTGAAATCTTACCTTAATATTGTATAAGTTATGTAATTTATGTAAGTTATGTAATTAGAAATTTTATCTTAATATTATATAAGTAATCTTAATATTATATAAGTTACGGAAAATTATATAAGTTATGTAATTCAAAATTTGATCTTAATATTATAAAAGTAATCTTAATATTATATAAGTAATCTTAATATTGTATGAGTTATGTAATTCGAAATCTTACCTTAATATTGTATAAGTTATGTAATATTATATAAGTTATGTAATTCGAAATTTTATCTTAATATTATATAAGTTACGGAAAATTATATAAGTTATGTAATTCGAAATTTGATCTTAATATTATAAAAGTAATCTTAATATTATATAACTTATGTAATTCGAAATTTTATCTTAATATTGTACGTAAGTTATGTAATATTATATAAGTTATGTAATTCGAAATTTGATCTTAATATTATAAAAGTAATCTTAATATTATATAAGTTATGTAATTCGGAATTTTATCTTAATATTGTATAAGTTATGTAATTAGAAATTTTACCTTATTATTGTATAAGTTATGTAATTCGAAATTTGATCTTAATATTATAAAAGTAATATTAATATTATATAAGTTATGTAATTCGATTTTTTATCTTAACATGATATAAGTTATGTAATATTATATAAGTTATCTTAATATTATATAAGTTAAGAAATTGTAACTTGAATTTATGTATGTTATGTGAAATTTAACTTTAAAATAAATAGTCAGTAACTTTGAATTAAATTATGTATGTTATGTTAGTTTTAACAAAATTTTTGTAAGTTATCTAAAATTAAACTTAAAAATCGGTCAAAGTTTGAAATTTTTTTTCCAAGATTCAAATTAAATAAAAGAAAACAAAACAAACTAAATTTCCGTGATTAAAATAGCAACTAAAGGAAAAACAAAAAATTTGGACGAAAACATATAATTATTTTAAAACTATACAAGCTTTTAACCAAATGTTTATATTATTTAGAAATAAATAACCTTCATTTTCGAAATAATTTACTTGCGATATAGAATAATATGTATACAACAATTAAGCATATTTGATATCAATGAAACTGAAATGTGAAAAGAAAGTGGACTAATTTGTTATTGAATGTAACGTATAGTTCCGAAATTTCGAATAATTTTAAAATAAAATATTTTAATGTAATTCCCGGTACAATTTAAACAATTGCTTCTATTTTGCTCAACATATATAACAATCGTTGATGGATAATACAAGAAAACATAAGTCAGAAAAGTACATGGCAGTTGTAAAATAAGTAAAATGAAACATAAGCTAAAGGAAAACAACCAAAACCAATTGCATGTATACAAAACCAGTGCCGCAAAAGAAACATTTTTCAAAAATCATCATGATAAAACTAGATCTGATTTAAGTTATGAACTAAAACATACCTTAATATTTCACTCAACTTTGTCTACTTCACTCACACCAACAAAGACAGACTGCAGTCAGAAACATGAATTTGGTTAAGTAATTTGGGAAAATGCATATAAATAAGGGAAAATGTATATGAATTATCCTGTACCTGCCCAAACAATAGTTTGGCCAAAACACAGGCAGCAAACCAGATGTCAATGGTCAGATATGAAAATAATTGCACCAAATATTAATTCTGCCTACAGTAGATGAACCATGATCAGTTAGCAGCAAATATTTTTTCAGTTTGTAAAACTTTATCAATATGAGAACCAAATATGTTAAAAAAAAGAATGCCATCTATGCACAAACGATTTTAAAAAAATTCAAAGACTTAGAAAATATTAAAACACTAAACCTTTACTGCATATATGTGTGCTGTCAACTTTTAACATTGAAAAAGTAATAACGAATAAATAAATTAGCAGTACTGAACAAGCTAACAAGTTAACAATTAAATAACCCCACATCAAGCATATCAAAAATCAAAATGACAACAAATCATTGTTTTTGACAACTTGGTAACATCATCTCTGCTTCCACTTCCAAGTGATTGAAAGAAATATCAAGTTCATTTAGCCTTGACAAATTGACAAAAACACAGAAAACAAATCATGCCTTGAAACTCATTGCTTGATAGAAAAAGTGACTGGTCTGCGTTAATATTATATAATTAGCAATGAAGGAAAAGTGCTATTGAATTGATTGTTAGAGAGATCCACATGACAGAGTGAGATCATATTTCTCAAGGATGAATTGATACTTCCAAAGAGATTATTAAGAGAAAATTAGTTCTTTCAAAAATAGGTTGTCACGTAAACAGTTTGGAAGATTCTATTGTAATTAGCGAGCAATCTAAACTAAGGGGCGGTTGTAACTAAATTATTGAAATTTGGCTAAGTGCTTTAATAAGTTAAATTTTTTTCCTGCTAATATCCACTGAAGGGGTTCTACTGGTTGTTGAACCCTAAAAGAGATAACAGAAGGAGGCATGCAGTTTGACGTCAAAGCAAAAGACTAGCACATGGGGACTGCAAGCTGAACCAAATCCCCCCAAAACACAAGCAACAAGTACGGATATGCACGGATAAGAAGCATGCAGTTTGAATTTAAATCGGCATTCCAGTCTCCAGAAAATGTTCACGCATGAAAAAGAAAAAGGAAGTTGACGAACTTACCGATGGTTGCGGTACCGGATACGCACGGAGGCTGTGATGCAGCAAAGAAATCGGCGCCGTTCTGGACTACGTTGGGGAACTGTTAGGGATTAGGGGAAATTTTAGGGATTTGGGGGAGATGTCTGTTTTGGGGGGGTGGAGAATCGGGGACCTTATGTTAGTTTTGTTTCGGTGAAAATGGTGGAAAACAAACGACGTCGTTTACGTCAACATATTTAACCCCTTTGCGGCGTTTATAAACAAACGCCACTAACTATATCGCCAAACGCAGTCGTTTCCCCATCAAGTAACTAAACCTCTTGGCGTTTTAGAAAAAACGCCACGAATAATATATAGAAAACGGCATCGTTTCTATTAAAATTAAAACAACATTGCGGCGTTTTAAGCAAAGTGCCACTACTAACAATGGAAAACGACGCAGTTTTCTTAAGTTATAATGCAAATTTGCGGCGTTTAATAAAAGCGCCACTAAAACCAACTAAGTAAACGGCGTCGTTTTCCGTAACACCATTTCGATTTTGCGGCGTTTATATATAAGCGCCACTAAATATAAGGTCAAACGCAGTCGTTTAAAGCAAACTCCTGTAATCTTTAAAATATATTTGCGGCGTTTTGGGTGTAACGCCACAAATATCCTTGAAAACGATGCCGTTTCTGTAACAAAGAAAACATACTTGCGGCGTTTTATCTAAAACGCCACTAAATGTAATAAGAAAACGGCGTCATTTTTCGTAACACCATTTCGAGTTTGCGACGTTTATATATAAATGCCACTAAATATAAGGTCAAACGCAGTCGTTTAACGCAAACTCGTGTAATCTTTAAAATATATTTGCGGCGTTTTGGGTGTAACGCCACTAATAACAATGGAAAACGACGCCGTTCCCGTAACAAAGAAAACATAGTTGCGGCGTTTTGTATAAAACGCCACTAAATGTAATAAGAAAACGGCGCCGTTTTCTTCACAACTTACAAGATTTTACGGCGCTTTTATAATAAACGCTGGTATTATTTCATCTATTGCGGCGTTTCATGTTTAGCGCCGCTAATTCTAATGCAAATCCACTAGAAACGGCATCGTTTTCAATGAATACAATTTAAACCCTAAAACCATCTAATTTTTGTAAGCTTCTGGGATTTAATCCTTTTTCATATATATATTTATTAAATTGATAATTTAAATTTAATTTAATTCGAATTATATTGTAAAATATCCACATTTAAACCATAAAACTCATGACCCGTGACCCGTTAGCCGGAACACCGTACCTGAACCCAAAAACTAGAAACAACCATAAACAAACCCTAAAATCAAATATTATATCATAACTTATCTTTAAACCCTAAACCCCAAACTGGCCCTTAAATTTCCAAACCCCTAACCCCAAACCCCAAACATTAAACTCTAAACTCAAAAACACAAACCCCAAACTCCAAACCACAAACCCTTACATTCGAATCCTAAACCCCAAACTCAAAAACCAAGAATCCCAAATCGTAATATTATTGTAGTACAAAATAAATATTTTAGATACTTATAATATCAAATGGTATGAATCTCAGTAATTAAATATAACATATATTAATATATATCTCTTAAGCCATAATTTCAACTATATATATACTCATAATTTCAGTTTATTAAATTTATTATTATCTCATTTACAATTACGTACATAAAGAACATATATTTAAAATATAAATTAAAAAAATTAATCTAGACCCTAAACCCTAACACGACCCCTATAACCCTAAACCCCTAAACCCTAAGTCTTAAAGCCTAACGTCTAACCTCTACACCCCTAACCCCTAAGCATCTCACTTAATTTGCATATCATTATCCAGAGAAAAAGATCGATGTTTCAACCCATTCTACTGGGGCATGGACTACAAAAATATTATTAATTAGAGTTTGGTGCCCACTCCACATCGTTTTAGGAAGCTATATGCCATGTCCCATGCATATTATCATAATTATTCATCATTATCCGTACTAACCCGACTAATTAAATAATATATAATATTATTAATCACGATATTAATTTGGTGTTTTATATTACTTTGTTTGATTTATATATTAATTTAGTCGAACTATGATTTATATATTAATTTAGTCGAACTATATATCAAATTTTTTTCTATTTTTTATTCTTTACAACACAACAATTTAAGTTGTATTATATTTTATTTTACTCATAATTATATATATATATTTCTACTAAAGTAATTTAAATAAACTGTGATTGAAAAATAATAATAAATAGTTAGGAATTAATTAGGACTTCTCTTTAATTAATAAAAACATTTTGTATTAAACATTAATATTATTTGTTATCATTTAAATGTAAATTTGACCAATATATAATAAATACAACGAAATATTCATCTTATAATAAAAAATATATCAAATCATGAGATAATTGGAATGGTTTTTTATTACTATTAGCGGCGCTTACAGAAAAACGCCGCTAAAAAACAAATCATTAGCGGCACTTTTAAGAAAACGCCGCTAAAGGCCCAAAAAACAAAGAAAACGGCGTCGTTGCCCTTAGGTTTTTTGCGGCGCTTCTCAGAAAACGCCGCTAAAGACAGGAGCATTAGGGCGCTTTTGTAAAAACGCCGCTAATGGCCCAAAAACTCAATAAACGACGTCGTTGGCCTTATTTTTTTGCGGCGCTTTTTGTGAATCGCCGCTATTGCTTATTATTAGCGGCGTTTTCGTTAATGCGCCGCTAATGTTCAATTTTTAGCGGCGTTTGTTGTCCAAACGCCACAAAATACGCCGCTAAAGACCTGTTTTGGTGTAGTGTCACCTTAAATTGTACCATCAATATATGTAAATCAGAGGTAAAGTATAGAGATTATTAAAGATCCAATCAAGAATTGGTGTAAAAAAGTTTAATATAAATCTTTTGTTATTTTACTAATCGTTTAGTAGACAATATAACTATTTATGTACTCCCCGTCATAAATTAGGTTAGTGGTTGGATTTATGAACGGTTGAACTAAACTTTGGATTACGGAGTTAAAATATGTCAGAAGTCTTTATATTATTTATAAATGTGAAATTTAGTCTTTTTATTTTTATTTTTAGTAATTTAGTCTATTTACTTTTTATATTTTAAAATTCAAATCCAACCGTTAACACTATTATAATTATTTTGTAAATTCAAATTCATTAATCTAGTCATTTTGTTAATTATATTTGATATGAAGTGAGTTTTTTTTTTAAACATTACACCAACTAATTTACTAAATTCTTAAAACTAAATTTATGAAGATAAAATTCTAAATTTATGAAGCGTGAGTTATTGTGAAGAGGAAAATAAGAGCTTATGATAATAAAACACTAAAAAATCTATAGCGTGGGAGTGAGTATTTATACCTGATTTTAGACCGCTTAACAGGCTACCCATAGCATGGAAATGCATAATGATTGGTTGCCCCTTTTGTCCAAACTAGGCAAGCATGTAAGGTAATGATTTTGTTGGCCCTGCATCCTCGGCTATGTCAAGTCTTTCTTAGCGAAATTGTCAATCCTTAAGAGCTACATTTTGTACCAGATGTTTTGTCACAGATGTTCTTCATCTGTGACATGTTTTGTCAACTGGTATAACGATAGCCTAACCTTTATTGCATTATATAATGTATTTTCTCCAAAAATTAGTCTAACGAAAATGCCAAAAAAAGAAATGTTTATGGCAGGCTAAAGTTTCATATTGATTAATTTTGACATGTTTTAACACTTGGTATGTTTTGTCTTTTAACTTGTAACAGTAGTTTCATAGGGAGAAAAAATGTCATTGATCTAGTCAGACTTGAGACATACATTAAAAGTGCAAAGGATTTTGAAGTTAGATCATGATATTTTTGGATGTCTTATAAGGGATTGATATGCATGGATAAGATTTTAGTTATTCAGTGAAGTAAAAATTATGCACAGATTTTTGCCACCACTTCTAATGTGCATTAAGTTAATCACAACACAGTGCTTAAAAGACAAGTTTCATTTGTAAAAGGAGATATGATCGATCTTAATTTTTATACGCTGAGTTAAAGATCAAACCCTAATTTAATTTCTATTCCATCACATATATAATTTAAGCTACAAACATGTTTAAAGTGATCATATATATATATTGATATAATGAAAAGTTGAAGGGTGAGAATGGCGGCATTTGAGGTCGTGCAGAGAGTCGTAAGAGGAGAGGTTGAATGGTGTTGCGAGAAATTTTGGTAGAGTTTTGGTGTGTACCCATTTCCTGCAAGAGGGGGGTTTGTCCTGGTAAGTGGTTGGGGAGTAGAGATAACCTTCTAGCTAGGCAGCAATTGGACTTGATGGATTTGGAGACATGATGTGGAAAAGACTTGATGGGCTTCACGTATCGACCATGTAGGAGGGACATGACCTTTTGATTCGGCAAGACTGGAGAGATGAGTTCCACATGTTTGAGTGTGCAGGAGTTGAGCAGCAAGAGCTATGCTAGGCGAGTTAGGCTGGCAAGCTAGTCCTTGACTAATAACTGACTTTGGTCTCTTGGGACGAGGCTGATATATATATGTATATGTATATATATATAAAAATTGAAGCATGATGAAGTGGAAGAGATCCAAAGATTGAATGGGGACTGGATGTATGAAGAAGTTGATTCTAACCTAGAAGATAATATTCACGAAACAGATCAAAGAAATGGATGGTTATCACGTACCATGATTTTGCAGCAAATACAGTAAATTTCCTGAAATTCTTTTTTTTTAATCTGATAAAAATAATAACATGTATGATATTGGTACAATAAATTTTCTAAAATTTTATTTTTAAAAATCAATAATAATAAAGAAAAAGTACACATGAGTGATATTGATTCGGCTCGCCTTGAAATTTTTAATCACACTAAGATGAGCCGAAACAATATCACGTCATGTCTACTCCTCCCACAAATATATATTCAGAGTTTTTCAGTTTTCAATTCCACGACTTGAACTCAACCGCCTTCCCCTCCTATAAATAGGAGCAGAGCTGAAGGGTTTTTCAGTCCCTTCACTGTTGATGCATGCCTCCTTTGGGAACTTTTATCATGATTTAAGATTTAGGTATTCCCATTACCATTCGATATTGTTGAATATTGTTGAATCCTATTATTAGCATATCTTACCATCCACGCTTTATATATTTTTTTTATAAGTTAGGATAATATTCTTTAGAAAAATATTTAGTATATTATAAGTAGAGTTTTTAGACTCTATAAATAATATTAGTTCAAGGTTCACAAGTGTCCTATATAAATAAAATAAAATATGAAAAAAAAATTCATAATAATTTTTTTAATATATTATTTTTAAAATAAATATATACTATCATTGAATCAAATATTAACTCATATTTTTTATCATCATAATTAATTCCTTAAAAATAGAATAGAATGTAAAATGAGGTGTAATTAATATTGTACACATCACTATATACTAAGGCAGAGTTAATTTTAATCTTTATAGGTAGAAAAAAAGGAATCGAATGGTCATTTTGTACCAAAATATATATTATAGTATTTTTGTACAAATATAAAAAATAAATGTATATTTATTTTATGAGAACTTTTTTTATGTCATTTAAAAATTATCATGTCATTTCTCATTCATTTTACAATTTAAAAATAATGTTTAAGTAAAATTTTATATAATTAACTTTATCTTATAAAAATAATAGTTTTTCAATTATAATAAAAATAGTTATTTTTCTAACGTAAATAAATCCATGTATTCGTTTAAAAAGTAAATGACTATAAAAAAGAATGGGCAACAACAAATTTGTGCAAAATGATGCTTTCCATTTTCCAGTATGGTTCTACACTTATATTATTTAGTCATTGATTCGCACGTACATGTGTAGGAATAGTGTAAACACGAATGCACGTGTCATGGCGGACCTACCGATCATCGAGCCGATCATCACCAACAGTGAAAAAAGCATGCGCCATCCATCGTTAAAAATATTATTGAGATTTTTTACTGCTTGTTAGATTATATAACAGAAATTTTTATCTATTTTTATCGGAAAAAATGCACGGGTCTCTTACTTACATACAATGATTAGTTTTTTAATAGTAAAAAATTAATAATTTTTTAATAAAAAATTAATTTATTATTTTAATCTAACGTATAAAAATTAATTTATTCAAATATAATATAATTTTTAATATAAAAATCTTATCCGCTCGTAATAATAATTAAAAATTTAATTATTTAATATTTTTAAAATGTTACCAATTAATATAATAATAGTATATTCTTTTTATTCGAGAACCAATCCAATCAAATTAAATTATCTACTAATATATGCACATAATAATATAGCACGGTTGATTCTCAAAGTCGGAAAGTTGGTTGAATAATTAGAATTTTATATATACAAAAAGAGATGAAGAAGGTCCCCCCACTTTGTAGCGTTCCAATTTGGTTCGAACGTTCATTGGGTGTCATTGAACGGAAAAGACATAAAGTTACATGGATAGGATAAAATATGTTAATGTTTTTTTTATGAACAGCTGCTTGTCTTGGAAACACCGTACTTCCCCTGTCTAGGGTTGAGCCTCGAGTATTATATTATATATACAGAGAAGAGAATTAGGTAGATATAAATTCATGAACAGCTGTGTTTATAATTAAAACACACATTCCACTATAGCCTCTCACGTGCTTGAATTTTCTTTTGTGTATATTTTCTTTTTAAGTACCTAAAATAATTCAGAATTTAATTTAAATTTCAAATTTATGGAATCCAATATCGTTATTTAATAAAAAAAATACTAAATAAGAATAAAAGAACTTTTAAGATTTACAAGTATAGGTAGAAGGAATATACATTTAAATCAAAATCAGGTAGGATTAATACGAAGAGTCTCGCTATTATAAAAATTTAATCAAATTATTTATTTTATTATTAAATAGAATAAATTAGTTTTTATACTATTAAAGAGAATAAAATAAGGTTAATAGAGTTAACATTTATTGTTTAAAAAATGGAAAATTATTTTATACACTCTACAAGTGGGTTAAGGGCTTGACAAGTGTATTATAGGATGTAGTAAAAGAATAAAAAAAGTATTTACATAAATAAATGTGACATTTGTCACACCCTTAACCCATTTGTGGAGTTTAAGAAACTTGACTAGCGATATATCAAATAATTACCCATAAAAAATATCATTTATAGAGTTAATATTTTTGAAGTTTTTATTGTTTTGTAAATGAAATCTTTTATTTGGAACTGAACTATAATTGAAAAGAATAACTTTCAATATATTTTTTATACAATAAATATTAACTCTATTACAATTTAAATTTATATAATTCTATTTAATAGTATAATGATTAAATTAATTGATTCAGCCTCTATAATACAAAGACCTCTTGGATAATTTAATCTGTTTGAATTTTAAAAAAAATTGAATAGAACTTAAATCATACCATAATAAAAGTGAAGAAAACTCATACATAATTTAAGCAATATAAAAGTCGAACCTAAAATGTTAATGTCAAAGCGTTGTTAGCAAACATTTGTATAAGTTTTCTTATATTGGATGGCACCTTTCTTTAAAAAAGGAGAAGAAAAATCAGTTTTAGACGATACAAGAAATGGAAGGAAATCTAAACCAAGTAATCCTTTTGTTAACAGACGAGAATCCTCATCTCCTTCCACAGCTTTTTTTGAGAAATCCAAAGGTTCCTCTTACTCTGATTAGTTGGCTTTCTTAATCGAGCAAAGGTGTCACATTAACGAAAGAACAAAGACAATTTGTGTGTCATGCGAGAGGTTCTTGATAAAAGAAGAAGCATTGATCTAATAAAAAATTATTATTTCTTTTCCGGTCATGTTATTAGACAGTGAAAAATGAAGAGATATCAAGAATATATAGCAGTCAATTCAGACTACAGGTGTTTCTAAGGGTTACATTCCAAAATAGGTACATTTTTTTAAGTACTCAAAATATAATTTTATTATTCTAAAGGGACTAAACGTAATATTTTTTCATTTTAGAGGAGTTAAAGTGTAATTTTATCATATGTTAACTTAAATTTTATTATTCATAAATTTAAAATTTAATTCCTCTATTTTTATTTTCAGAAATTTAGTCCCTTTACTTTTTATATTTCAAAATTTAAGTCCAGTTGTTAACATAGCCACTTTTTTTTGTTAAATTTTTTATGGAACATTTTGAAATTTAAAAAAATACTTATTTTGTAACCAGGTAAATAAAAGAATAGCCTTGTAATAAACATGTAAAAAAAATGACGTGGTTGACAGAATAACCAGGCAATTATATATGGTGTGTCACGTGTACCTTATGCTAATATATAGAGACTAATTTTTAACAGCATCTATGGATGACATTTTTAATAGAAAGATCAAAATGCACTTTAATTTAACGTACAATGATTAATCTGCTTATTTTTTAATAGAAGAGACAAAATGTAATTTAATACTTAATATAAATACCTCCATAGTACTTGATTTATATGTCAATTATTTTATTATAAATTTATCATGTAATTTTTTTACACATATTTTAAATTTCCCATTAACAGTATGTGTATATAAATAAAACATAATATGATATAATACAATCTTGAATACTGATATCACCATTATATATAGCTCCTTACGAAGTCAATAGGGAAAGTTGAGGTCGCCGCCGGCTGCGGCCGTCAACCACACCCGGAATTGAAAATGTAAAGATTGTATAGCTGATTTGTTTGGTAAAGGTGGATTCATAAAATCGTAGGGCTTAGAATAGATTCGATTATAGATAAAAAAAAAGTCAGGTAAAGTTCAGTCAGGCATGTATGTATGGGAACTAATAGTGGGCTGTATCAGTGCGAGGTTAGTGCTAATTCGTGTAAATAATCTGGGTTAAAATAAATAAAAAAAAGGTGAATGAGAAGTGGTCCCTAAATTTTTTAAGTGTTTCAATACTACGATTATTAGATTATATTTGGATATTATGGAGTGGTTGGGTAAAAGTATTATCGATATACTTGTATTAATAGATAAATTGTATTTTGTTTTTTATATAAAAAATGAATATATTCTATTCATATTAGATTAAATAGTAAATTAGTCTTTTTTTGTTAAAATTTTTATTTATTTTTATTATTAAAAAATAGTTTCTATATATTAGCATGAGGTACATATAACACATCACACGTCATTGTTTTGTTATTCTATCAGTCATATTAGTTTCTAACAACAAAAATGGATTAAATTTATTAAAAAAGGAGATCAATTTGCTTTTTTATCTAATGTACATTGATTGATTTGTCCATTTTTTAAATAGAGGAAATAAAATATAATTAGACACCTAATATCGGGGCTTCAATCATATTTTTATCAAGTAGTTGTAAACAAGTGTAACTACTAAATTTATAATTATAAGGAATTTTTAGTACAAGTAATTTTTTTTGGTATAAGATAAATTTAAGTCTCAATATTTATATATTTTGTCAATTTGATCTTTATTAATTTTTGAGTTAAATTTGACCATTAATCTTTAATAAAGAGTCGAATTGTTTTTTTTTAACGAAAATATTGACTGAAACACTAATCTTTTAACAATGTATGCGCAATAGTCCACGTGTACTTTATTTTGACATAATACTATTTGTCATATAGGCCACATCAATAAATAATTGAAAAATTATAAAAATAAAAAATAAAATAAAAGCTCATAATTATAATATATATAAATTCAACAAAATTAGTATGAAGTACACTTGGATTATCGTGTTTAAAATTCAACATCAATTCGACTCTTTTTAAAAGATTGATTGTCAAATTTGACTCTCTTTAAATGGTGATAGTCAAATTTAACTAACAAAATAAGTGTCAAATTGACAAAATTATAAACATTAATAGTTAAAATTTTTATTACGCGATGTTTAAAAAAAAATTGAAATTCATGATGGCTAGTTGTGCCATAATTATATATATATATCTTAAAATTCAAATAAAATAAAAAAAATCAATAATTTTTATATAGAATCTTTTCAAAAACAATTTTTTTATATAATGTTTTAAGGTTAATTTTTTACTATTTTAAATATAAAATAAATTTTACATTCATAACAAATTAATAAATTAAATAAAAATATAATTCGAGTTGAATAACTAGTATACAAGCTATTTTTACCCATTTCTTAACAGATTCAAATCGATTTCCATTTTTCGATTTTTCTTCTCAACATGATCTCTTCAATTGAAGACTAAAATCTGGATGGAGCTCATTTACTGTATGCAGCCCAATAAACCCTAAATGAGAAAGAAAAAGCTTCTAAAGCCCATTTAGGCTGAAGAGGCCCCTTTTTAGAAGCAGTAATTAAACGACCAGCCAAGATGGGCTGTCTTATTCATAGCCTTTTTGTTGTTTTTTTCCCTTTTCAACCCGTTATTTTCCCAAGTAATTTGTTTTGCGATTCATCTTCTTCTTCATCCATATAATTTTTTATGTAATAAAGAGAAAAAAAAAGGTAATTGAATTGAGATCTTGAAGAACAGAGGGACAGTAGCTGGCGCAAGGCACCGGCCATGGAGGAATCTGTTAGAGAAGTGCTATTCGAAGCACGTCATCACGCCTCCCGGCCTTTCACTTCCAATTATCCTCCTCTTCCTCTTCAACAGGTCTCCTCTTTTCCTTTAACTTTATTTTATTCTTACAAATCAGCTCAGTTTTACAATTTTCTATTTTTTCTTCTCTAAATTCAGTCAAGTGAAGCTGATAAAGGCGGTTTCTTATCGTTTCTTTCCTCTCGAGGTATACTAGATTTAATTATTTAAACACCTTTATTCTTTTTTATGTAATTCAATTGCGATACTGATATGATTAGTAACTATTCTTGTTTTTAGTATAATATATGTAGTTGATAGAATTGTTTAAAAAATTGATTCTTTTGTTGAGTGAAGGTGTAAGTCAGCTGAAAGAGAAATTGGTTGGCAATAAGAATCCGAAGAAAATAAAAAAACCAGTGTCATTGATTGTATCCCCTAGAGGTGAGCGTGTCGCTGTGGCTGCTGGAAATCAAGTCACTATATTGCGCAAGGAGGATGATTACCAGGAACCTTTTGGCATTTTTACAAGTAAGATTTGTGTTCTCTAATTTATGCTCAATTATTTTTCTGATGAACATATATTTAGATTCTTTTTACTGATAGAAGGATAAAAGGTTCGGGGTGATTTAGATTCATAACAAGAAACTCGTGATAATTACAGGAAAAGAGTTCTTGTTATAAGATTGTACTCATTCCATGTTATAGCTTGAGGCAGAAGAAAATATATTTCTTTTTGGTTAAAGTTAGAATTATAAGTTCTTTATAGAAGCTGTTCCTTGCAGTTTATAATGGTCTCCAACTTGGCTTCTATGCATCAGGTCACAGCATTATTTCGTGTACATGTGGAGCTTGGTCAGAATCTCATGATATCCTTGGAATCGTTGATGATGCTGATGTAGTGTATTTTATTAAAGCAAATGGTGAAGAGATAACAAGGATTACTACAAGACATCTAAAAGTATCTTCAAAAGTAATAGGTCTGATTGCACCGGATGAGTCTGATGTAAAACAGTCTTTCTTGTAAGCTTTTGTTTCGCTCATGCTAGTTTTATTTCCGGTATGAATTCATATAACAACTTTTGCTTGATGATCATGTTGCTTGGATTTCTAAATATATTAAAGTACTATAGAAGGTAAAGAATTACTACATGCATGTATTTAATGGGCTTGTTTTCAGGTGTAGCTTCACCGTTTTGACATCTGATGGAGCTTTTCATCAAATTGAGATCAGTCAAGAGCCAAGTGCCTCTATTTCCTCCTCTACAATCAACAGTGGCTTAGCTTTAAAAAAGCAATTCCCTCGGAATGTTTTCTGCTTTGACTATTGTCCAGAACTTTCTTTGCTTGTTGTTGTTGGTAGTGCTGGTGGCAACTCCATTACTGCTGATAGGAAATCTGGTATGGTTATATACTTTATTCTCCTTGACCTTAAATGAAAACTCAGATCTTAAATTTGAACTGTCTTTAAACCATTATGTTGCATGTCTCAAATCTTCTAGGCTTTGTTAAAAGTACTAAACTTAATCAAATAAGCATTTGTACCTGTATGATAGAGGATTGGATGAGCAGATGAACTTTTACCATTATCACCTTTTAGTTTAAGACTTAATAGTTCCTTTTTATCATTCTTTATAGGATCCTGTTATCTTTCTCTTTGGCGTAAAGGTCAGGATTTGGTTTTGGAGCCTGTAGCCTCTACTCAATTTGAGGGCCTTTACGGTGAGCAACAAGGTTATGCAGCTCATCTTGCCTACCCAAAGGTGTTAATTTCACGCCAAGGAAATTATATTGCCACTTTGGATATGAATGGATGTTTGCATATCTTTAAGCTGGATAAAGAAAGCTGTTTGGTTACGAGTTTTGCTTTCAGAGTGAGAACTAATTCTCAAGTGACCGATGAACTGTTAAATGGATGCTCAGAAATTTTAGCTGACATTGTTGATTTTACTTGGTGGTCTGACCACATTCTTACTCTTGGTAAACGAAATGGCTTTGTTACCATGCTTGACATTCTTAGTGGTCTGAAACTAATAGAGAATGAACCTATATATTCTCAGCCTGTTGTAGAAAGGGTACAGCAGTTTGAAGGATATCTTTTTGTTTTAGAGAGTTTATCATCTGAAAATGAGTTTGATTTATCTAATAGTAATAGAATAACACATGACTTGAATCAAAGAGAGGAAACTTCTGAAAATGGATCCAATCTATCTGACATTTCTAAGTTGCATTGGAGTTTGAGATCTTTCTCAGAAAGATCTGTTCCTGAAATGTTTAAGATACTAATTGGTAGTTCCAAGCATCAAGCTGCCTTGGACTTTGCTGACCGTCATGGATTGGATAGGGATGAAGTTCTAAAGTCACAGTGGTTGGGTTCTGGCCAAGGAATAAACGACATACATGCCTTCTTGTCAAACATTAAAGATAAAGTTTTTGTGCTTTCTGAGTGTGTAAATAAAGTTGGGTCATCAGAAGAAGTAGCAAAGGCTTTACTTGCATTTGGCCTGCAGTTAACTAACGGATACAAATTCTCTGAATCAAACAGCCAAGAATCTGATGAGATTTGGGATTTCCGTATGTCTAGACTTCAGCTGTTGCAATTCCATGACAGGTTGGAAACATTGATTGGGATAAACATGGGCAGGTATGTGCTTTCGAGCTTTTAATAGTTGCACATGCTACTTCTAGTTTTGAATGTATAGAGGTTTCCACTTTCTTTTGTTTCTACTGATCGATGGTTTAATGACATGGGGTTTGTAGGTTTTCCGTGCAGGAATACAGCAAGTTCCGTGTTATGCCAATGAATGAAGCAGCCATTGCACTTGCTGAAACGGGGAAAATTGGGGCTTTAAACCTCCTGTTCAAGCGTCATCCTTATTCACTTGTTCATTTCATGTTAGATATTTTGGCCGCTATTCCTGAAACAATTCCTGTGCAAACATATGCGCAGCTGCTTCCTGGAAAGTCTCCTCCTGCAAGTACTGCTATGAGGGAAGAAGATTGGGTTGAATGTGACAAAATGGTAAGTTTTATTAATAAATTACCCGAGAACCATGACATTGGGAGTCAAATTAGAACTGAACCTGTTGTCAAGAGATTGCTAGGATTTTTTTGGCCTTCAACAGATGACCTTGCAGTTTGGTATAAGAATAGAGCTAGAGATATTGATTCCTACAGTGGGTTGCTGGACAACTGCCTCTGCTTGATTGACTTTGCTTGCCAGAAGGGTGTCTATGGGTTAAAGCAGTTTCATGAGGACATCTCATACCTGCACCAGCTGGTTTATGCTGATAATGATGGTGAGATAAGTACCAGCATGAGTCTTGTTGCATGGGAACAATTATCTGACTATGAAAAATTTAGAACAATGCTTCAAAGGTGCAAAGAGGAAAATGTTGTTGAATCATTACGGAATAAGGCAATTCCATTTATGCACAAAAGGTCCCATAGTGTTACCTTGGCTACCCAACAGCACACTGCAGATGGCCATTCCGAAGTAGATCATACTAAGGGTGAGTCATTTCTGGTTAGATGGCTAAAAGTGATATCTTTGGCCAATAAATTAGATTTATGCTTGATGGTTATTGAGGAAGGGTGCAGGGAGCTCCAAAGCTGTGGCTTCTTCAAGAATGAGGTTGAAGTTGTAGATTGTGCTCTGCAATGTGTATACTTATTTACAGTTACAGATAGGTGGAGTACCATGTCTGCAATATTATCAAAGCTTCCGCATAAGCAAGGTAGTTTCTGCATCAAATGGACCCAACTCGCTCAAAATATTCTACTTTATTACTTCCAATCTGTTTTTCTTTTTGTTGTTAATCATTAATCAGTTTCACATGATTGTACAAAGTGTGAAGGGGCTTGGAATGAATTATGATTTTCATTTCATCTTGGTAGTGTCCTTATATTGTGCACAGACTGGTTAGGTCCTACCATGCTGGATTATATTAGTGGCATTTAAAAATCTTTTACTTTAGGAAATAAGGCTATATAAGGTTTAATTTAGGGCTGTAAGTAAGATGGAGAGTTTTGAGTGAATTAAGATTTTAGAAGTCATATATGCTCTGGTTCTCTGTCTTTCTCCTCCTTTTCATCCTCCTAGGGCTTGAGTTGTTTCCATTTCTCCACCTGGGTCCGTCACTTCTTTGATTCCAGATCCCTTTATAACTTTAGGCCTCAGTTTTGTCACATTGAGCTCTTATTCTCCATCTATAATTAATTCAGATTCTGAAATATGCATTGGCATCCTTGATCAAAGATGTAAAGTGGCAGAAGGCCATATAGAAGCAGGGAGACTTTTGGCCTTTTACCAGGTTTGTCTTCATTCTTCTATGCTTTTATCATGACAAATGTGAGTGTGAATTTTTGTTTCTAATTGTTTCCCTTTTAAGCATCAGTTTGAGGTGTTTATCCTGCAGAGCTCAATGCTATAGGTAGACTAAGTCTATGTTGATGATATTTTTCTACAGGTCCCAAAACCAATGAATTTTTTCTTAGAAGCCCATTCTGATGAAAAAGGTGTAAAACAGATTATTCGCCTCATACTCTCAAAATTTATCCGCCGTCAGCCTGGCCGATCTGATAATGAGTGGGCAAACATGTGGCGTGATATGCTGTGCTTGCAGGAGAAGGCTTTTCCTTTTCTGGACCTTGAATATCTGTTAACAGAGTTCTGTAGAGGACTGTTAAAAGCAGGGAAGTTTTCTCTTGCAAGAAGTTACTTAAGGGGTACGAGTTCAGCATCCTTGGCAACAGAAAAAGCAGAAAATCTTGTTATTCAAGCTGCAAGGGAGTATTTCTTCTCAGCTTCAAGTCTGTCTTGCTCTGAAGTAAGTTTGGAGTCAGTTCATGATCTTTTATGGCTTAGTTTATACAGGAATAGCTTAATAATCCAAAACTCTGGTATCCTTCTAAAAGATTAATCTCATGTATGATTCCTCTGTTATGATCATTAAAATCAATCGAATCCCTGTTCAACTGATTGAGCTATTGTGATTCAATGATGACAGCATAAATTCATATTGTGGTTCAATGATGTCAAAAGGAATGAAATATACTGTTTTTTCTTTTTGTTTTTCATTCAGAAAACAAAAAATTGATTGTGTTGCTTTAACTTGTTTCAGATCTGGAAGGCTAAGGAATGCCTGAACTTATTTCCAAGTAGCAGAAATGTTAAAGCAGAGGCTGATATTATTGATGCACTTACTGTTAAACTTCCATACCTTGGAGTGACTCTTCTACCAGTGCAATTTAGGCAAATAAAAGATCCAATGGAAATTATTAAAATGGCAGTCACAAGTCAAGCTGGAGCTTATCTACATGTTGATGAACTAATTGAGGTTGCCAAACTTCTTGGATTGAGCTCCTTGGATGAAATATCAGCTGTGGAGGAAGTTATTGCTAGGGAAGCTGCAGTTTCAGGTGATCTGCAGTTGGCCTTTGATCTCTGCCTTGTTCTGGCCAAAAAGGGTCATGGTCTTGTTTGGGATTTATGTGCTGCTCTAGCAAGGGGTCCTTTTGAGAATATGGACATTAGTTCTCGAAAGCAGCTACTGGGTTTTGCTTTGAGCCATTGTGATGAGGAGTCAATTAGTGAGTTGCTCCTTGCATGGAAAGATTTAGACATGCAAGGGCAGTGTGAGACTTTGATGACGTTGACAGGGACCAATGCTCCGAATTTCTCCATTCAAGGTTCCTCCGTAATCTCACTTCCAGGTTACAGTATTCAAGATATTGTCGACCTGAAAAATTCATCTGAACTGGCTGATGGGTTTAATGGTGCTGATCAAGAAAGTCATTTCAGTAGCATTAAAAATACGCTTTCTCTTGTTGCTAAAAATCTGCCTGTTGAAAATGGAACAAATTGGGATCTGATTTTGCAAGAAAATGGAAAGATTTTATCTTTTGCTGCAATACAACTTCCATGGTTGCTTGAATTAACTAGAAAAGAAGATTACAGTAAGAAATTTACTTCTGGCTTGATTCCTGGGAAGCAATATGTAAGTGTAAGAACACAAACTGTGATAACTATTTTGTCCTGGTTGGCGAGGAATGGTTTTGCTCCTAGAGACGATTTGATTGCTTCTCTGGCAAAATCAATTTTAGAACCGCCAGCTACTGAAGAGGAAGATGTCATTGGTTGTTCCTTCCTATTAAATCTTGTGGATGCTTTTAGTGGTGTACAAGTAATTGAAGAGCAGCTGAGAACAAGGGAAAACTACCTCGAAACATGTAGTATTATGAATGTTGGAATGACCTATAGCATATTACATAATACTGGAGTTGATTGTGAAGGTCCTACTCAGAGGAGAGAGCTGCTACTCGGGAAGTTTAGAGAAAAGAATAAGCCACTTAATGCTGGTAATAGACTTAGTTCCTGTAGTTAACTGCTTAAACCAGACCACATAATTTTGCTTGCACTATCCTACATGCACTTTCATGCAATGATGTTCCTTTTTTCTGTTTTACTTGTTTTCAGATGACATAAATAGGATCGATGCAGTACAATCCTCATTTTGGAGGGAATGGAAACTAAAATTAGAAGAGAAAAAGCGTGTCACAGAACATTCTAGATTCTTAGAGCAAATAATTCCTGGGGTTGAAACTACACGTTTTCTGTCTGGTGATGCCAGTTACATTGAGAGTGTCATTTTTTCTCTAATTGAATCTTTGACATTGGAGAAGAAGCACATTTTAAAGGATACTTTGAGAATGGCTGATACCTATGGCCTAAACAGAGCTGAGGTATGTGGCCGTGCATGTATATGTTTCTTAGCTCAAAATGGTAGATTATTATGGTATGCCCTTCTAAGCCATTAAATGACCTTTTTTTTTCTTTTGCAGGTAATACTCAGGTACTTAACTTCAATCCTTATTTCTGAGATCTGGACCAATGATGACATCATGGCTGAGATCTCAGAAATTAAGGGAGAAATACTTGATAATGCTGCTGAAACTATCAAAACCGTATCATTGATCGTATACCCTGCAGTTGATGGTTGTAATAAGCACCGCCTTGCTTACATCTATAGCCTCCTCTCTGACTGCTATAAGAAGTTAGAGGAAAGCAAAGAACCTTTACCAATGATACTCTCGGATCAAACACATGCATTATCTTTGGGATTAGTTCATTATTACAAGGTTATTGAGCAAGAATGTAAAAGAATTTCCTTTGTGAAAGACCTGAACTTCAAAAATATTACTGGATTAGGTGGTTTGAATCTGCAGTGTTTCAGTAGTGAAGTCTATGCTCATACCAATGAATTTAGCTTGGAAGCTTTGTCTGAAATGGTAAAGACTCTGGTCAGTGTCTACAGGGATCCAGTGCCTGAGGGTCTCATATCGTGGCAGGATGTCCACAAACATTATATACTGCGTTTATTGACAAAATTGAATGATAGATTTAGAACAGAGTTTAGCACTAAGAACCCTGAAACTTTTCTGAACACAAGCAGTGAACTTGAGCATATATATGACTTGTGTAGAAAACATATTATACTCTTAGAACCTTCAGAGGCATTGGATATTATGAAGCAATATTTCATTGTAATCTTACCTCCAGATGGTGCATATGAGAATCTACCTGATAACTCGACATGGCAAGACTGCTTGATCTTCCTTTTGAATTTCTGGATCAGGTTGACTGAAGAAATGCAAGAATTTGCTTCCGCTGAGATTTCTGTAGAGAAAATCAAGTTCCACCCAGGTTGCTTAATGAGTTGTTTAAAGGTTTTCATGAAGTTGGTAATGGAGGACTCTGTTTCTCCTAGTCAGAGCTGGAGCACCATTGTTGACTATGTCAAAAATGGTTTAATCAGTGACCCTTCTAGAGACATTTTCACTTTCTGCAGAGCTATGATATTTTCTGGCTGTGGTTTCGCCACTATTTCAGAAGTATTTGTTGAAGCACTGCAACACCATGCAACCACTGTAACTGCGTCAGCTGAAACTGAGTTCCAGAATCTTTCCCATCTTTATTTAAAAGTGCTAGAACCAATTTTACAGGATTTGGCTAATGGATCTCGGGAACACCAGAAATTATATCAGTTGATATCATCCCTGAGCAATTTAGAGGGTGATTTCAACGAGTTAAAGAAAGTCAGGTGTGCAGTTTGGGAAAGACTTGCCAGATTCTCTGAAGATTTGCTGCTAGCTAGTAATGTTCGAGTTCATGTCTTAGAGCTTATGCAATTTATCGCTGGTAAAAGTGTGAAGGGTTTATCTTCTGAGCTGCAGCTAAATGTTCATCCATGGGTAGGGTGGGATGAGTCACTATGTGCTAATAACAAGAGCCAAATTACTTCAAATGATGGGTTGCCCGAGCAAATAGATACTTCCAGCAGGTTTACAAGTACTTTAGTTGCCCTGAGATCATCTCAACTTATGGCAGCCATTTCTCCTGGCTTTGAAATCACCCCCGATGACCTATCAAGTGTTGATACGGCAGTTTCTTGCTTCTTAAAATTGTGTGCCATTGCCAATGCAGATCCTCATCTCGATGTTTTGGTAGTCATTTTGGAAG
Organism: Gossypium hirsutum; assembly: GCF_007990345.1. Classification (NCBI taxonomy): domain Eukaryota; kingdom Viridiplantae; phylum Streptophyta; class Magnoliopsida; order Malvales; family Malvaceae; genus Gossypium; species Gossypium hirsutum. The sequence goes on along the minus strand of NC_053448.1, from coordinate 60,463,257 downwards.
AGTGGGAAGGGCTTTTCATGATTAAGAAAGAAGAGGAAGCCTCTCCAGAATTATCTAATGCAGAAAATAGCTGGAGCGATGATTGGGATGAAGGATGGGAGAGCTTTCAGGAAATTGAACCTTTGGAGAGAGAAAAGAAAGGGGATTCGCTTTTGATCCATCCTTTACACGAGTCTTGGACAGAGATTTTCAAGCTCCTTATTAAAGCATCTCGAGTTAAAGATGTCTTAAAGCTGATTGACCAATCCATATCAAAACCCGGTGGAGTATTACTTGATGAAGGCGATGCAAGGAACTTGAATGACATCGTACTCGGAATGGATTGTTTCATGGCTTCAAAGATGATGCTTTTACTTCCTTATGACGGGTTGCAGGTGGAGTCTTTGACTGCACTCGAAAACAAGATGAAACAAGGTACTTCTGACATTGCCAACGACCACGAGTTCTTAACGCTAATCCTCTCCTCAGGGATTTTATCAACTGTCATCAACAAATCTTCCTTCGGCACTATTTTCTCCTATGTCTGCTATTTAGTAGGCAATTTCTCTCATCAGTTCCAAGAAGCACAATTGCCAAAGCTTAGAAAGGAAGGAAGCAATGAACATGGAAACACCAAGGGAGACATCTTGTTTCTATTTGCAAGAATCTTGTTCCCCACATTCATATTGGAGCTCGTTAAGGCAGATCAGCTGATTCTAGCAGGATTTATGATCACAAAATTCATGCACACAAATGCTTCATTTAGACTCATCAACATTGCAGAGGCAAGTCTTAGAAGATACTTGGAGAGACAATTCCAGGTACAAGAACACAACAAGATTGATGAAACGAGTTGTTACGAACCATTGAAGAACACAGTTTCAAGCTTGAGAGACAAGTTAGGGAACTCACTTCAATCTGCTTTGTCACTACTTCCTAAGAATGAAAGCAATAGATAAAGAAAAGCCTGCTTTGAGCGGCTTTTAAGAAAAAATCATGGAGCTTTGCAGAGTCATTGTAGAAACTAGCAAAAGACCATGAAAAGTAATGGATATTTGTAATTTTGGATAATGTACACAAAATTTTAGGGGGGTCGTCGACCCAAAGTACCTGAGAGGACAAGTTTTCGTATACTTGTAATCGTCATGGATTGGATGAAGGATCTAATTTATGTGATTTATTGAATCTTTCTTTCTTTCTTTTTTATAGAAAATGAATTATTATTGTATCTTGATTGCTGCTCGGTTTGGTATTTAGTTAAGAATTCTAAATTTTTGTGGTGGCGATAGTCAGTACTTTCATCTGCGATTTAGTTTATGCATTATTAAATTAACGTGCACGAGCATCGTCACCAAGGATAGTTATTACATCAGATCTAATCTTTTTAATCTTTTCGGTTTCTTAAGCTCACCTACGTATATCCAGATTATTAAAGAAGTGATAATGATAGAGTTGCCCACATCAAGCCCTCCTCTTATAAATACCCCTTTTTCAAGGAAAAAGAATTAATACAAATCTCAAACCTCCATCATGTATTTTTAATATTGGTAAAAAAATAAAATTGATAAGAAATAAAAGTCCAAATTTAGAGTGAATTTCAATTTTGTTATATATAACACATTAATACAAATTAGAAACACTTTTAAACTAACAAAATTATTATTTATTATATAACAAAATTGACATTAAATTTTATTTTATTTTATTTATATATACAATAAAATTTTGGATTCAACATATTCATGTAATATTAATTAATTATTAATGATAGTCAGAATCATATTAATTAATATATTAGATTAATTATCATGAATAATAATGATTAAATATAACAGGCTTTATCACGTCTAGCCGAGCGAGAATATCTTGTCCGGCTTAAAACTAGACATTGCTTTGAGTGAATCGAGTAAATAGATGGCATTTCTAATGTTCTCTTTCTTTCTGCATGGAATAATTTAGTTCGTATTATGACTTTGGAAATAAAACCATTTTCACCTACTCATCAAAAGAAGAGAAATTTTAAAAAACTAATTATATCTAAAATAATCTGATGGAGTTTATTCAATTAATTGAATAAATTATTTAAAATATTTAAAAGAAAAAAATTAAACTAATTTAATTTTCAATTCAATCGATCCGACCAATCGAGTACTCGATTCACAAGTTAACCATTCCAACTCTTATTCTGAACCGATATTTTATGATTTTTTATCCAACCAATCTATCCAAACAGTTAGATTCTGAAATCAGTGATTATATTAATCAACTTAAACATAAAATCAAGTCTTCGATTGACATCATATTCAATTTCTGGACAAAGACTACCCTTACCCTTTATGTTAAAAAAAAATCTAAACCACGTACCCATTAAGAATTATGAAGCACTCTAGAAAAAAAGAATAATATCAAAATCAGAAAGATTTTGAAACTTGGTTAATTATTTTTAATGCTGAACTACTGACAGCCAAAAAAAAACAAATCATGAATAGTCGATAATGACCTATTATATAACTCATATCTTCTTTATTGGGTAGACCCCTATTTTCTTATACACTGTATTTTTACCTCTTTTACCATGAAATCAAAATACAAACCCTCCAATCTGTATCAAGTAGCAATTGCATCTCTAAAAGGGAAATGAGTTATGTTGTTGCTTTCTACCTACCAAGAAAATCCTTGGTGACCCTGTATGTAGCCCAAACATCACTCTCAATCATTTAGTGGCTCTGCCTCAGGGTCCCTTTCTTTCATAGCTGTCCAGTTTTCCATCTCTGAAAAGAAAATAATAATAATCATCATCAAAATGTTTGAAAAGAGAACAGCTTGAAGTGACTTGAAAGATAACACAGGAAAATGAAGGATGTTTGGTGTGATATGATGTTGTATACATACTTGGCTTGTCTGAAATTGCCATCAATCGTCTTTGCAAGATAGAGGCCACGAAGAGGAAAATCGAGCACATACCGAACATAACAGTGATGGGAAATGCATTAACCTTCACAGCCAAAACAAACATTAGCTGGTTAGTTACAGAGTTAAAGCTTTATTGGGTTTGGTCTATGGCACATGATCAAATAAAGCTATTATAGAAAAGCTTATAACATACGTTGTACAACACGATGCAGACAAAGATGTTGAGAGGAATGCGGAAAAAGTTCATAATGGTGCTCCTAGCTTCCTCTGGGATGTACTGGGATCTCATTTTCATAATGGATGGCCAGAATATCCCTACACATGCCTCAAAAGTACAGAAGCCAAGAAGCTGAAGACAGCCAGCAAATGAGATGCTTCCGCCTTTCTCCTTTGAAGGAGGCACCAACAACTGTTACAATCCATATAGTTAGGAATCACTCAATAGAATAATCTACAGATATATATATATAGAGAGAGAGAGAGAGAGATGTTCAAACATACATTAGTTATAATGGGAAGCAGGAGAGAGGCAGAGGAAATCACGAAAACAATCTGCATGTAGCTTTCTACCCTGGGTGATGAGCGAGCCATCAATCGAGATGCAAGGGAGCTTCCCAGCATAGAAGCCAACATGAATGTGGCAAAAATAAAACCGTGAGGGATCTCTTCATCATTGGGGCTCAAAGCAGGAGTCCAAAGGAACACAAAGGTGTACATTGAACCTTCAAACAGAGACTGGATGGCACCCAGCAAAGCAATTTTTTCATCTGAAGTGCACAAAAAATTAGACTAAAGGGAACAAAAAGAAACCTAAGGAAATAATTATTGCACGATGGAGGATGACTGACAACAAGAAGGCATCAAGAGACAGTACTTGGCCTGCAACTTGTCAATCTGATCAATGTATGAGTTTATAATAAATATTGAACTCTACCAGAAGCTATTGCTACAGCAGCACCCCTAAACTGGGTAAGCAGGTCCTTATTTTCTGAGGAATCTCCAAAATTTTCAGTCCATGATGATAAAATAATGGCCATTCCAATGGCAAGAAAGCATGCAGCAGCATCAAAAGGAGCCACAGGTCCAAGGGATAGTGAATCAACCAGTAGGTTCCCGAACAACCCAGACAAAATGGCAACAAGACCATTGCCAAGAAATATTGCCTTAGAAAATGTTAGTGACAACCATTGTTGCTCAAAGCCCCTCTGCAAAGATTAGAAGCAGAAATAGAATTGTAAGAACAAGATTAAATTTAAAGGAGATATCAACATCAGTGATGCAGGCGAGAATGTAGCTAAGCAGAAACAGATGGTTCATGCCTTGACATCTTTGAAAACAATGATAGAAAGTTCAAGAATCGAAGTTTGCATTTTCCTATATACCATTTTCAATATGAGATGTAAGCTAAATGTCTTTGTCATTGTTTTTTTCCCCCAAAATAGGGCATGGTGGCAAACAACCTGACAGACTAACACACAGCATCCATAATAGTAAGGAAGCAAGAGTAAAGGGCACAAAATCAAACACATATATGCCGTAAGTTGTAAGCTTGACTGATATGCATAAGAGTAAAGAGCACAAAACAATTGCTCACCTTATTATGTTCAGCAACAAGCCAAGACTCAAATGCTGAAAACAGAAGGGAGGTGGCGATACCTCCCAAAACACGACCTATCATCAAAATTTTGTATTGAGGAGAGTGCTTGGTGATGCAACTAAGTATGTAAGTTATGCAGTAAGTAACACATGCCCTCCTTCGGCCCCTGAATAGAACAAAAGGTATTTTAGCATTTAAGACAAAACCTTAGACATTCATTCATTGAGTATGACAGGATCACAACAGAAGCCACAGTAAAAGCTTACTGTTTGTCAGCTAGAGATCCAACAATTGTGCCAAACAACATGGAAGATCCAAAACCAGCAATAAAAAGCTGTCCAATCTCCCCTTTTCCAAAGCCATATGTACTGTAAAGATAGTAAACATATGGACCCTGCAGCCAGTCTCCAGCTATTGATACATAAACAACCATTTATCAGAACAGCAAGACAGATATATCACCCAATGACCATGAAGGTTATCTTTCACAATTACCAGATCATACCTCCAGAAGGTTATCATTCAAACATAAGTAGTAATATGTTTATGATGCATTTGATTAAGATCGTTACAGATATGTCATCATAAAAGACTTGTATCAAAAGCTAGATTGACCACAAATTTTGATACAATTCAAATTCATGACCAATGGCATCTCAGACCATTAAATCTCAAGTAGATACGTATCACCCCTACATCTATTGCCACAAAACTTATTAAAGAAGTTAACACAACGGTGCTAAACTCAGCAAGAATCACGAGTTCAAGGCTTCCACTGTAAGCTCTAACAACAATGGATAGTTTCATCCTCAAAGATTTGGTTGTTTCTTTATCCAAGTAATAGCAACCTATCACCAACACACACAAAGATCCAATGTCTCAACCAGAAAACAGAAAGGGACCGACAATCCACATAACGCTTATTGGAAGTCATTTTCTTTACTCTTTCCTTTTACAAGCTGAAACATATGCAGGTTATCCCGTTTTCCATTTCAAAGTGAAACCAAATCACAAAAGAAAAAAATTCAATTACACTCTAAAAGTGAACATCTAGGGAATAGGTTGTGGATTCACGCGCGCACACACACAAATAAAAACCAGCATTAGATCAGATACATGTTAAGAGTAAAAAGAAAAGTGAGATCTAAAGGACAGAAATTAAATCAGATCTGAGTAAATACAAAAAAAAAAATGAGGGGGAGTTATATAGTTACCCATCATGAGAGAGTAAACAACGAGGTAATTGTTCTTAAAGGAATTGAAAGCAGGGGAAGTGTTGATTCGATCTTTGCTGTTCTTGCTTAGCTCTAATGCTGCAACCACTGCTCCCAATGCACCGAACACCATGAAATAGAACAGTTCCATTGTTTCTTCTGCCTAATACTACTACTCACGGTCAAATTTTCTCCCCTTTTTTTCCTTCTGCGAGAGGACGCAGAGATTTTAATATGAAGTTGCGAAGACGAAAGCCAATGTGTTGGGCTTTTAATCAATGAAAAGAGCTCGCATTTTGATTTTTACCTTTTAATGGAGAAAAGGAGTGGGTCAATTTGAAGTGTTCAGAAGTAATGGGTATATTGGATGTGGGATAAATGATGGGGACGAGTAACTGTGGATGAAACGGGAAACAGAATCGGAGTACGCGTTTGGCACAACTTGATAGGAATTTTATATTTTGAATGTAACACGTGGCAGGATCTGGGTTATCCGATATGAATAGTATTAAGGAAGAGGAGGTGTCGGTGGCTCAGATGGCGTAGGCATCATTTGTACTTTGACAAAGGCTCCTTTTGGTCGGGAGACCTGCGACGGTGGGAAAGTGAATGGGTTAATAACCAAATCAATGGTCTAATACGTCAAATAATTTGTTTTCGATTTAATTAAAATTTATAAATATTTTAAAAAATTATTCAATTGTCAATTTTTAATTCAATTTTTAAATTTAAGCTATTTGCTTAAAAGTTGATTCAACCCATTATCCAAATAGATATATTAATTACTTTCCAATTTAACTAGCTAGACCGATTTGGTTCAAATAGCACTGGAAAAGGCCGCCATACTTAATGTGGTATTTATAGATGTAAAGATTATGGTTTGAATTTTTATATTCAAATCTTTCTAAATTTAAATTTCTAAAAGGTTTAAAAATTTGAACCAATAAACTCAACTTAATTCATACATGAACTCAAAATTAATCCAAACACAAAATAATATAAAGTTAATATAATCCAAATCCCAAAATAACTCATGGTCAAAATGAGTTGATCAAATAACTAAAATAGATCAATGCTCAAAATGATACAAACTCATAACCACCCCAACTTGAACCACCCAAATTCAAAATAATCCAAAATCGAGACTGAATCGAAAATCTTAAAATCCAAATTAACCCAACCCAAATCAAATCTACTAATCCAATTAACAAATTTGACTAGTCTGCGTATTGGTGTAATTTGCGTGTTTAAGATTTTGTTGTAATGATTTATATTAAATACATTTTGAAATTATATCGTGTTGCAGAAGTTTGGGCTTTGTCACGGAAAAAAGTGAGTTTTCCTTTGAAGGTTAGAGAGGAAAAGGAAAAAGAAATCATGCAATTGTTATGTAATTACACAGAACATGTACTGACAATTCTGAACTATAATGTTCATCGGCAGTGGCGGCCTACTAATGGTCGTATCAAAATGTAACTACACTCGTGTAAATAACTGCATCAATTCCGAGTCAGCTGAAATCTAGCAAGCAAAGTATACAAAAGCCATTATAGCCCTTCCAAATAAACAACCCTGTCTTCCGGTAATTTTCTTTTTCTTCAAGTTTTAACCCTAAGCTTCGCGGCTTTACAAAGGTACCACAAGTTTAATCACTGTTCTTCTTTACTGGATGGAATGTTAAAGTTTACATGTATATGATGCTTACTCAGGAATCCAGTAGCCTGTATATCGTAATTTCTTGCTGTTTGAAATATCGACGATCCTCTTCATCAACAAGCACGAGATTCAAGTAATTCTTCACGCTGAATTTGTTGTTTATGTTGCGATGCGTCGGCGTCAGTTCATATGGGCTGAGAAACAGCCTGATTGGAATTGATTCACCTTCAATACCAAGAACATGATATGAGCATAGTACACAATTTAATAAAACTAAAATTTCAGCCCAAATCAACATCCTTCAAAGAAAACAGGTTATGAACATACCTCTGACAGGAGCACCATCCATCAACTCATATTTAGCTAGTGTCTCAGTCTCAACATGGGTATTTGCTCCTGATCCTGTTGACTCTCGACGCCGTATCTCAAGATCCATATTCTTAATCTTGATCCTCACAAGAAGAAAATATATCTTGCCGATAATAACATCTTTCAGATGATACCTGTGCAAATTGGATTTCAATAAGTAAGAACTTCAATATATAGTCAAAACTACTTCACAGAAAGTGACTTGGAAATTTGGTTCTTATAGTAGTATAAGTTCAAGAACTTAAATCCTATATGACCACTGACCTAAGCCAGCCTATTCTTCCAGATTTAAGCAAGATCATTAGATGTTTGACTTACTTGCTTTTATTGTACTCAAATTCAATGTGCAGGCAGTCTTCAATTCCAACTTCCATCTGTAGATCGGATTTGATATTCATTAAAATTAAATATTATGAATGAAATCAGTGGTGAGCAGCTCATTAGCAAATGATGAAACAAACAATCTGATGTTCACAATCATAAGAATAAGTTAAAACTATTGCACACACCTTGATGCTATTATTGATGGATGGAGGTGGAGAATAATTGCGAACCTGATACACATAAACCAAGCAAAAGATAAGTAGCCAAGACTGCATAACCGATAAATTGTATATAGCTATATAGATTGATGCTGATTTTCGTGTATAAGAGAAGCATATCAGGTATGAGGGGGAAAGCATGACAGACAATTTAAGTTCTGCCTTTAGTGGCACACAATGTATATGCTTATTTGCATAATAGTGTTAGTACATATGAGAGTAAGGAGCCATAGTATGCTAAGCAAAAAGGAGATGAGATAAAGAAAGCAAAAATTGAAGAGAAAAGGAAGTGGATGCTGCATACCATAAAGTCCTGGTATTCCACTATGCTTCCACCATAATTACGGCTGACTGTCACTTTCAGGACATACCTGAGGAAAGCATAATCAAACTACTATACGATGAGTTGTCACATTATAGCCTCAAATTAACAACCTCATCATCAGACAAACAAAACTAAACCATTTCATAACTTCAAAATAAGCATCTTTTAGTAACATGAATCGGGATAATTATAATCTTTATTAAGGTAAGTACTCCAAAACTATTATCATGATAAGAAACTGATTAATAATCCTTGAAAATACATAGCAAACAAACTTTTGGTGATCAGGGAACCAGTCTTTTCAAATTGATCAAAAGAAAAATGAACAAAATTCTTCAAAGAGTTTAAGCAGTGGGTAGCATACCTGAGCCGCACATTCACACCACTATAAGTTTCATATGGCATTTCAACCGTAGAAAACTCAAATGGGTAAGTTTTCCTTTCATATATATCCCCAGGAACATCCAACTCACGTACTGCAAATATTATGGATATACAAAAGATTACAAAAACTCAACAGTCTACAAGAACTTATTATATGCAAAAATATTTTAACAGACTGAAAAAGGATATAAATATCACAAACTGCAAAGCACAAACTGTACTCTTTGAGTTTTTATTTTCACCCACATCCATTCCAAATGCAACTAATGGAAATTAATTCCTAAGTTGAAGAATGTTGAAACAATTTCCAGGAAAAGCAAACAACAGTAAGGTCAGACTACAGTACTCACCAAGAGAGGTGAAATCATAAAAGTTGCCTCTGTCAAAATACATCTCTGCAAGCAAAATCAAAGTTTGTATAAATTTCATTCGACAAGAAACAACACTCTCAAATGTTCAACCTCATTCTTTCTACCACATCTGAATGATATTTAAAAATTGGGATCAACACACTGAACAAGGGACAGGGACCGACCTATTTGACCAAGAAGCTCGACTTTCACACCATTATGTTCAATTTTCTTCCCTTGAAGTGGTTCTATGGAGATCTGAAGGCGACAAAGAAATATCTTCAAAATTTGAAGGTTGATAGTAGTACATTTAAAGTTACAAGTACAAAGCTCAAATACTATGATCCTCAATCTGTTGAAATAAATACCTTCGCAGCAATATTTTCTTGACTTTGGAAAAGCGGTACCATAACCATTTGGCCATTTTCGTTTTTCATGGGGACCTAATCACATAACAATAATCCAGATTCCAGCACTATGACTCGTGAAAAATAAATTGAACAATCACAGTGATCTAGAAGCATACCTGCTTGCGAGTTTTAGCATCGGAAAATGTGATCAAGATATTGCATGCCGGCTTGAAAGCTCCAAGCAGGAAATTCTAATTTAACAAAATCAAGAAATTCGAATTGCATTCGAATAAAAGGTATATTAGAGTCTTAACTGCAAAATCCAGTCGAAGTAAAAAAATAAATAAATAAAAAGAATGTGCGATCTCACCATGCTGTTACGATTTAATTAATCTAAATCGCCGAGAAGAATAGACGGGAAAAACGATGAGATCAAGTGACAATTGGCAGGTCGAAATCGAGTATCAGCTAAAGATTTTCTTTTTTTTTTTTTGAAAGAGAAAAGGATTGAGATCGGAAATCGCGGCAAGAATTGAAAACCCTAGACCGCAGCGACAAATCCGAGGTTGGCGAGGAAGGGGAACCCCAAAGACTTTTTGAGGTTTGACAGTTGGGAATCGGAAAGCAAAGATTGGTGGCGTCCAGTACTAGTACAAAGCTCGTTGTCGCCGTCGCGAAAAACAGGATAATTTGGGCCGGACAACCACTCGTGGTGGCCCGTGCCAGCTCTTTGATTTGGGACTTCAATTGTCCAATATACATGCTGTATAGGCCCATTAACTTCTCTTGAATTTGAAGAAGCTGGGTTTTCACAGGCCTCTGAAATTTGAATAGAACTTTTCTTTTTCTTTATGATAAATTTCTAAAATTGCTACAAACAAACAACGTAACAATTACAAAACAATTCTTCCCCCGTTTCTAAATCAGTACAATTTCCTTGATGGAAATCAAATTTTCAGTTTCTGTAACTCAAGCTCCTTTAAAATGCCTTCGATTTCTCTCTCCATAAGATAATGAATGCATTCCATAATAATTTCAGAATTAAAGTAAGCAATGATTTTCTCTTGAGAAGAGAAACTACACACTGAATCTCTTGACTCCAACTCATAGTCTCTCTATGAATATAACAAAAATAGAAAACACTCTTCCATACGTTCTTCGGATACTAAATATAAATATTATTAAATAAAATCCATTGTCTGCTCTTGGTAGCACAATTTATGTCTGCTCTTGATAGCAAATGTTTTGTCTTTATGTTTGTATGTTAATCGTGGTACCAAAAACAGAACATGGATTTTATTTAATAATATACATATTTAGTATGCGAAGAATTAGTAAATTTAGATGGTGGCAAAATACACTATTATAATAATTATATTGTTCTTTTATGGATGGTGTTGTGTAAAAAACATATTTTATATTTTTATTTTCTCCCAATATATTTTATAGTGTTATGAATAAATGGTTGACCCCTCCAAGAAAAACCAAATTTTGACCTACATGATGATAAATTTAGTATTTAATGGTTATCTATTTTATCATTTTAGTTCTCAATCTTTTCTTTTTTATCATTTTGGTTTTTGAATTTCAAAATTTTGTTAAATTACTTTTGTTCCAAATAGAAAATTGACTATAGAATTCACAAGTATTTAAATATTCTCCATACCTCCTCAAGCTGTGTAGGGTTTAATTCAAAAAGATATTTTGAACTTTTGATTTTATGTTTTTTTATTGTAATCGTCTAGTGTTGTTCTTGTTTACCAAAAAAAAATTGACTAACTTGTTAAAAATTTTACAACATTCATGTGGTAATTTAGACGGTAATCCACGTGTACTTAAAAATTTTCAACAATTTTCAACAAAATTTTAAAAAAATTCATATTTTTTAAAAAAAATATCCATCTCATTAACGAAGTGCACGTAAATTTCCATACAATTGTTACGTCAATTGTATTAAAATTTTAATAATTCACTCAATTTTTCTATCCGAAACAAAACAATTTAATTACAATTTAAAATTTTTAAAAGTCAATGTAATCCAAATAAATAAATATAGACAAAAAAAATAAAATCAATAAACATCAAAGGTTAAATTTATGTTTATGTTTATTCCTAACAAAAAATTGCCTAGAAAAACAAGTCTAGTGTGATAAAATTCTCTTTTTGCCTAGAATAACGTGAAGCTTGACGTTACAAATTTCAGAACTTTCTAATTCTCTTTAGTTACAAAATTCAACCTTCACGTTTTGAACCTCGTAAAGCTCAACCTTTTTCTTATAGAACCAAAAAAAAAAAAAGCTCCAACTTTTTTTTTACACTAAAAGACGAAGTTTCAATGTTGCTTCAATTATTTTATCGATTCCCAATTGTTAATATCCTCTGTTTCCCCTAAGTAAATAATAAATAGGGTAAATTATATTTAATGTTATTAAATTATTAATGAATTTATGTTTAGGTTATTCAATTTTAAAAAATTATAAAATGGTCATTAAATTATACAAAAAAATTTATTTAAATTATTGAACTATTCGAAAATTTTTTATTTTAGATATTGAGTCTTAAGATTTTCTTTTTAAAGCCCAACTAGTAACCCCAAATAACAATTCAACGATCAGTACAGTAAATCAGTATCCATTAAGAGTAAAAGAACATAATTTAGATTCAAGCTGATCTGACAGTCAATATCAGATATTAGAGAACAATGTTGTTTGGACTTTGGTTCGTAAAATTGTGACGTTCAAACCTATTTCATAAAAAAACACTAAATTGTAGAAGAGAAGGAGAAGGATATCTTCCAATTAGTACGGGCAATGCAAACAAAGAAGGCCATACAGTAACAACTTTAACAACCCAATGACTTAAATAAAAATTTTTAAATTGTTAAATGACCATTTTATAACTTTTTAAAATTAAGTGACCAAAATATAAACTTAGTAATAGTTTAGTGGCGTTAAATATAATTTACTCTCACATTAAAATTTGAAAAAAAATTTATCCAAAATAATATCTCAACTTAACAATTATTTTCAGAACTATTTTTTTAATATATTTTCTAGAAAAGCCTAACATTCTTTTCAGAAACAACCATAAGTTTAACTTTAATACGTGTAGAAACCTTTAAACATGATACCTACTTTCTTAAAATTGACGCAAGTTATTTTAAAACCTAACAGCCTGTACACTTAGATTAAGCTAAACAGCCTAACCAAAACCTGGGAATTTAAGTGTTAGTTAAGACGTGTTAGTTGGGAATTAAATTAAGATTGTGTTTTGTAGTGTTTTTTATAGATATTTTTGAAGCAAAATGAATGCTAAACAATTAACTTTGAAGGAAATTTTTGACTTTTTAAAAGTACTTTTCTCCAAATGAAAAAATTAAAATTTTCAACTTTTCTCTCCTAAAAGTATTTTTGATAGCTTAATTACGTTTTCATCTTTCCAACATATGGTACTTTCCCTTCTCTGGTTAATTGTTTAAAAAATATTTAATATTTATTTTTCATCATATATTAAAATATCAATAACAAATTATAATAAATTATTTTCTATATTCTTATTAAAATATCATAATATCAACTAATTTAAACAGTATTTAAATACTTATTTGTTACTTTATAACAGTACGTTTAAAATGGACATTTTATTTCTCAAAAAACACTTGTTGACAACAATACTAAACATTTAAATCTTAAACTAAACTTTTCAAAAATACTTATTAAAATCACTTTTATAAAACATGTTTTAAAAACAATTCTAAAAAACAATACTAAACTAGCTATAAGCTAAACAGCTTAACACAAAGCTTAGTGTGATCCCTTTACATGAATTTAATAATTAATTAAAATTGCTCACATTTGAAATTTAATTCTATTATTTTTTAGATATTAAAAAATAATTTTAATTTCTAGCACTATTATTTTTTAATTAATTTTAGATTTATTAAAACCTCATTTTACGTTGATAAAAATGGATTCTCAACTAATCATATTAATATATAGCATAAATGTTAAATTTATGGAATTCCATAAACTTAATTTTTGATATATGCGAAGTTATTTGATCGTGATGATTTTTTTTTTGTTTTACTTTTAGTTGTACTTATTAAAAATTTAATGTAGAATTTATCTGATCAAAATTTAAGTAAAATTCAATAACAATTTAATTAATTTTACCAACGAATGAAATAAATCAGGACAAACATGAAAACACCACAAAATTTCAGGACTAATTTGAAAAAAAACTGATGGCCAGAGAAAAACGATAAAAAATAAAAACTGAAAAATGTATTCCTGAAGAGACAAAACTACCCTCATCGAACTGATTATGATCGAGGATAGTTCCGTAAAGTCTGAAGATTATACGGACGTTTTTTGGCCATCAACAGCATAAGTAGAAGCGAAGATCCACACTTTCTTTTGAGTTGGCAATTAGCACTGTCCGTTTGACGCAAAAAAAGCACAAAGACAGTGGGGGACGTAAGCTAAAGCCTTTTCTCCCTTTTCATCGTAAATTCTCTTTCTCTAGTTTTTTTCTTCTTCTTCTTTTTTAAGAACATAGTTGAAGCCTTTTGGACTCTTTATTTTTATAGTTTAACTGGGCTTTACTTTTTTTATACGCTTTTATAGCTTTCTTTTGTGGGTGCTTCAGATCTAATCGGCGGTGGGGTTTTGAAATTTTTGGTGTTTTTCTTTGGTTGGCAGCGTTGAAGGAATGGCTTCAGATCCTAAAGTGCACATTTTCGAGGAGGTTGCCAACCACAACAAAACCAAAGATTGTTGGCTGATTATTTCTGGGAAGGTCAGATCTTGTTCTTTCTTTTATTCTATTAATGTTTCTGGTCTTTCTCTGCTGGATTGTTTTAGTTCCTTTGCTTTTATTTAAAAATCATGCTCATTTTGTTTGATTATGGATGATTTGTGAGTTTAGTTCATCTTTCAATTGCAAGTTTCATCTATGTTACTTGGAAGGCGGATTCTACGAGGAATGAAAATTGGAATGTGAAACGTTTTTTTTAACTTAAATGTATTATTTTTGTGTTTATATGAATACATAATTCTAAATATATAAAATTTGTAAGTTTGTGAATTATTTGTTTTGCTCAATAATTTTATACTAATAAACTATAAGCTAGCGGGAGGATTCCCTGTTCTGAAACATGCGTACCAGTTCGAAAATGTCTGTATTTGTCATAATGACTATTCTCAAGTTTTTCTTTTCATAATTAGGAGGATATATGACATGAAGAAAAAGAGTTTGGATTTTTCCTTCTAATGGAGAGAGAGAGAATTAAAGAGCTATTTATTATATTCATTTTCATGGTAGTTGAAATTTGACTTTTTGCCTTTTAAGTATTTGGATACTATTAATTAATCTTTTAGTTATATATATAAGTGTGTGTGTGTGTGTGTTTTGCAACAGTTTATGCCATTTATGTGGTTGCTTTTGTCTGATAGATTGAAGTTTTTTCAATTGGCAGAACTCATATTATCTCTAATTAGTTAAAAGGGTAATGATGGGATCTAATCACATAAATATGCAAATGAACCATTCCAGTAGTTCCATCATCTGCTCTCATCCAACATTACTTATGTGAAAAAAAGGAGTAGAGTGCTACCTGTAATTGAATACGGGGAATGAAAATTTTGATTTCTGGTGTTTGTAGGTCAAATTTTCGTTATATATCGAACGTTTCTCCTTTGATGTTTAGTAGTCCATTGAAGTCAAGAACAAGGTATTTGATCTTAAACTATTGTTTAAGATTGAGATTTCTCTTGATCCAGGTTTATGATGTAACTCCGTTCATGGATGATCATCCTGGAGGTGATGAAGTTTTGCTGTCAGCTACTGGTAAGTTTTTACAGTCGATTTTGTATTTGGTGCTTTAAGTAACTAACCTTGAATTCGGTAGTTTGATCATGTTATTTGTCCCCTAATTTTTTCAGGGAAGGATGCCACCAATGATTTTGAAGATGTGGGTCACAGTGATTCAGCAAGAGAAATGATGGAAAAATACTATATTGGTGAGATTGATCCAAAAACTGTCCCGGCAAAGCGCACTTACATTCCACCCCAGCAAACGCCTTACAATCCCGATAAGACCCCTGAGTTTGTCATCAAGATCCTACAATTTCTTGTTCCCCTCTTGATCCTGGGCTTGGCTATTGCGGTACGTCACTATACCAAGAAAGAGTAGCTTATTACTATACAGGACTTTACCTGTTACGAGGGAAGAATCAGTGTGTCTCATCTGTTAGTTGAAATAGCACAGTCATATCTTTTGTTTAATTTCCTTTTAGCATTTGTGTGTCGAACTAAATACCTGTTGATGATATGCTCCATTGTCAAAAGACAATATATTTGAGCATCTTTGAGCCCCCATTTAAGTTAGCAGGGAAACCAGACAATGTTTAATATTGTTGGAATTTAAAAGCAGGAGCATGTTTTTATAATTCTGTGTCCTCTTCCTTTTATACTTGTCAAATGACATTGTGATCCATTGCAATTTAGCAAAACCTATTTATCATCTTAACATTTCCAGCATAAGTCCCTAGTCTTCACCCTGATCTAGATCCCATAGACGGGCAAGCCCTCTCTATGTAAGAGCAAAAAGGGCTAGTGGCGTGGCAGGGGCTGACATGATGGATCTCTTATTATGTCTCTTGCAATATGGTACATTGATTGGAATTATGGGCTCTGATTATCATAGTGTCATTTGTAGCATGGAAGGTATCATGCACATGAGCATTTCTTCCTATTATGTATACTAAACCATGGAGCAATGGGATGCTAATTTATAGACTAATAGGCAATTTTCACCATTGCCACTGGCTACTTGGCTTTGGCTTTAGAGTAAGAAGTAACAAAATGGCTAAATACTCGTAGTGGAATCCTTTTTTATAGCATGTAAAAGCCAAACCTTTATAAATTGACATTTAAGGGTCAAATCAACGGTCAAATACTCAAGTAAGAGTTTTCCAAATATAGTATAATTTTTCCTCTTCAAAGTTCTGACTTGTTTTATTCTAAATACATTACATTCACTTAATTTTTACTTCGATCCCTTTTTTTTAATTTAATTTGTCATTTTGGCATTAATTCTAAAAAATTCAATAAATTTAGTTTTAACATTTACACATTTACACAAATTTGAGTAATTTTGTTAATTTATGTAAATTTGGAGGGACAAATTTATTATTATACCAATTAAAATCATGTAAACATTAGGGTAAACTACACAGATAATTACTTAACTTTCAAAAATTTTCATTTTAGCCACCTGGATTTTTTCTATATATAATTTAGGTACCCACATTATATAATTTGATCATTTTGGTCACTCTGATAAAATTGTAAACCGAAATCTGACATGGAATTATTTCTAAATTTTTTATTTTCCACATGATTTAAATAAAATAAAAATTATCATCTTAGTACCAAACTTTTAATATAAATGAAGTTTAATCCTACCTAAAAAAGAGTTTAACCCTACAAATTGGCGACAAGAGGCATCACCCACCTCCTCTGTTATTTTCTTCATCTTCGAAGTGAACAGTATTAATGGGAGGTTTGACTGTGTATTGGATGAAACCTCAAAATTATGAATGAAACCCCAAAAGATAAAATCAGAATAACCAATTCTCTTAGCCCAAACTCTCCACACTTATTTGATGGTTCAATCACTTAGGCTATCACCTAAAACCAACATGGTGAAAGCTTGTGAGTTCCCACACGACACAAATTGCTAGAGATTAGGGGCATACAACAAGCATTGCTTAAAGTTATAAGATAGAAGTTGTGCTTAATTTGTCAAGTAAAGGACCACCGAAATGCAGAAGATGCAACAAAGTGAATTTTAGGTATAATAAATTTCTAGGGATTAAAAAAATCATTCAACTTCCAGTTTCAAAAAAGCTGCACTACAGTTATGTCCTTAGAGCAACGGTACTGGAGGAAGCAGAACAAAAACGATTCAGCTACAGATTTTCCACAAACCCCCTTTCTTTTCTTCAATTTTAGGGTTAACCTCATCCTTTTAGAAAAGGATTAAACCTCATTTATATTAAAAGATTAGGGACTAAAATGTTAATTTTTTTATTTTACCTAAAGTAAGTGGAAAAAAATTTTAAAAATACTTCCGAATGACCAAAATGATTATTTTCAAAATGCAAACTTTGATTATTTTCAAAATGATTATTTTTAAAAGTGATGACTAAAATGCAAACTTTTTTTCAAAATTAATAGTAATTAAATTGCTTTGATTATTTTCAAAAGGACAAATTTGCTCTGAGAATTCTTTTTAACCTTTTTACCGCAAACTAATTTGAATAAGTGAAAAACTCTTGAAGAGTTCTGTAAAATTTTGACCATTATCTGAACGCAACCTTATTCCCTCTAATTTAAGCATTTAGACTAAACTAAATAGTAAAAAACAGAGACAACATTTCAAGCGGTGCCTATAATTATCATGGTAAGACTACTTTTAACAACTCAAGCCGCAGATGATGCAACCATGAAATACGTTTTATTGAACATAGCATGTTTTCATCATGAGAAAAAGAAGAAAATGTTTGCTAGTCGATAACTATAGTGGAGACGAACTCCGGTAGCACAATCACTGCTCAGACCAGTGAACTCCAATTTAACACACTCAAAGTAAGTCTCGAGTAACAACTCAGATAAGCTATAGGCTTAAAAACTTATAGCTTGGAAGCTGCATCTTTGTCCAAAAACCAAACAAGCTCCCCTTCTGGTGAAACCATCTGAACAGGCAGTGGATCGGAATTTTGACTATTTCCCAATGCGGAATGCACCGGACCAGCTTTACCAGCACCACAGATCACAAGTGCAATGTGAGCAGATGAGTTGATAACTGGGAAAGTAAAGGTGATTCTCTCCGGGGGCGGTTTTGGTGAGTCCTTAATGAAGGTAACCCACTTTTCGTTCTCCTTCACCAGAGGATGGCCAGGAAAGAGGGAAGCCACGTGTCCATCCGGTCCCATTCCGAGAAGCATGAGATCAAACTTAGGAAACCCAGTGGCTGTTGAGACACTAAGCACGTTGCTCTTCACCAAGTGCTTGAGACAAGTCTCGTAATCATCGGCTGCACCTTCAGCAGACAGTGCATCATTGATGGCGTATACATTACCAGGGAGAATCGGTACCTGTAGGTGAGAAAATAACATGTTTTAAGTACTTTTAACTTGTTACCTAGGGAAAAATGGTATACTAACATCATCTTAGAACCAGAATTGGCAGAGAACTTGGCTAAGAAAAAAGGAGATAAAAATTTAACAATTTCATATTAACAATTCAAAGACCAAGACCCTTTCTTGTATCTTTTGGATGATTCGAATGAATTAAACAGGCAAACCTGCCACAAAGAAAGCACAAAGCAACAGCACCTTGCAGGGTGAAAGTAGCAGGGTGAAAGTAGTAGGAGTCAAATTGCATTTTACCCCTTTACTAAAAAAATAAGCAAATTAATCGAATTCGTTATTAAAGAGCAAACTGATCTTTCTGCTATGCAGTACATGTACCTCAACAAGACCATTTTTAATGGTAGAAATGAATGGAACTTTAATAGAAAGAACAGTTTGCTGGACTAATTTCCCCATCTTCTTAGTAGAGGAGGCAAAATGCTATCTGATTTACATGGTACTTTTACCCAACTTGCACAAAGTAGAAACATCTATGATCTATCTTCTCAGACCCTAACCTTTCTCATGTCCACCACATTAGCATATCAATTTAGTCACAAATAACCCAGAACGAACTATAATTTCTGTGAGAAAATAACAAAGTGGAATCACTATGTTCTTTAATTATACCTTCGATAGGAACCCATCAAAAGCTAGCTTATAGTTACTGTCATCATGATCCTTAGGAACAACCCTTTCATCCACCCAGAAAACATGCCATGTTGACCAATCAATCGCATCAACATATGGGGGTTCCACTAGTTTCCTGAAAGTTCAATTAATTTGAGAAAAAAACAAGTAGAAATAGAAATGAGATGGTGAAAGTAACTAAGAAAATGAAAGGTAGCTTAAGACCTGAGAGACTTGATGAGGGAGCCGCCAGACAAAACCACGGTGAAACTGTCTTTCTCTTTGGAGAACTTAGCGGCTAGATCGGCGGTGTATTTAGCGAGCGAAACCGAAAGATTCTCCTCGGAATCAAAAACTTCGACTTTCCCTTTCCCTTTCCCTTTCTCCATGGCGGTCCCGGCCATCGACGCCTTGGCTCTCCAATAAAACTTCCCGGACCCCGAAACGGCTCTAGTCCCAATCGAAAAAGTGAGGGTCTTCTGAGTAAGGGGCGGCGAGAATAATGAAGGATGGAAAGGAAGACGAGGGGATTTTCGTAACGACGGCGATGATAATAGGAGAGTGCGAAATGGAGTGGAGAATTGAAGGGGTGAAGATGCCATTCTGTGATGTGCCCTTTTAACTTATAATTGACTGTTTGACAAAGAGCGAGCTTGGACCTGACTGATTGATTAAAGTGGGGTTTAGTTTCGGTCTTGTCGAGGTTTCGGGCAGGAGTTCTTCGGTGAAATGATGAGGTGGCATTACCAATGTGGGGGAGGGGTTAAATTATTTGGTCAATATTTGTATCATGGTTCAAATATATATTTTCTTATAAGAATTTCAGTTACCAATTTAATCGATTTAATTAAAAATTATTAAATTTTAATTAATTAAACTTTTAGTTATATCGATATTTCAATTAATTTTTAATTTAAATAATTAATTCAATTCGATTCATACATCATTAATTATTTTCAATAACGAATTCTTTAATTTAAAAAAATAAAAATAAAAAGAGTGATTGATAATATCAATTTAGAATGACTTTACCAATTACGACGGTAAATATGGATTTGTTGACACATTGCATATATGCCTAAGTATTTACTTTATTGATCCATTGTACATATGCCTCTTGGAATAAAGATTTGCATATATGTCCCTTGGAATAAAGGAAAATCTTTTAGAATATAAATATTTTCATTATAGATTTTGATTATATTTGTTCTTTTAGAATTACATATAGGTCGTAACTCATTCTCAACCCATACATAAGAGGAAGATACACGTCAGCACACTCGAACTTACGTGTTTCTACATTGACAATAATATATATGTCAATCGAGCTAAAACTCAATCAACTAAATAATTCATTATTGTAATTGTATTACATGTACAAGTCCTTTGGAATAGTTAAGATTTTGTTTTTATGCTAATTAAATTGTAATATCACTGTTTTTAATTAAGTATTTTAGATTTTCCTTTTAAATCAGTTGGATTAAGAAAAAATAAAATCAAGTTAATTTCATCTTATATCTCTAAATTATAGCACATATTTGTATTTTCAATTAATTTAAATTTTTAAAACATTATAAATTTCAAAATATTTTAATTTAGTTCTTAAAGCTATAGAAATTTGGAGCATATTTAAAACATATAATTTAAATTAGATTTTGTTGCACCACAATTTAGGTAGAAATTGTATATAACAAATTAAAAAAACGGGTATAAGAATAAAAAATGTTTCTGGTTAAAATGATAAAGTTAAAAATGAAAAAAAAAACATAGTGTTTTGAGTTTGAATCTCATTTTGTGAAGTATTTTTTTTTCTAGATTTTAAATGAAAAGATAAAATTACCCTTGCAATAATGTCTATTGATTATTAAAAATGAAGGACATTTGGTAAATTCATTACTAAGTTAGTGACTCGATCAAATGTGACATCAACTTAGTAAAACTCTTAAAGATCTATTTGGAGAGCATATAGTAATTGAATGAAATCGTAATTATTATCCTAATAATTACATTCTCTTGTAATTGCAAAGAGTCATAATTCCTTTAGGGTGTTTGGCTGACAAAATGTAATTCTCTATATCATATTTGGTAGTTCAGATTGTAATTACACAATTACATAATTTAAAATTTTAAAAATATTAATTAATAAATAATATTTATTAGCATGACAAAAGAAATTCTAAACAAGTAACAACATTTAAAAACAAATTATCATATATATTATGTTAGTCCAAAAAATTAGTTTATAATATTATCATTACTACTGGAAATAACAAGAAAAATAAACATCAT
Source organism: Gossypium hirsutum (assembly GCF_007990345.1). Classification (NCBI taxonomy): domain Eukaryota; kingdom Viridiplantae; phylum Streptophyta; class Magnoliopsida; order Malvales; family Malvaceae; genus Gossypium; species Gossypium hirsutum. The sequence continues at coordinate 60,441,462 of NC_053448.1, read as the reverse complement.
ATACAAATTTATCTAATTGTTCTAGTGTTTCATATTTGTTGGCACTATCATCAAATGTCGATCGTTGGTCGAGTTTATCACCATCATCATTTGAATCTGTATTATCAAGATCTTCAATATATCTTTCTTTCAAATATTTTTTGAAAAGTAGATCATCTCAACTCCACCTATGAATGAAGCTATAAAGTTTGCAACATACTAATTTGATCCAACATTGTTTTTTTTTAAGTTAAATTAAGGCTGTGTTATTAATATGAGAATTTTTTTTTTCAGAACAACAAATGCCCTCTCAACCACATTTTGAAGTTTTGATTATCTCAAATTAAAGAGTTTGCTAGCCATATCCGGTGCTTGTGTCTAACTTTATTATCTCAAATGGTATCATATCCCATGATATGATTCAAAAAAACCTTTTGTACTTATATAATTAACGTCTACCATATAATATTTGGGTTCACGATGCAAATAATTTGTAACTTTAATCATATAATTTGTAACTTTAATCATAAAAATTTATATAAATTTATTTTGGAGAAAGAATTATATAGGTTATAACTTTTTTCACAATATGTAAGTTAAGTAAAAATTATAATATATAACATTTATAAAACAAAAAAAAGTTTCTATAAGGTGTCAAATAGCTTTTATAACAATATTTATAAATAATATAATTTTTTCATAGTTTTAAAATTTTATTTTTTTTACAAATAAGTTATGATAAAAAAATTTTATAACATTTTTATTTTTTACGAATAAACATATTTTTTTAATATATAACATAGGCACATAAATAAGTTGTATCCATACTTCTTGATCATAACTTTTTATAAATAAATATATTAAAACACTTTTAAAACATAAAAAATATTTTTTATAATAAATTTTACGGTCATAACTTAAAAAAATGATTTTTTAACGGTAAAAATGGATGAAGTTTTTAAAAAATGATCAATTTACTATTTGATTTAATGTATAGGAACTAATTTAACCATTATTTGAGTGGAGAGAACAAAATACAATCTAACTTCTAATATAAAGACATTCATGATACTTTTTATCTCATATCTAATTATGTAAGTAGATATATGCATTTACGACTGTTAAAAAAAATAATGATGTATGCATTAAATATGTATAAATTTTATCTCATATCTAATTAATTATGACGATCTGACATGAATTTTTTTTTAAAATATTTTAATTATGTTTCAATGTTTAAAAGTTAAAACTTTTAAGGTTTGCAGATTTTCCTCCATCAAAATTTTTATTTATTTTTTTCACAACCAAACACTATTTGCAGAGCATTTTCAGAAAAATTACAAAATAAAATATTTCCATAAAACTTTTATTTTTTCCACCATCTATAAGCTTAATAGTTATTTTTATCAACCTTCATCCTCCACTCACTACTTAGTCGTGAAATTGAGATAAACTCATCCTAAACAGCTCATTCACCATTGCTAAACTCGTGTCCACCCTCACCACTAAAGTTAACCCCTAACATCGTCAATTTTTAACAAAAATAAACCATAATCATACCCTAAACAAAACTCAAATCATTAAGTCAAAGACAAATGTTTAAAATGTATAAAACTCAAATCAACAAGAAAGTGACCCGTTAACAAAAATAGGTAAACAAATTTACCAAATTTCCTAAAAATATTACAATAGCACTAATCAATAAAAGCTATACTTTTCTTTTTGTAATACATATTTGATTAGAAAGTCCTCGGTGGAAAATACTATGGTGGATACATTCACCCATTAGTTGAGTAAAAGAGTGTAAACTTGTTCTATGTTTGATAACTAAAAATTTTCACTCAATTCCTCCGATTCTTTCGAGTCATTGAACTTACAAAGAAAAAAAAATCAATGGCGATAATGAATATAGGTTAAGTTTTTGAACACAAGGTCTAGATTCACAAAGTTTCTGTCAGCATCAAAGGAAATCATTAGGGAAAGAGAAAGAAGGGGAGAAAGGGCTTTATTCCAATGTTAAAACGAGAACCAAAAGAAATTTCACCGACAACAAGATGATGAGTAGTGACCATTAGGTTTAGAAAAGAGAGGATTCTTCATTTTGAGAAGAAATTTGAAAATAAAGAAAAAAATGTAATAAAAATTATTTTTATTAATTAAGTTCCACGTCATGATTTTTTTTAAATTCTATGGAAAATTGAATATTTAAAAACAATTTAAATCAACTTAAATCGCTACGTTATCAGTTACGTTAGTTTTTAACAGTCAATGTTAGTTAAAAAATCTATTTAATTAATTTTCTCAGTTGAAGGACTCAATTAAATGTAAAAAGGTCGGAAGGGCTTAATTTATTTTTTTGAAAAAGTTTGAAATTTTTTTATAACATTAAACCTTTTTAAATATACTCTATTATAAATTAACCTAATAAAACCGGATATTGCTATTCCTATATCTGTAACTGGCTTGCCAAACGACGGGAAATTGAAACTATAAGCTTGTAACCAAACAACATCTAAAAGCCCTAAATCCCGAATAAACCCATCTATTTAAATGCCAATAAACGAGTAAGAAATTTTGGATCAAAGAGAGAAACATAAGCGGCATAAGAGTTTTAAGGAAAATGCAGATCTTCGTGAAAACCCTAACTGGGAAGACCATAACCCTAGAGGTTGAATCCAGCGACACTATCGACAATGTTAAGGCTAAGATCCAGGACAAGGAAGGTACACGCTTCTCTTTTTCTTCCGTTTTTTTTACTGTTCATGTTTTAGGAATGGAATCAGATGGCTTACATTATCCTTTGTAAAATCTTGCTAGGTATCCCGCCGGACCAGCAGAGGTTGATCTTCGCCGGAAAGCAGCTTGAGGATGGTCGTACACTTGCCGACTACAATATCCAGAAAGGTAAGTAGTACTGAACATAAAATCTGTTTGATTCTCTAGAAAATTCGTCGCAATTTTGGACATAGAATGTTACAATTTGTTTTTAATTTATATTTATACGACCTGATCTGCGAATCAAAGCTGTAAACATGCTTAATTATTGTTTTCTCACCGAGGAAATGCGAGTCGATGGCAAGCAACTAATACTATAGGAATTGTTAGAACCTATTTTAGCTCTCTGTTACCAGAAATCCTAATCTCCTTAGTGATTTTTGAATCCTTACCTATGTTCCGAATTATGGAACACTAGGGATCCAATTCAGTAAAACTAAGGTTCCATTAAGCAATATTTTATCATAAAATTATTGAGTAAAACAAATAGTTCATGAACTTCTAAATTATCGAGAAAAAGTTTTAGGTTTCAATAAATTGAATTTTGTTCATGCTAAAAGAACCGATGAAGACTACCCTGGCAAATTGCGATTTAGTTTTCATTCCTCGTATTGAACCAATCCATGTTTCCCATCACATTGTTTCAGCTAGCTCCCCTATATATGATAAGAAGAAATAGAATTCATGTTATCCCTGAATCTTATTTTTCTTCTTTCTTTACTGAATCTAGGAGAAGCTCCCTGTTGTTTGATTGAATGCCTGAACATTTTTGTTCTTTTTATCTGAATGTTTGTTCGGAATTGTGTAGAATCAACATTGCATCTGGTTCTGAGGCTTCGTGGTGGCATTATCGAGCCATCTTTGATGGCATTGGCTAGGAAATACAACCAGGACAAGATGATCTGCCGCAAGTATGTCTGCATTTTCCTCATTTGCTTATTTATATGAAGGCTCCTTCTAGATACCTTAGTTTGAAATTTGTTTGTAATGAATTGTTCTTCGAGCACTATCAATTTATTTTTTCATATGCATCTGGTTATATATTCTCTTTCTTCTACAACTTCATATTGTTGATTCTTGACATAAGCATCTTTTGCCCATATTTTTTGAAGTATACAATATTGTTTATTGTGCCCCAAATCATGTTACACCCTTGGTTAAATCGCTTTCCTTTCCTACTGCTTTAGAAATCGGGCTTACACATTAGAACTGAAATCTTTCTATTCTCTATGTCCGTACTGAAAGCCATACCATTGATATCTTTTGTTGTAGGTGCTATGCTCGTCTACACCCCCGTGCTGTGAACTGCAGGAAAAAGAAGTGTGGGCATAGCAATCAGGTAAACAATATACGCTAATCCTGTTGATCTGTTAAATATGCGAAGCCCATAAGGCCGTAACTCTTAAGAGTTTATCCAGTAACCCTAATCTGGCGTCATGCTAAATTTTCTTTTAGTGCGTCGAGTTGACACTATTTCTTCTTTTTGTTGACAGCTGAGGCCAAAGAAGAAGATCAAGTAGATTGGATATCTTGATGGAGTTTTAAAGTCATTCAATTTCAGATGTTCTGTTTGGAATTTGAATGGTGTAGTGCTAATAACAGATCTTAATTACCTTCTAAGTTGGCTTTGATTTCTTTAAGCTTGAACCTCTCCTTGTTTTATGTCATTAATTTTGAATTTTATGATATGATATTGGAGTTCTCTATTTATGGTTAATTGTCGTTGCGTTTTGCCTAGTAGTAGGGCCGAGAAAAAAAAACCTTGAACCCAAAAATTGATTCGAATTAATGCCATTTAGATAGGGTTCTTTTCTAAGTTAAGAAATTGCGGTTAACCGAATCAATTTATATTTTTATTTAATTTATAACTTGTTTAATTTTTTATGATTAAAAAAAATACTTTATATTTTAAATAGTAAAAATAATTTAAAATGTTGTATAATTATTTTTTAAAAATATTATGCAAAGAGTTATTGAATTTTTTATTTGATTGAAAATTAAGTTTTTTGTAAAAGTATTTATGAAAAAATATTAAAATTTTATCAAATAATGCTTCAATTCATGAAGCAAAGCTTCTAATATGGTAAACTGAGGATCAAATAAATTTGAATTATTCAATCAAAACAAATTGAATTTGGTCCGACCGGGATTGAAAGCTTTTTTCAGTCCGAATTATCCGATTGCTGGTTGCCCCATGCCCATGTTATTATTGGAGAACATGCTAAATTCTTTCATGAACAATATTTTCGTCAAACGTTATTACATCGACTTAAGAAAATTACTTTCATTTTCCGTCGTTGGTGTATTTTTTTCTTAAATCTTAAATTTATTATTGGGTGATACTTCTTCAAGATATTTAAATGGAACCTATGATAAATTTAATTCCCTTATGAAATTCAAAAGAAAATTAATTATTAGCATTGGAATAATAAAAAAGTAAAATAAACAAGAAGGAATATGTATAGTTTAATTAAGGTTGGTCTCTAATTCCTAGTCCTTTTCATCCACTAAATGGAACCTATGATAATTTTAATTCACTTATGCAATTAAAAAAAGGCAAAGTATTCATAAAAAAAAAAGTAAAAGTAAAATGTAAAATGTAAAGTTGCAATAAGTAAGGTTGGACTCTAATTCCTGGTCTTTTGCATTACACCGAAAAGCCTCAAGCCCGTTAAGAAGTTGGATTTTAAGCCCAATAAAATAAAAATATAATAAAGTGACAGCTGTGGGATTTGAACCCACGCCCTTTCGGACCAGAGCCTAAATCTGGCGCCTTAGACCACTCGGCCAAACTGTCACAGCTTGACTATCAAGCCATATAAAACATATTTATAATAAGAAAATCAGTAAAGGATTATTGATATTATTGTAAGGATATTTTAATTTGTGATACTTTTCTATAATCTTCAAACAAAAAAAATTAAAAAATGTTATTTGGGGATCAAACATAAGACCAATAAATTCATATAATAAATTATTTATCACTATACTAATAATCATTTGCTAATATAATTTTTAATGATCATAGGTGTGATAAAATCTATCACATATTAATAATGATTAATTGAGTTAATTCATTTTGGTCACTCCCGTTAAAAACTCTAACAGAAATTTGATATGACATTTTTTTGTTACGTGGACTAGTCATTGGATGTTTCATGGCACAATGACCATTGAATACCGCATTAAACTTGAAAGGACTAAATTATAATTTACCCAATACTAATTATTAACCAAAATAAAATATTGTACGATCCGTTTAAAATTTTAAAACCGAATGCAGAGAATCTCAGATCTCGTTCCTCTGTTTTCCTTCTCGGTGTCTCAGCAGCTGCTGCTTGTTTTTATGCTTGGTTTTGTTGCATATACAATTTGTATTTTGGCCATTGTGAGTTCGTGGATGAATTACTTTGTTTTTGCTACATATAAAGGCAATGGTGGATAAAAGGATCCTATATTCAAGAGAACAGATTTCAAGTTGTAAAACTTCAGCAAAACGAAGTAGCAAGATTTTAGTTTTGTTCCCTTCAAGGAATGGATGGAATATAAAATCAATATTATATTCTGCATATGATTTTCTTAGTCAGAATGGGCATACAATTATTGCAGTAAAACTTTTGGTGCTGTGAATTATGATAATAATCTTCAATTTTGAATGGTATAAATGTAGCATCTGTGTTAGGGGTGTGTTGGTCTCTAATGCAGAGGTACTGAATATTTTGGGTTTATTAATGTACCAACAGGAAATGGTAAAGATGGGAGTTTGAAGTAAAAGGTTTTTGTGTCTAATCTGACTTTCAATCTGTTAATGACGATAGTGTACTTTCTTGAATGATACCATTCTACTCCGTTTCTTTATGGTGCGAACGGCTGAGCAGAGCGGGGAAGCTGTGGCTGAGTCGACCCGGGAGGAGACAGCTTAGGACGGTGTTCAGTCGGCAACGACTAGGGTGGGTCGGAACCCAAACCCCAGAAAATAATAAAATGTTTTATTTTGGTTAATAATTAGTGCAAGCTAAATTATATTTTAGTCCTTTAAACTTTAAAGTTTAAACTGGTATGCAATGCTAAATTGTGTCATGTAGCATTTAATGTTTGGTCCATGTGTCAAAAAATGTCATATCACTAAAATAAATAAACTATGTAACGTAGATGTTTAAATTGTAAATTTTTTTATTTTTGGTGCCTAAAATGAGAATTTTTATAGTTGAGTAACTATTTATGTAGTTTACTCATTTCTTAATAATATTGGCATGACAACTTGTGTGACAGTGTGAAGGCAAAAAAATTTAGGAGAGGCTAAAATTAAAATTCAATTTTTACGATAGTAAAAATATAATTTTACCATTTGCATACCTTATATATTTAAAATTTTAAAGGGACTAAATGAAAAAAAAATTATTTTAGAGTGCCGGGGCCCCGGCTAGCCCACGACTGCGCCCCTAGACATAACATTATTTGCCATATGTGTTACGTCAACAAATAATTTAAAATTTATAAAATATTTAAAAATTAATAATAAATTTAAAAAGTAAAAAAAAAACATATTTTTTTTAGAAAAGCATAAAGTCCACCTTGATTATCGTATTTAAAAATTTAAAGTTTTAGTTAATATTTTTATTAAAAAATAAGAATTCGACTATTTTTAAAAGGTTGATGGTCAAAATTGACTATTTTAGAAAAGTTAATGACTAAATTTTAAAAAATAATAATAAAAATGACCAAACAAAATATATAAATAATAAAAACTAAATTTCAGATTATACCAAACGAATAAATAAGAACAGTGTACAATTAATTATTAATGGAGGAAAACTGAGTGTTGCCCTTTCAATTGGAGACATGAAATTGAGTAATAATTACACACTTTAATTCTGCCATTTCCAAAATATTGTCCCACGATACGGATGGATTAATTTAAGATTCGGCAATTATCACATAAATCATGTCAACCAATTTTTAAAAATATTAATTATGGTTTCAGCAGTATGTTTTGTCTTTAGTTAAAGCAACCACACAACTTTTGTAAACCTGTTTGTTATTATTGTTATTATTATTATTATTAAATTTGATTTTAATTTAATTAAAATTTGTTTGGTTTCAGTTTATAATTAAAAATTCAAATTATTTAAAACAAATCAATACTTTATTTTCACAATATAAATATATAAAGGACAAATCTCAAAATTATACATCAACTTAGATTTAGTGTGCAATTTAATACATAAATTTTGATTTAATGGAATTATACACCCTCAAAAGAGTTAAATGCATCAATTTATTTTTATATTGAATAAATATAATTATTTTTTTATACAATAATACATATAAACATAAAATGAAGATATATTAATAATGTTGTTAATAATTTGTAAGATTGTTCACGCATAAAATAACATAGAGATCCACAAATCGTAATTCCACATGGTAGGACTCGAATATAGGTATTCAATGATTCAAAACTTCCGTCTTAGCTAATAATATCGAGATCTTATTGCAGAATATATTGTTTTTAAATAAGTGAAAAAAGTAAAATAGTATATAAAATTACAGTAGTTATCTGAATTTACAAAATAGACAAATTGAAGAAATTCGAATGCGCATGGAATTCAATTTTGGTTGGTTTAATGATTTATGATATTATTTGTGCCATATTCAAAATTGGAGAGGAAAATAAAATTGAACGTTGAACATCGATGTTATCGTAAACTTAATTTGATTTTTTTTTAAGCCACAACGTTACAGTTGAATTATTTTTCAAAACAAATAGAAACATCAAACCAAGCTTTTCTTACCGTCAAATGAAAATGCCGTAATGTGCTTTGTTATCTCTTCCTTGGACGTGTGAGAATAAGACAAATTTAAAAAAAAAAGAAAAGAAAAAGAAAAAAAATCAGAAGGCAAAATCATCAAAAAGTCATTTAGATACCCTAAATCCTTACAGGGGAAGCTGAGAAAATCAACAGACAAATAGATACGTTGAGGACCTAGAAGTTAGAATTTTTATTTTAAAATTGAAATAAAGTTATAAAATTTGAGAAAAAAGTTTTAAATTTTATTAGCTAATTTTTTATTTTGTTTCATTTAATCGAAGATTAAAAGAAATGCTAAATTGAATCTTATAGGAAAAGCTAAAGCAACGGAAGGAGGTAAGGCTGTAGATCTATCTATGGGTTGGACCACTCGAAAAGTGGGGGAGTTTTGAGAAAAAATAAAACCCAAGTCTCAGCCTTCTCAGGTAAGTCTTTTTTTGGTTTGGGCGGAGCTTGGCACGGTTTGAATTTGCAAAAATTAAAATAATCTACTGTTTTCCTCATTATTTTGTTGTCATTTCACTATTATGTTGATACTATTTTGTTGTTATTGTTTGAATATTATATAACTCTTATTTTATTGTTAATTTTATTATTATCAAACGGACGTAAAATTTTATAAAAACTCGACCCATAGATTGATCTAATAAGTCTTCTGCCTAACCCCTTGAATATGCATAAACTAAATTCAAAATTAAGTCTGGTTGTAAACCAAAATCAAGCTCTCCTAATATTATTTTACTTATTTACAAAATTCGAATTTAATACTTTACTTAAAAAATATTTAACTCTTTAATATTTGCCTCAATAACCATTAGTTTCATATTTACCATTTCACAACATTATTTTAGCATTTACATTTGGAAGGAAAACCTTTAAAAAAAGGGTGACAAAAGCCCTTAATTACGCCTCACTTTGCTCTTCCTTTGTCATAAAGCCAAAGCCAACCGAGAGTCCCACACACAAGCTCTTTTCCTCTCTTCAAGATATGCATACATACAATACATGCATTAATATTCTTGCAATTAACAAAATAATAATATTTTAAATATTTATGGATAAATAAACTTTTTAATCTAACGTGTGATTTGACATATAATTATAATACAAACTAATTTAGAATTTTCATCAATTTATATAGGATTATATATGTGAAATTTTAATTGTAGTTTAAAATAATAATATTTTAATTTTTTAATAATAAATTAAAATTTATTATAATTTTGAGATTTATCTCAAATTTATATTATATTATCCGTTAATTTAGTTTGTGAAATTAAAAAAAAATCATAAGCACACTCATTTCTGCCTATGATTAAGATGGGATAAGAACCAAGCATGCGCCTTTAATTTAGTCCAATCCCAGAAAAAAAGGTGGTTCATTTCTAGTAATTAATAAAATGGAAACTTCAAGGTCTAATAAAATAATTTTCCTTTTTAATGTGATTAACATGACTCCTGCATTTAATTTGGATTGTCACAAGTCTCATGTAAAACGCTATACTACGAGAAATGTTCATTGGCTCGTTTAAAACATTTCAATGTATAATTTGGCTTTTCCTTTTTAGTCATTTTCTTTCTTATTTTGTTGGTTAAATTATAGTTTTATCCCTTTACTATTTTAAAATTAGAGATTTAATCTTTATATTTAAATTTGGCATAATCTTTATATTTAATCATCGTACTTTTCATAAAATTTGGTATATTTAAATTTGGTATAATTTTAATCTTTATATTTAAAGTGCTGACATGGGATTGTTAATCGGTTTGCAATTTTTTTCCTTCAAACAACTTAATTCATTAAAATAATTCAATGTGTCAACTAAATTTCTAATGGTAATTTAAAAAAAAAATTCACATAAACATTTAATAAAATATGTTGGTGATCGACCCGTATAAATAACTAGATAATAAATGTGAAGAAAAACAAACACAAATATTTTACGTGGAAAATCCTTAGAGGGAAAAACCACAAGCAAATAAGACTTCTACTTTTCACTAAATGAGTAAACAAACGAGAGTACAATATGAATAAAATAAACCTAAATGTACAACTTATACATTACCCAAAACCCCGAATATAAAGCTCAAAATCCCAAAGAGTAAATTGGTAAACAAAACCCTAAGGCACGTTTGGTTCGCTGTATTGGATTAGAGGTGTAATGGAATAGAGGTGTAATAGCAAATCAACTGTTTGGTTGAATGTAATGGAATAGAGGCGTAATAGTAATCTTGTGTTTGGTTGAATGGAATAAAGGTGTAATAGCATAATGGAAAAAACTAAAATGACTAGAATACCCTTAGCATAAATTTATTTTGGTAAATGATTATTGTTATTGTTATTTACATTTTAATAAGATTATTATTATCAATAATAAATAATTTAATCATATTTAAACATAATTATTATTAAATATATTATAATTAAAATATATAATTTAATAAAATTCTTAATAATTAATATTCTTATATGAATTTACTCAAATCATAATATATGATACTATAAAATATAATTTGAAATAATTAATATTAAATATATTTTAATTAAAATATATGATTTAATAAAATTTATAATAATTATACCTAATAAATTTTCTTATATGAATTTGTATAATTTAAAATAATTATTATTAAATATAATTTAATAATAATATATAATTTCATAAAATTCTTGATAATAAATTTTCTTATATGAATTTATATAATTTAAAATAATTAATATTAAATATAATTTAATAATGATATATAATTTCATAAAATTCTTGATAATAAATTTTCTTATATGAATTTATATAATTTAAAATAATTAATATTAAATATAATTTAATAATGATATATAATTTATACATTTAACCAGTGCCAAGCATTATGACCTTTAAGCAATGTTGAACTTGATCACCCAAATTTTCACAAATACTATTAATTACTTAATTCAAACTGCATTGTACAAAATGCCGGTCAGATCATTTCAACCTTCCAGCTACCAACTAATATGTTTTCCAATTTTCTAGCCCACCCAAACTTTACAAAATGCTAGATAGCATATTAGTCACAATCATATTCACATCACTAACTATATCCGAAAATGAATGACCCTGGGAAAAATTACAAATATTACATGGATTTCATTCAATCAATGTTGATGTAGAAGCATCCTTGCCCTCTGTTGAAGTTGAGTCAATGACCTAATACAAGTGCCCTCCTCGCATGTCTTTAAGCGTGTAAGGCTGATTAGTTCCCGAATAAAAACTACAAGACTACTTTGCATTGGCAACTTGTCTTCAGATCCCTTGCTTCGGTGTTTCCCTTATACAACCTCAAATTCTCTAGACTTACTGGCAGTTGTTCGTAGTACTGAGTCAGGAAGCCCTGAAATGATTACCAGTCAGGTGACATTCATCATAGCAGATGCTAAAATTTTGCAATTCAGTCGATTCTCTATAAACAAAGATGTAGATAAATACAACAAAATATATCTACATCTTTTTGTCCTAAAAGTTCTCAATAACAGAAGGTATTGATTAATGCACATTTCAACAATCTGAGAATATGAACTAAATTCAAGGAAAAATCAACACTAAAATAGCAATGAGCCCTGCATTTTACAAATTTTCACTAAACAAATTGGCAGATAAGACTTCAAACTGATGCTGTACAACTCAAAATATCTCATTCACTCTCTCTGCACCTAATATAATTTGCCAATTATAAATGCTATAAACTTCAGTTTAAAAAATATATTATCCAACAGAAAGCAGACACACCTTGGAATTGTTCCTATAGTCCACAGCTAAACGGTGGTAGTGTGTTGAAAACATCCCTCGGCATTGCACCTAATATAACTCATATTTCAAATTACAGCAAAAGGGTCAACAAAGAACTTAATTTGGAAGGTTTCAGAAAGATGAGTGAAAATTTCTGCTTGGACTGATGGAAAAAGTTGCACCAACTTACAAAATGGAGGACCTAATGCACATGTTTAAGGAACTGCTACAAAGATTTGATCGTCAATCAACTAAGTCCGTCCATGCCAAAGCCCATAATTCAAATATCAGTTAAAAGAAATGAAACAAATGACACTCACACTTCTCCAATATCAGATTGACAAGCAGATCAGACAACTAGAAGAACAATAAATAATTGAAATGGCCAAAGAATCCTACTTTCAGTACCCACTACCATTTTATTGGGCTTGAATTGGTAACACAAACACACACAATCAAGAAATTAAATGTAGATGAAATCTAACCTTGAATAACATTGTTATCTTGGTCAATTTTTTCCAATGCAGGAATGCAAAATGCTGCAGTTTTCCCAGTTCCATTTTTGGCTCTAGCAAGAATATCACTTCCAGTTAAAGCAATGGGAATACTCTCTTCCTGAATAGGAGATGGTCTTTCAAAGCCCTTCTCATATATTCCCATAATAAGTTCACGTTTCAGAAAGTAGTCTTCAAATTCATTTCCTTTGGTAGCAGTCACATCCTGGCACAAATTTAATAGGCAGATCAGTACATAAGCGTCAAAATTAAAATTTTAAAAAATATCCAAATACCAACAAAAGCACTGCCATGCCCTGTGTGAAATTTATATCAGAGAAACAATATGGAGTGCTATCGAGGATAAAGAAATGCAATTGCAAGCCTAAAAATGGCCCTTTGTTCAAAAGGCCTCAACATCAAGGAACTAGTATCAGTGTCCTTAAGTTATAATCTTTGGAAACTGTCCATTCAAAATCATATACCTTATAGGAAATTAATGAGTAATTCACCTGCATTGCCCAAATAACATAAGCCAGAAATTTTTCCTTCGAGAATTTTCATAGTTTAACGAAGGTATGACAATTATATATAGTGAAATAAACAAAACCAATGCTACAATTTCTTTAACCATAACTGGTAAAAGCAGAAACTTCAAGGAATTTTTAAAACGATAGGTAAGCTATGCAATATTATTAAAAAGGTTGTATTAACTTCAATATCTACTCGATTAATATCATTAACAAAAATACCTCCGTTTTGTAGCGTGTATCTGATGGTGGCATCTTTAGCCTTGCCTTCCAATCATGTGAACTGAAAGATGAAAAAGAATGTAAAACCGTGCACAATTCAATATGAAATACATAAAAGAAAATTCAATAAAAAAAATTAATAACTGTAAACAATGCACAAGAAATTTAATTTGTGAAAAAATATAATTATGAACATTCAATACGTAACATGTACAAGAAAATTAAATAAAAATTAATCACAAATGCAATTAAAAAGAAAAAAGGAGAAGAAACAAAAAAGAACCTTGAGTTGACGACTTCAGATTGTATGGTCTTCTCGACCTCATCGGCGACAGTGGAGTCATTTTCGCCGGGCAATTGGTTTCATCTGAGCCACTGCTGTTGATGTTGTTGCTGTTTGCAGATGATGATGATGATGATGATGTTGTTGTTGTTGAAAATGATGATGATTCTGCACCAAATTTCTCTGCGCATACTGCGGTTGCTCCAGCCTCGATTGAAAGCTAGGGTTCGCGTTCGCTCCGCGGCTACGGCCGAGCACCGATGGATACCTCCCTCTATTATTCATAGCACGGCCCTAAACTCCCTAAAAAACAAACAAATTCTAAAACCTAGGAAAAAAATAGAAATCTATATATACAACCGCAAAAAAGGAAGTTAAAGAGTGGAGTTTCTTCCAATGGGTTAACGCCGTAAATAGTGGCAAAACCAAGGGTCGTCCTACGAAACAACGCTGCTAGGGTTGGTTAGATGAAGAAAAAAAACCGGTTAGATGGGAAATTTGAAATGAAAATGGTGGGTGCTGCTGCGCAGATCTATTGAGAAAATAATAATACAAAAAAAAACATATAACAGGGAGAAGGAGAAACGGCGAGGAGAGTGGAGAAGAAAGGTAGAAGGAAGAAACAGAAGACTTTGGGTAAGACAGAAGCGTCAATCGGGAGGCTAAAACAGGGAAGAAAATTGAATCAGGACCTAAACTGAGCAAAAGGGATGTATTACAAATCGGTGGATTTCACCGATTAAGTAAGTAACGTATTACACCCGTAATAGCATTACCATAAACCAAACAATGGACTAAAGGGGGCTTAAGTGGGGCCCACTGATTAGGGGTGTATTGGCATAGCCAATACACCCAACCAAACATGCTGTAAATCTCATAGGACATTCACAAAATGGGTACAAAATATTGTTCATAACTACCATGAAACTCTCACAAAAACTCATATGTAACTACATATTGTCGCCTCCAAAGAAAAACCATTTTCTGATTGGCATATCAAAATAGGGATAGAAGGCCCCTTTAAATAGGCCAAGATTAGAGGTCTAATCATACTAAAATATTCCTAAAATAATCAGAGTCTAAATGGGAGAAGAAGTCCTGTTTGAAGTCTAAAACGTGGTTGCCAAATAGGAGAGTACATCATGTCGCCACAACGTCCCATTAGCCTCGTCACGAAGTGCCGGTGCTCCTCGTCCTGATGTCGGGCATGTTTTGGCCATTCTTCAGTTGCTAGTCAATTCTTGTCTAAGGTGCCTACAACATGTCCAATAAATGCAATACACACCCCACAAAATAGTTAACAATTCTTACAAATTGGACTAACTAATAATATTAAAAAAATGAACATTGAATTAAACTATTGATATTAGCTGATAAGGCCTTGGCTTAAGGTCCAAGTTTAGGCGCTAAAAACATTGATATCTTAGATTTGAGTTCCACCATATGCAAATACTCGGGTACTTCCTAAAATTTATTTTGATTTATTTGTTGAGTTAATTATTCGATTTAATATTGATACTGGTGGATTCTATTAGAATTATTGTAATTTAAAAAATACATAGATATTAAACCTGGTAACACAATAGAGGGACCAAAATCATAAATTTTACATATTCTAATGAGGCCACTACCATGATAAAAGGAAAGTTGGAAACTAAATTAAATTTGGTGTAAATGTTTTTTTTTTTTTACTTTATCATGAATCAATGATCTGTCACCAGCTAAAGAAATCCTCATTGGGGGCAGCATATTCTTATCTGGAAACATGGAGATGAAAAAAGAGAGAGCAAAAGTTTGAAAAGAAATTTGAAATTTGCATATAAAAAAGATAGCCGAACTAGTAGTAATTGGAAATACTGTTTCTATTGTCCAATGATTGCATGACATTTGGCAACTACAACATTTGCACTTGACTTTTCCATTTTAGTGGATCATAAAATTTATTTTTTTATTCATTCTAACCTCAAATGAGAAAATCTCGATTAATTTTTTTTTAACGTTTAACTTTTTGTAAATTTAATTTTTTAATTAGAATTTTTGTTCAGCCTTTTAAAAAAATCAAGATTAACCTTGAAAAAGAGTCAAATTGATGTGCATTTTAATAAAAATATTGATTAAAATATTAAAATTTTAAGATGACAACTTATATAACAATTAATAATTATTTCATACTTTTTTATTTTTATGAACCTTTTATTATTATTTTCATTGTTACATATTTATTTATTTTGTTGTGACATATAAGACAAATAGTATCATACTAATATCATTAATAATTAATGTTTAATTAAATATTTTTATTAAATAAAAATAATTTAATTTTAAAAAATTAATGACTAAATTAATGTAATTTTTTCTGACATGAGAGAATGATTTATCACGCGGAGAAAAAATGATATTGTTCCAAGATTTTACTTTACAATTACATTATCATGTTTTTCTTTTTTATAAAAAAAATCATAATTTCTTAGTGAAATCTGGCAGGAGATCTGGGGCTTCGCAAAAAGGAGGGCAAATTTGGTATATGATAATCTCATCCGCCGCGTTTGCTTTAGGCGAATGCCCACTTGAAAAGGATTAATTCCACTAAACATCACTACGCTATCATACATATTGTAAATTGGTCCTTGGAAACATTTTATTTGAATCCTTAAAGCATCAATATCAATCAATTTATTTCCTTCAGTCTAATTATTAATTCATCCATTAGATGTCTGATCAAATTCGAGGTGAAGTATATTTAAAATACATATATCAAATTATAAAATATACATATATATCGAATGACAATTTTTCGATATGATGTGTTAACAAAATACCATGTCATTAAAACTTAAGAAGGCTAGTTATTTATTTTTTTGACAAGTCAGATCCAAGTTATCATGGAAAAGGTACACATATGTTTCAATTTGAATTTGTGTTCTAAATGTATACTCAATGTTTATGGACCAATTTAATCCAAACAGTAATGTTGCAGAGACATACAGAATAACCTGAATGATAGGATACTTTGATGAAATAAACCCTAACAAATTCGCTTTTCCTGAATAAAGTTTCCTTCGTCAAAAAAAAATATTTTTTTTAGGTGACACCACTTTTCCTGAATGGTTGCAACGGAACACTGACGTGTGGACCGAGATGCCGGCAGTGTCGGTCGCAAATTATAAGACCCACTGTTGCCAATGTGGCGAAGCCTTTGCCGCTCGTTATCCACGTTTCCTCTCCTCTCAGCAACGTCTTTAACTTGCCCTGCCATTCCGCCACACCATATAATTGCTGGTAAAAATACTTACGAGGTATCTAGATTAAATTAATCTTTTTACTATTAAATAGGTTAATTTAATTTCCGTATTATTAAAAAACAAAGTGAAATTATAATATAATTAATATTTATTGTTTAAAAAATAATTTATTTACAGAATTATAAAAAACTTTTAAATATAATTCTATTAAATAGAAAATGACATTTTTTAAATAATAAATAATCTTTTTACATAATATCTCGAATTGCCCATAGTCCCTCCTAACCCTTAAATATGGAAATAATGTGCTTCAGCACAATTAAACCCACATTTTTCTGCACTGATAATAATATTGATACCAGTCGAGATAAACCTCAATCAACTTGTTAACTCTGTTAAATTTTAATTATTTTACCAGAATAATGAAAGGATTTGTGAAATATATTCACCTATGATTGCTATTAGCTAACCCTTCGCTTAGATAATTATAAAAGTAACTTTCAGAATTTTAGGTTCATCCTTAATGAATAAGAAAATTGATATTTTACCCATTAGTCTACACCAATCACCAACCAAACCAAAAAATATATCTGATTAGGGGCATTAACTGGGAAATATTTAAGGATGGAAATTTAATCGATGTAGATATTCATAATAATAGTACAATAATAAAAATATATTCAAAGAAAATGATATTATACGGGGGAGGGAGGTTTTGAGTTGACTTCCAAAGATTACAAATATTGCCAACAATAGTAGCTCTTAAATATGGGGAAAAATGTCAAATTGTGCTATTAATTCTTATATACCAAGTAAGTTGCAAATTTAGTCCTCATACTGTAATTTGATATTTTTAGACCTTACACTATCGTGTTTTATGTCTTCAATTCTAACCAAATGCTAGCGGATATTGTAAAATCCAATTTCACAATTTTAATAGCTTATACCTTTATAATTTTTTAAGGAGTAAACTAAAATTTTATCATTTGTAAGTTAAAGTGTAATTTTACCATTTACTAAATTAAAATATTCTAAAATTTTAAGGACAAAAAGTGAAAATTTATATTTTAGGGGGCTTAGGCCCCTTCCAACCCCTTGGTATCATTATTGATTTTTACAATTATATATCGTGTCAGCTTGTTATTTTCACATAATCCATAAAAAAAAATGTCGTTTTAGTTAGCTAATTTAAATGGCTATTGTTTGAGTCAAGATTAAAATTTCATAATTCGATAAACATAGTGACTAAAAATAATCAAATAAAAAATATGGACTAGATCAATAATATACACAGAATACAAGGACTAATAATAAAATTCCACCTAGCAAAAATTCCTTCTCGGAAGTAGCCACACGGTTGACCTATAAAATTTCTCAACCACGACCATTTCATAAAAAGGCAAAAAATTATCTAGAAAAATTCCTCAGCCTTACACCTATTTTTAAATGACTTTGTGTATAAGCTAAGCAAACCCCCAAAAACCCTCATTCACCGTTAATTTCCCTTTTTCTTCAATTTTAAGATTATAAATACCCAAATCTAGTTCTCCTCTATCCCTTCACTTTCATTTTTTTTTTCTCTTCTCTTTGTTCATATGTGGGTTATCTCGTTGATTCTCAAATTATCATGAGCAACGTTCCAAGGTCATTAACAGATTCTTCTTTGACTCTCTTTAAACTTGCTATTTCTTCATCTGATCCTTGGCCTTTCCCTCTCGTTTTCTTATAACCTTTAGTTCCTTTGATCCTCTAAAGAAAAGGGTTTCGTTTTCTTTTAAAAAATATGGGGAGTGGAGATAACAACAAAGGTTCCCATCACCATGTGAATTTTCACCTTCATATACCACACCTTCATGGCTTCCATCATCATGAGAAGAAGGGCCTCAAAGATATCCCGAAAGGGTGTTTGGCTATCATGGTGGGTCAAGGTGAAGAGCAACAACGTTTCGTGATTCCGGTGATTTATATTAACCACCCGCTGTTTATGCAGCTGTTGAAGGTAGCCGAGGATGAGTACGGGTTCGATCAGAAAGGACCTATTACCATTCCTTGCCATGTCGAGGAGTTCCGTAATGTTCAAGGGATGATCGATAAAGATCGTCACCATCATAATCATCATCATCATCACCATGTTTGGTGTTTTAGGGTTTGAATTATTGAAAGTCATGTAAATTTTTTCGATATATAGCTTTTGCTTTTGCTTTTATAATGGGAATCCTGCAAATAATAAATGAATGCAAAAGATCATTCCTCTCACATAAATTCTTCATTTTGATTTTGCTTTTGCTTTTGCTTTAATTTTCCATTAAGAAAAAGCATTGGAACCATATAAATTTGAGAAAGATATTAAAGGGACTGTGGGGATTAGGAACGCTGTAAAGGGTTGTCGTTGGAGCCATTAGATTTGAAAGTGGTGGTGGTGGTGGTGGCCCTCTAAATTAATATCGATGAACATCGCGACCCTTCAACCAAATCTTTCTTGATTCTTTCTTAAGGGAAATTAGGTGTGAAGAAGTTGGGATGCGATTTTTTCGACTGCTTAGGATTTTGTAAATTATGGGTTTCCACTTTTGTCTTTTCTCTAATATCTTTGCCTGCCGGCCACACTTTTGAGTGTTGCTTATTTTGTTTAGTTTTGTTTTAGGGTTAAATCTTTTTTGGGCATGAATTTGGAACTTTTCTTAGAGGGGCTAAATATTTCTTCCTTTTAAGTTAGGCTTTGAATTTAGTAATTGTTTAAGGTTTGAATTCTTTTATTTAAGTTAGGCTCTAAATTTAACAATTGTTTTCATATCAGGGCTTGAATTTCTTTTTTTAATTTAGTCCTTGAAAACTCTTGAATTTGAACTTAATGTTTGAACAATACCCAGGTTCAGACTACAAATAATGATTTAACTCTTTATTTTAGGATACAGTGATATTGACTGGCAATTTTTTTTAATTTGATACTTATATTTTTTGTCCATGTTAATCTTGAAACTTATTAATTTTTTTTTAAATTTACTCCTTAAACTTAGATTTTGTTAAGTTATAATATGTTATACTTTGATATTATATCACATCAAATTTTTAAAAGCATTTCAAAATTTTAAAAAGTTATCAAGTAATGATGTGACACTTGGGGTTAGATTGGGAAAAGTTGCTAAATTTAAGGCCTAATATGAACAATAGAATCAAAGACCAAGAAAGAAAATTACCAAATTTAGGGGCTAAATATTATTTTATCCTTTTGTTTTTGCATTTTGGTGGGCAGTGGGCTGAGCTTGCCCCATGAAATTTTAAATCTTTCTTTCAGCTTTTACGAAGTTGGGATTTTTCTTCAGTTGAATGTACTAATAATATCAAGAAAAAAACAAAAGGACAAATTTCTATTTGACTTGTCATGTCCATCAAAATTATTTACTAATATAGATATGTGTATATTTTATTTGAACAAGTGTGCAAATCATTGGTTCTTTAAAATATATATAAATTGTCAAATTGGGTTTGAAAAGAATTTTGTTCTGTTGTTGACAAATTCAGGCAATTTACCAATAAAAGTTTTTTTTTTCAAAAATTATCGAAATGCGCTTATTATTTTATTATTTATCAGAATGGTCCTTTTCCCGCGAAATCGATTCAACGTCAGCGCGATGTCAGGGTATGCATCAGGAAATCGCGTCCACGTCAGCGCGAGTTGCTTACGTGGCAACAAATCGCTTTCCTGGCGCGTACCTTGACATCGCGTTGACGTGGACGCGATTTCGCGGTTTTTCCCACATTAGGTTTTTTGGCTTTTAGGGTTTAGGGTTCAGGCTTTTAAGGGTTTTTAGGTCCTGGAAGAAATAATTTCGAGTTGACGTTTCTGATAAAATAGTATAAAATCACTTCTAGTAGGATGCTATTTGAGAAGAATTTGTGAAATCGCGCCCTCGTGGACGCGCTTTTGCTACAGTAGGTCACGGAAGAAATAATTATTTTTTTGACGTTTCTGAGCAAATAGTATAAAATCGCTAGCAAGATGTTATTTGAGAAGAATTTGTAAAACTGCGGCCTCGTCAGCGCGTTTTTGCTACAGTAGGTCATGTAAGAAATATTTTTTTTGACGTTTCTGAGCAAATAATATAAAATCGCTTCTAGCAAGATGCTATTTGAGAAGAATTTGTGAAATCGTGCCCTCGTGGACGCGTTTTTGGTAAATTAGCATGTTTGGGCTGAGGCTATAAATTAGGCAGAAAATGTTCTCAGAATGCATAAGTCACAGCAGAAACAATTTAGATAGGCTAAGAAGGTTAGAGTTTCAAATATAAGTGAACGTATTAGTACTGTTATTTACTACGATGGTGAGGTTTGCCATATCGAGAATGGTGTTGTTTTTTTGTCGAAGAATATGGTGCGACTGGTTTTTAATCAGAACATAGATTTGACAGAACTTAGTAAAAGGATTAGGCGTAAAATTTTTGGAACGACACCAATGAAAGTTTTGTCTATCACGTATCGATTTTGTTCTTCTGTTGATCCACCCCTAGCCGACACTCGGTCAGTGGATTACAAAATACGGAACAGCCCATGTTCGGTAGCGGTGTCGAATGCACATCCCCTGCAAGACACTATGTCGGTGGATGGGACATGTACATCAGTGACTTGATGTTTGATGCTAGAAATACGTACTGGGGAGTGGCATCAAGTTCTAGCGGGTGACAATCTACATCCAATTGGGGACGTTATTAAATGCCCAGAAAAAGGGATGATGTACTCCCAACGACGTCAACCGGTAATGGGACCTTGTACACTACACATGATTGTGGGTTAGAAGATGACTTTGATGTGGATCCACCTCGAGAGCCCGGGCCGGATGGTGCAGAAGTTGGCTTATTTTCTGAACCGGAGCCTATTCCAACAGAAGCTGAAGATGCTGACAGAAGTTCAGATGAGGAAGAAAATCTACTATTCAGAGCATACTCACCTCCAGCCCACATGCATATTGTCGATCTATCTGCAGATGATTCGTTAGAGTTTCCAGATCTACCACACCGGTTGCGTGATCGTACAAGTTCGAGGGTAGATTTCGGTAAACTTGAAGTTGGTAATCAGTTTACCAACAAGGATAATTTTATTGGTGCTTTGAAACAACATAGCATCAAAAACAGCGTTAACTACCACGTCGTTAAATCAAAATCTGATAAGTTTGAGGCGAAGTGTGCGGTGCAAGATGACACATGTTCATGGAAAATCTACGCCTCGTTAAGGAAAATGACAGGGTTGTGGGAGATAAAAAAGTACAAAGGTCCACATACATGTGCTGCAGGTACAATATTGATTGTATCTGAATAATACTTTTATTATACAATGTTGCATTATTTAATGTGCTCCCTTTGTAGGTGTTTCACAAGATCATCCCAAAATGGATTCAGCTATGTTAGCTAGCTTGATACTGCCCACGATAAAAGCAGATCCTAGGACTTCAGTGCCGGTGTTAATTGCCAATATCCGTAGTCGAATGGGGTACACGCCCTCTTACCGCAAGGCTTGGATAGCTAAACAAAAGGCGTTGGAGAAGATGCATAGTGGGTGAGACGCCTCATATAATGAAATATGGCAGTGGTGTCAGGTGCTAGAGAGATACGTCCCCAGTGACATCACAGACCTTGAAACAGAACATGCGTACTACAACGGCCAATTGCTACGTGGATGCCAAGTGTTCAAACTCCTATTTTGGACTTTTAAGCAATGCCGAGACGCATTTCCATACTGCAAGCCGTTGGTACAAATTGACGGTACCTTCATGTTCGGTAGGTATACTCATCGGCTATTGCTGGCAGTGGCACAGGATGGCGGTGGGAAAATTCTTCCAATTGCTTTTGCAATAACACTGGGGAGTCGTCTGATGACTGGGATTTTTTTCTCTCTAGGTTAAGGAGGCATGTGTGCCCCAAACCTAATATCTGTGTTATTTCAGATCGGGGCGCCGGTATACTAGCTGCATTTGATCGAGAGGGAAGCTTATGGCAGCGCACACACCATAGATATTGCCTAAGACACGTTGCTTCGAACTATTACAGGCAATATCCATCTAAAAGTGAACGACGACAAGTGACTAACATGGATATTTAGTCTATATCTGTGTTATTTCGTTTGTCAATTTGAATTAGTTTTATTGGTAGAAGTGGTATAAATTATTCGTTATGATCTTATATTGGAAGGGTATGAAGTAAATAAAAATCATTTTCACGAGATGTTGGGAATTTTACAATCCCAAAATGGAGAAGGAGCGGACTACCTTTGAAACATACGTTTCGAACAGTAGGCACAAGCATATGACAGCGGCCTACGATATGGCCATATGACGTCGAACCTGGCAGAATGCATAAATTTTGTTCTTAAAGGAACGCGTCATCTACCGATAACATCGGTTGTGCGAGAGACATATTTTCATTTGGCGACGCTATTTCCAAAGCGAGCAGCAAGTTATGCAGGCCAAATGCAGGGAGGCCATGTATGGTGCAGTAAGGTAGTTCAAGAAATTAACAAGGCCAAGGCGAGGGCAAACACGATGCACACAGTGTGTCACGATCGAGAAAATTTATGGTTTCACGTGACAGAGTTTGACAGACCGCACCAAGGTGTTATTGGCGGGCAATATCGTGTACACTTGCAAAATAGGACTTGTGACTGTGGGATGTTTGATGCACTTCGTTATCCATGCGCTCATGTTATTGCAGCTTGTCAGAAACTCCATCTGGATCCGATGAGTTATGTGGACGAAGTGTACAAATTAGAAAACATGTACAACGTATGGAGACACGTTTTCCCATTGGTCCTAGATGAACGTAAGTGGCTGCCCGTATCTCCTGCTCCTTTTAAGTTGTTACCAGATAGTGAATTACGTCGCAAACCAAATAGTCGACCTTGCTCGACTAGAATACGTAAGAATATGGATATCCGAGAAACAACCAGTCAAACGAAGTTGTGCGGATGGTATAGGAATCCAGGCCATACAAGTCGATCATGCCCTAATCGCAATAGTTGAATGTAATTGTAAAAAAATTAAGTTTGTGAAATTATTAATTGATAAATTGTATTAAGTCAAAAAATTGTATTAATGGATAGTAAAATTATCAAATTATATAAAATTATTAATTGTTTGTACCCGTCAAAACATTTTTTCAAATCTAACATTATGTGAATGTAAAATTATTAACTCTAAAAGTTGTATTAATGGTTATTAAAATTATCAAATTATGTAAAATTAGGTTAGGGTTTTTAATTAAATTAGGTTAGGATTTTTAATTAAATTAGGTTAAGGTTAGGGTTTTTAAGTTATGTTAAGGTCCGCTCGGCATAACAGGAAATGGAGCTGAACCGGGCATGTAACACCTCTTACCCGAGACCGTTTCCGGAGTCGAGCATGAGGCGTTACTTGACTTAACTTAAAAGTTCGGGGCATAAAAGTTTACTTTCAAAATTAATTTCACTATTCACAATAAAGCTGTCCACCTGCGCAGCATTCACTAAAATAATTATAACTCAAGTTACAAAACTCAAAATTTAGATCCGTAAATTTTCCCTAAAACTAGACTCATATATCTATTCACCATAAATTTTTTAGAATTTTTAGTTTAGGCTATTAGTACATTTTATTAGTTGAAGTCTCCCCTATTTCACTGATTGACTATTCTGACCTCTCATCACTGAAATTCAAATATCTCTTTTTAAAGACTTTATATGGTGCTTCTACTTATCTCTACTGAAAATAGACTCATTAAGGAATCTATAAATATAAATTATAACTCATAATTTCTTCGGTACAATTTTTAATGAATTTCTAAAGTCAGAACAGGGGACTTCAAAAACATTCTTGCCCTGTTTCACTAAAATTCAATTATCTAAAAATATATAACTCTTTTGCTTATTCTACTTCTTTCATGTGAAAGTAGATTCATTCAGATTTAATTTCATATCTCATTCAACTTCTAATTCTATTTCCACTATTTTTGGTGATTTTTCAAAGTGACATCAATGCTGCTGTCCAAAAACTATTCCATTGAAATTTAAAAAAAATTCAATATAACCCCTTTTATATTTATCTAACCTTCCCTGCAAATTTCAAATCACAACCAATTCTAGTATTTCAACTACTTCACTTGAATACTAATGAAGTTCAACCAATCAACCATTTCAAACTAAAAACATGTATTTTTCAATATCTAACACAACCATCACATTCAAATTTACTTTGCATACTTAGTCATTCATTCTATTACTTTTTACTTCAATTCCTTATACATGCCATATAAATCCAAAAAGTTGTTTAATAAAATCTACCGGAGTAAATCTGGATAGTGTGATTCTCGATGTAGATCCAATCCTCCGAATGTATAAATACGTTAATCTACAAAAACAATAAACACACACATGTAAGCTTATAGAAAGCTTAGTAAGTTCATAGGCACAAACATAAATCTTACCAAACATTTATACACTTATACATAATACACCATTACTAAGTTTACCTGTCAACCACAATCTTTGGTGAGTTCCTTGGTATAACTCACTATTACTTATTCTTTTACCATAATTCCTCCAGCCCATTTGTCACTTACCATCCTTAATCAAAATTAAAGAACGGTTACGGAAAATTGAGTACTTCACTTTCACTTTGCCATAGTATAACTATGGTCTTATGTATGATCACTTATCATTTGTCCCTGATCAGATAAGTGTAGCTAAGCTACCACTTATCACTTTATCACTTGATCAGATAAATATAGCACTTATCACTTTTTTTCACTTGATCAGATAAGTATAGCACTTATCACTTTTTCACTTGATCAGATAAGTGTAGCTAAAGCTACCACTTATCACTTTGTCTCTTAATCAGATAAGTGTAGCACTTATCACTTTGTCACTTGATCAGATAAGTGTAGCTAAAGCTACCACTTATCACTTTATCTCTTGATCAGAAGTACTCAAATCCGGCGTTCCGCTTAATTTGATCATTTATTCGATTTTCACATTTTTATTTTACTCTCATTTCAACAATAAATACATTTCATCATACATTATATAATTCATGAAATTAACATTTAATCATTAAATTTCAGCCATATGAACTTACCTGGGTCAATTTGCAAAATTTGTAAAAGTTCAGGGACTAATCAACTACTTTTTCTTTTCCTCGGCTTGCTTCAGGTTCTCGATCTAAAATAAAAATTTATTCATTCATCAGCATATAATTCTATTCTAATTCATTTCACAATTTATGCCCTTAAATTTTCAAAATTACACTTTTACCCCAAACTTTACAGTTTTTTTACAATTTGGTCCCTACTCAATTAACCCCTCAATTGATCTAATTTTTCTCAATTGACACCTTGTCCAACTATTTTAGACTACTACATATCCTTTCATATTCAAAACCGAAACACCAAACCCTAATTCCAAACTTTTCACAATTAGGTCCCTAAAATCAATTTCTATCAAAATTACTTAATAAAATCATCATATAACAAAATTAAAGCTTTAATTACAAGTTTATTCATCATAAAAATTCAGTACTCATCAATGGTAACTTTCAAAATCAGCCATAAAATCAATAACTAATGAAATAATTAGTTGGACCTAATTGTAAAAGTATCAAAACCACAAAAATTAGAAGAAATAATCAAGAATTAAACTTACATGATTGAAATATATGAAAAAACAGCTTGTAGGGACTCTTCAATGGCGTTTTTTTAGCTGATAATTATGAATAATTACCTAGAAACTCTTTTAATTGAGATTTTTATTTGTTCACTTTTACAAAATTTCCAATTTTACCCTTATTACATCACTTTTCCAGATTTTTTTCTTGCTCAACCGTCCAGCCCATATAATTTGGGCCTAATTTCTTTTCAAATCCCTCCTTTTTAGTCACTTAAGCTATTTAATCACAATTTAACAAATTTTACACTATTTTTAATTTAGTCCTTTTTAGTTAATTGACTATCCGAACGTTAAAATTTTCTAACGAAACTTTAATACCAACTCAATGACACTCTATAAATATTTCTAAAAATATTTACGGCTCGATTTAAAATCTTTGAGGTCTCGATACCTCATTTTTTTATTTTAATTATTTCAATATTTATTCCTAGTACACTATTCACTATTTCAAAAATTTTCCTAACTTCACATTTACTTATTCTTACTAAATTAATAATATTTTCTACTCATTTGTCAGATTTAGTGATCTCGAATCACCATTCTGACACCACTAAAAATTCAGGCTATTACAGGGCATTTGGCTCCAACCTGCCTTATGACTTGGAAAAGGATACATATAAGAGTTAGGGTACATATAAGGGCTAGGAAACGCACCTGGCATCATCTGAAAAGGCGGTTGCATGGGTATCATAGGTTGAACTGCTGCGTCGGTGCTATCGTTGGGCCTGGTGATCTTTATGGCCGCTGATGATGAGCCGGGTGAATTTTTGGGCCTCGTTAAGGGGCTGTTTTCATCTCGTCATCTTGGATTTAGAGGCCTGCGCCTTATCCTTTCAACACATATTTACCACTGCCTCTCATCTGGCGTCAAGAAATACGGCTTGCCATGGATCCTAAACCATAGCATGTATTTTGGAATGCACGATAACTCCGGAACGATGATTGGTTCCCGAGTAGGTAGATATTCATATCGATCTTCCCACATTTTCATGTACTCAGACCAATATCTCGGCCAGTCCGTATTCAATTGCTGAGGGTCGATTTTGTGTTGATCGTCAAACTCCTCAGGATCCACCAAAATCGGTTATCTGCATCCAAACTGTCGTAGTACTCTGTGTGTCTGGTGCGGCTCCACAGTTGCGTAGTTGACCATCACGACTTTCACGTGCCAAGCTTGTGGATTTTGTAAAAACTCTTTCGGGATTACTGCCCGAATTGCTGGATCCTCGTATGGTGTCCATTAAAACTATATGAACATGATAGAAATATTAGGTATATACATAATACTAAAGACTAAATACTAAATATCAATCGAATAGCGAATGTATGGAAATATCTATTTGCAATAATACTTACTTCTGCTTCCGACCGTTGGTCCAATAGAAGTTGTATATCTTCAAGAGAGGACGGTAATTGAGCATAACTTGCTGAATGGTTCCACCTAATTAAATAAATTTTTAGCATACTTTTATTTTAAAAAATCTACATAATAATTGTAAAATGTAATATAATAAATTTTACCTCGTTATGAGTGGGAATGTATATAGGTGGTTCACTCGAGGACGTAGAAATGGAAAGTGAAACTGTGCCCATGACTGCAGTAGTGACAGGCAACCTCCGATGTTTGCTCTCCTCGGTCGCGTCGCCCCGCACATCTCCCGGTATAATGTTGCCAAGACGGCAGACCCCCAACTCAATTCACCGGCTGTTCTAAAATCAACGAGTTTTAGCAGCCATCTTAGATGTACGTGGCTCTGTGACGTGTCGGGCATCAGATAACCTCAAATTATTTGAAGAATGTATGCCCGAGCATATCAGATTCTTTCAATTTCGGTTGAATCTTCATCCGGATCAGGGAATGTGTCACGTAACCAGCCCATCTCGACCTTACCTCCCTCCATTTTCTCTGGAATAGCGCCCAAAAGCTCGTAGCACACTGCCTCCCAATTGCTAGATTGGGCAGACCCGGTGACTAGTGCCCGTCCACCGGCAATCCCAACTACAGACTAACATCTTCTAGAGTGATAGTGCACTCTCCACATGGAAGATGGAATGTGTGCGTCTCGGGTCTCCACCTCTCGATCAACGCACTGATCAATTTCGGGTCCAACTTGCATCCCCGGCCTACCGTCGCCACGTGCCAAAAACCTGCTTCCCGCAGGTAGTTCTCTACCAACAGTGATGGAGGAGCATGCATATTCCGGATATTGCATTCCAATACCCGATCTTCAG
Source organism: Gossypium hirsutum (assembly GCF_007990345.1). Lineage (NCBI taxonomy): Eukaryota > Viridiplantae > Streptophyta > Magnoliopsida > Malvales > Malvaceae > Gossypium > Gossypium hirsutum. The sequence goes on along the minus strand of NC_053448.1, from coordinate 60,412,444 downwards.
ACTTTTATAACAAATAATAAATTAATAATTATCTAAAAATACATAAATAAAAAATTCTTAAATAATATTTAAAAATTAAATTTAACACTTACCATTGTCATTTGTTCCACCGATATGTGATGCCTATCAAGACGAGTCAATGATCCGGCCATTGATGAAATCGTACAAATTTTTACGATTTATAAAAACATAAAAAAAATTTAAAATTATTTTAAAAAAGGAAATTGAGAGGAAATTGAAATTAAATATGGATTTGAGAGAATTTTTGAAGGAAATTGAGAGGAAATTGAAATTAAATATGAATTTGAGAGAATTTTGGAAAGAAATTGAGAGGAATTGAGAGGAAATATGAGAGAGGATTTGTTTGTGAAAAAATAAAAAGGGATGGGGGTATTTATAGTTTTTTTTGACCGTTGGGGGGGCAACGGTCAAATTTTTGACCGTTGCGTACTGTTCACGCGCGGTCTAAATCGCGTCCATGTCAACGCGAGCTGCTGACGTGGACGCGATTTGCTGGCGTGTACCCTGACATCGCGCTGACGTGGATGCGATTTCGCGGAAAAGGATCATTCCGGTAAATAATAAAATAATGGACCCATTTTAGTAATTTAAAAAAAAGGTTTTTATTGGTAATTTACCGACAAATTCTAATGGGAAATAATATGCAAATGATTCTACAATTATATTGGAAATTTAAAATTGAAAGATATAAAAATAATAATTAAAATTTTCATGTCTTTGCTGGGTTAGGCCCAATATATATTGAATGGGTAGTAAACATTAGGTTAGACTCCACAGTAGGTATGTTTATAGGTTGGATTATTAGTCTAGGTCTCAAACCCTATTCAAAATTTAAAAGGATTTGAGGAAAAATATTAGGCTTGAAGAATGAGTTTTAACAAAAAAATAGGCCTGTTTAAAATATGAGTCGGGAACGGGCCTTAAATGTTTAAGGCCCGACCATGACCCATTTTTAAGTTTAAAATATTTTATATTATGCTATTTTTATATATTATGTAATTTATAACAAATTAAAAAATAAACAAACTTATATTAAATATATAACACCTTTAACGTAAACATTAAAATAATATTAAGATGATTACATAAAAATATTAAATTAAAATAATTAAAAATAATATAGACGGGCCTAAAGTGGGTTTGGATTAGTTTTTTACAAATATGAATAAATTTAGACAAAATTTTAAGTTCACATTTCGGGCCGGGTTAAACCGGAATAAACATAAAGCATGTTAATATCATACTTAGGTCCAAATCCAACCTGAACTATAAACACTTCTACCTGACAGTTTTATTATTTTAGTCAAATAAAATTAGTAATTCTGGAAATGGGAAAATTTGAAGCTGCCAACGTGGCATATTAAGGTTTTTTTTTTGGGGTACAAGCAATATTGAGATATTTATATAAATTAATATATTCACAGTTGATTTAATACTTTAATTTATAACCCATTTTCATTATTTTTGTAACCTCTTGTTTTATTCCTTGAGAACAAGTGTCAACTTAACACCCAAATTAATGACTAGATAATTAAAAAGATTTGATTGATATTATACTTATATTTTTAAGTAAATAAGTTTTAAAATTTGAGCCATTGTTTATGGATGTATAGTATAATTAACTCTTGATTAACGTGTCAAACGGGTGTTTGACAAGAGTTTTAGGGTGTGCTTGATAAACTAAAAAAATTAAGTGTTAACTATTGTTGATCCTAAAATAACTTGAAATGAATAGTAAAAGTTAGTAGTCTGCTAAATTAGCATGCCTCTGTCTGCACTCTCTTGCAGTTTTTAGGGTTTTCTCTTATTTTTTTAGGTTTTTATCTTGTTTCTGCTTTCCGTCTCTTGATGTGACGGCAACTTCATATTCAGATCTCTTTAATCTAGCAATTGAAGGAACAAGTTAGTATGGAGAAGGAATTTACGGGACTATTTCTGGAGGAGGAGAAAGATGAAATTCTACAAGTACAAACCAAAGCGGACACTGATAGAGAAACGGAAGTTTTGCAATTGGTGGGATGCTTTTTAACAGCAAGTATTGTTCATTTTCCAGCAATGAGGAGTACAATGGCAAATTTTTGGTACCCCGTAAAAGGAGTTCAGATTAGAGATCGGGGGGAAAAAAGGTATTTATTTCAATTTTTTAATATAATGGATCTTGAAAGGGTTATCAAAGGTTCACATTGGACTTTTAACAATCATTTATTGATTCTTCATAAGTTGCAAAGGGGGGAGGATCCTTTGAAGGCATCATTAATTTACTCGCATTTGTGGGTTCAACTATATAATGTTCCAATCGGTTTTGTCTTGAAAAATCTGGCAATTCAAATGGAAAATTTCATAGGAGAGTTCATGGAGTATGATGGCTCAAGTCTAGGAAAAGAAAGTAGAAATTTCATGAGAATAAGAGTCAAAATTGATATAAAGTGTCCTTTGAAAAGGAAAAACAGATAATGTGTTATAGAAAGTGTTCATACGTTTGGTTTAAATATGAAAGGTTATCACTTTTTTGCTTTTATTGTAGCCCATTGGGCCATAGTGATTCATTTTGTGAAGTAAGGATGACGGGAGGAGTGGAAACTAAAGAGATTGGATGGGACTTATCACTTAGGGCACAGTCTCGACGAGCCCAAATGATGACAAGCGTATGGTTGCGAGAAGAAGGAGAGGAACACGGGCGTGGGAACAATGGGAAAAGACAATTTATAAGGAATAACTCAAGTGATCTAGCGGAAAATAGGGATAATAATGAAAATATGGATAATAATGATGACAAACCCGTATCCGTCGTCGAATTAGGGTTACGAGGCATTACCGAACAAACACAACCATTTTTTTTAAAAACCAAACTGATCACAAACATGGAAATTAAACCATCTTCGCATGGCTATTTATATATATACAATCCAAATCTAACCAAAATCATACTCAAACCTATACATGCCATAAGATCGAGTTCAAACTGTTAATAAAATACCAAAAGAAGTCGATAGTGTGATAGACTATGCTGATGATCCCCGAGCTCGTAACGCGTCTCCAAAATCTATAAAACAAATGAACAAAAACATTCAAAGTAAGCTTTTATAGCTTAGTAAGTTTATAGCATAACCAAAATACATATAAACGATCACATGTATAATCATTATATACCTAAAAATCAAGTTACATACATAATCATTAATTGCATATATATATTCCAAATATACTTATCATTTGCATTTCATTGAATGCTTGTTTATGATCTTTCAAAAACATATGTCAAAAACTTATATTTCCACTTATAAACTACATGAATCATATGCACATTTATACTTCTAATCCACATGTGTCGATTTCGTACAAGTATATTCAGCAATTTTCATCAACCAATATATATATGCCTATTCACTAAACTCATAGATTGAAACATTTATAAGCTCATCGAACACATATAAATAAATATTCATATACTTATTCATTATATATATAACCCAAATCAATTATATTTATAAATCTATCTAATGCATATAATCACATAATTTAACATATTCACCGGCACTTAGCCTGCTAGACTTATAATTTGAAAAATTCACCGGCATTAAGCCTTCTAGGCGCTTAACCTGAAAATTTCAATTTCACAGATACAAAGATGATTTCCTCGTATATTTCTTAATAGCAACACATGTTCATAACATTTGTGTATAATTCACAACCTCAACTTTATCTCAAAAAGAAATTTGTAATCCCTGTTTGAATCATACAAGCATTTACAAATTATACTTTTAATCCAACTCAAGTATTTGTATTTGTATATATATATTTATTCGAACCACACACATGCATATGTAAAGTCCATACTTTACATTCAATTCAAATACATATATATAGACATAACTATATATTCAAACCTCACACCTACGTATATATATAGAATTCATACTTTTAATTCTATTCAAAAACTTATACCTATATATATACATATATATATTTAAACCTTATATATATAAATATATCGTCCATACCTTTAATTAAATTCAAAATCTTATACATATATATATATACATTTTCGAATCTTATATATATATAACATTATTACCTTTAACTAAATTTAAGATCATATACATATATATACATGTTCGAACTTCATTTATGCACATATATATAACATTCATACATTAACTAATTTCGATCCATATACTTTTAATTATAGCTCACCAAATAAACAATAGATATGCATATATATATACATATACATATTCGAAATTACATATACATACATAACTTTCATACCTTTAAATATATTCAAGACTTATTCAGGTATATACTTATATGTTCCAACTCACATATACATATATATAACATTCATGCCTTTAACCAAGTCAAGGGTTTATACATGTATATACTTATATATATTCGGACCTTATGTATACATATATATATAAATATCATTCATACTTTAACCAAATTCAATCTATATACTTTCGATTTCAACTCATCAAAATACAATAGATATACATACATATATGCTGATTTAATAACATCAAATTGCTAATAGACTTACCTCGGATATCAACGGACACGATCGACTATTCGATTACTTTCGTTTTTCCCCGATCCAAATCCGCTCTCTTTGTTTATTGATCTAAACATAATCAAATTTAACCTTTTTATTCATCAAAATATTCAATTAAGTCCAAAAATATATAAATAGGAAAATTACTATTTTGCCCCTAACATTTTACACTTTTTGCAATTTAGTCCTTTTTGCACAAAACACAAAATACACAAAATTTGCCCACACTAAGCTAGGGCCGAATGTTCCTTGTCTTCATACAAGTCCACTCATTTCATTTATTTCACATTTTAGTCTCTAAAAATATTGTTTTTGCAATTTCACCCTATTTACTCAATTTCACCAAAAATTCCAATACAAAACATATTAATCTAAAACATATCTTTCATTATTCATTATCAAACATCAGAAAACACAATTATTCATAAATGGCATAGCTCAAAATATTCATCAAAATAAAAAATTCAAGCATGGGTCGAATAGTACTCGAAGCAACGATCTCAAAAACATAAAAATTATCAAAAACCGAACAATATTCATACCTTAATCAAGCTTTGTAAGTGCCGAATTTTCCAAAGCTTTGAACCCTTATTTTCTCTCTTGGTTTCGGTAGAAAAAGATGAAGAACATGTTTTAAATTTGTTATATTTAACATATATTAACCATAATAATTAATTTACTTAATTAACCTTTGTTAAAATATAATGTATAACACATATTATAAGGTCATTCTTGACCATTGCCATCCACTCACCTAATGGTGGGCTAATTGCTTCTTAAATCCTCCAAATTATAAAGACAACAACAAATAGACACTTTCATATTTAACCATTAAAATTTTATTTTACGCGATTTAATACTTTCATTTAATCGGACACTCAAACAACAAAATTAAAATACGAAAATTTCAAACAATCAAATGCACACAAAATAAACACACAAAATAATATTAAAATATTTTTTTTGGTCTTGGAGTTGTGGTTCTGAAACCACTATGTTCGATTAGAGTCGAAATTGGGCTGTTACAACTCTCCCCCTTAGGGATTTTCGTCCTCGAAAATCTTACCGGTGAATAGGTTTAGATATCGCTCTTTCATTGTATCTTCTGACTCCCAAGTTGCTTCTTCAACTCCATGTTTATGCCACAATACTTTAACTAACGAAATTTTCTTATTTCGTAATTCTTTGATCTCACGAGCCAGAATGCTAATCGGTTCTTCTTCATATGACATATCAGAATTAATTTCAACCTCCATCGGACTAATCACATGCGAAGGATCATGGTATCTACGGAGCATCGAAACATGAAATACATTGTGAATCTTTTCTAGCTCAGGTGGTAACATCAATCTATAAACAACCGGTCTGACACGCTCTATAATCTCATACGGTCCAATGAATCTTGGACTCAATTTGCCTTTACGACCGAATCTGAGTATTTTTTCCACGGTGAGACTTTCAAAAACACTTTATCTCCGATTTGAAATTCTATATCCTTTCTTTTCAAATCCGCATAAGATTTCTGACGATCCGATGCTGATTTCAGACTATCCCGAATCACTTTCACCTTCTGTTCAGTCTCTTTAATCAAATCAACCCCGTGTATCTTATTTTCACTGAGCTCGGTCCAATACAATGGTGTACGACATTTACGACCGTATAAAGCCTCGTAAGGTGCCATTTTGATACTAGATTGAAAGCTATTATTATAAGCAAATTCAATCAAAGGTAAGTATCGTTCCCACGTACCTTCAAACTCGAGAATGCAACATCTCAACATATCCTCAAGTATCTGAATGATTCGTTCGGATTGACCATCTGTCTGCGGATGGAAAGCTGTGCTAAAATGTAGTTTCGTACCTAAAACATCCTGTAGTTTCTTCCAAAATTGCGATGTGAATCTCGGATCTCTGTCTGAAACAATAGAAATAGGCACACCATGCAATCTCACAATTTGAAAAACATACAATTCAGCAAGTTTATCGAGTGGGAAATCCGTGCGAATCGGAATAAAGTGTGCCGATTTTGTCAACCTATCAACAATAACCCAAATTGCATCTTTCTTGCTCGGTGTCAACGATAAACCGGATACAAAATCCATCGTAATTCGATCCCATTTTCATTCAGGTATCATGATCTGTTGAAGCAATCCAGAAGGTACCTGATGCTCGGATTTTACTTGTTGACATATTAAACATTTCGAAACAAAGTCAGAAATGTCTCGTTTCATACTATGCCACCAATAATGTTGTTTCAGATCGTTATACATTTTCGTGCTACTCGGATGAACAGAAAATCGACTATTATGGGCTTCATTCAAAATCATCTGAATTAACTCTGAATTTTTCGGAACACATAATCGATTTCTGAATCTCGAACAATTCTCAGCATCAACTAGAAACTCTAAATCAACATTTAAGTCACACTGAGCTCGTTTTGCAATTAAATCATCATCGACTTTCTGAGCTTCACAAATCTGTTGAACAAATAACGGATTTGCTTTCAACTCAGCTACTATCGCACCATCATCAGACATAGCCATGTGCGCGTTCAATGCACGCAAAGCAAACAGTGATTTTCGACTTAGGGCATCAGCAACAACATTAGCCTTTCCCGGATGATAGTCAATCACAAGCTCGTAATCTTTTAGCAGTTCTAACCATCAGCGCTGTCTCAAATTCAGATCCTTCTGAGTCATCAAATACTTCAGGCTTTTGTGATCGGAATAAACATGACATTTTTCACCAAACAGATAGTGACGCCATATTTTCAACGCAAATACAATAGCGGCTAATTCCAGATTGTGCGTTGGATAGTTCTTTTCATGCGGCTTTAACTGCCTCGAGGCATAGGCTACAACTTTGTCTTCCTACATCAAAACACAGCCCAAACCATTTAAAGATGCATCACTATAGATAACAAACTCTTTACCCGATTCTGGCTGAACTAAGACTGGAGCTTCGGTCAAAAGAACTTTCAACTGATTAAAGCTCTCTTGACACTTTTCTGACCACTCAAACTTAACGTCATTTCGTAATAACTTTGTCATCGGGGTCGCAATCATAGAGAACCCTTTCATGAACTGTCTATAATAACCAGCGAGCCCCAGAAAGCTTCGAACCTCTGAGACATTTTTCGGAGGTTTCCAATCAAGTATAGCTGAAATTTTACTTGGATCAACCCATATACCCGATGCTGATACAACATGGCCTAGAAAACTGACTTCCCGTAACCAGAACTCATATTTACTAAACTTTGCATACAACTGTTTATCTCACAAAGTTTGTAACACAAGTCTCAGATGTTCGGCATGCTCAGTTTTGTCACGAAAGTAGATCAAAATGTCATCTATAAATACTACCACAAATCGATCCAAATACTGTCTAAAGATCCGATTCATCAAATCCATGAAAACAGCAGGTACATTAGTAAGTCCAAATGGCATAACAAGAAACTCATAATGTCCGTACCTCGTTCGAAAAGCAGTCTTTGGCACATCAGAGTCTTTAACTCGTAATTGATAGTAGCCTGATCTCAAATCTATCTTCGAGAACACAGTGCCCCTCTCAACTGATCGAACAAATCATCAATTCGTGGTAGCGGATACTTATTCTTTATAGTCAACTTATTGAGTTGTCGATAATCAATGTACATTCTCATCGTTCCATCTTTCTTTCTCACAGATAGAACTGGTGCCCCCAAGGAGAGAAACTCGGTCGTGCAAAACCTTTATCAGTCAACTCATACAATTGTGCTTTCAATTCTTTTAATTCGGTCGGTGCCATACGGTACGGAGCTATCGAAATTGGAGTCGTCCCCGGTATTAACTCAATACCAAACTCTACTTCTCGAATAGGTGGTAAACTCGGTAATTCTTCAGGGAACACATTTGGATACTCACATACAACAGATACTAATTCAATCTTCTTTTCTATCACTTTACTATCAAGAACATATGCAAAATAAGCTTCAGAACCTTTTCTCACATACTTCTGAGCCAACATAGAGGATATCACTGCCGATAAACCATTCAGATCATTAGATTCAATCCGAATAATCTCGTCATTCAGGCATCTTAAATCAATAGTCTTCCTTTTGCAGTTAACCACAGCATTGTGTAAAGTCAACTAGTCCATACCCAAAATTATGTCGAACTCGTCAAATGGCAACAACATCAAATCAGCCATAAAACACAAACTCGAATCATCAACGGACAATTCTTGCACACTTTGTCAACCAACACACACCGGCCCAGGGAGTTTGATACTTTAATTACAAACTCAGTAGACTCAACAGGTAGAGTCTTACTGAATACTGAGGTCTCACACACATAAGAATGAGTCGAACCAGGATCAATCAACGCAATAACATTAGTATCATAAAGAGTGAAAGTACCAGTAATAACATCTGGAGAAGAAGCCTCCTCTCGAGCTCGGATAGCATATGCTCTGGCAGGTGCACGAGCCTCAGATCGAACTGATGTGTCCTTTGTTCCTCTCTGACGACCACTTACATTACGCAAATGCCTTGGCGGTCTACCCCATACTGACACATTACTCGGTCTGGTATTCTACACAGTATTTTGATCAGCTACCATCGGACACTCTCGAATGAAATGATCCTTTGAACCACACTTAAAGCAAGACCGATCATGTAATCTGCAATCTCCAGGATGCCATTTCCCACAATGCTTACATTCTGATCTATTTTGTCGAACACTACCAACACTAGCAACTGAAGTAGCTCGCGAACTCACAGGGGGTCGATCTCGATCATGCTTAAGAAACCCTACAATAGCTTTAGATCGGCTATGATCCTCTCTGGATTTCCTTGAGGCCGACTGGAACGATTTACTAAATGATCTTTTACGGGAATCTCGAGCTTCATAGTCAGCTTTTCTCTTCTCTTTCCCGAGCTCCTCGGCTTTACAAGCTCGTTCAACAAGTACTACGAACTCCTTTATCTCAAGTATGCCAACTAACAGTTTAATATCTTCATTCAGCCCATCTTCAAATCTTTTACACATAATAGCTTCAGTCGAAACACACTCTCGAGCATATCTACTGAGTCTCACAAATTTCCGCTCATATTCTGTCACTGTCATCCGACCCTGTTTCAATTCAAGAAATTCCTTACGTTTCTGATCAATGAATCTCTGGCTAATATATTTCTTACGGAATTCAGTCTGAAAGAATTCCCAGGTCACTCGCTCTTTCGGAACCACCGATACTAGTGTATTCCACCAGTGATATGCAGTGTCCCGTAGTAAGGATATGGCACATTTCAAGCACTCATCAGGGGTGCAAGATAACTCATCAAATACTCGAATAGTATTATCTAGCCAGAATTCAGCTCGCTCAGCGTCATCATCATCAGTAGCTCTGAACTCTTCGGCCCCGTGTTTTCAAATTTTATCAACAGGAGGCTTAAGTAATCTCATCGGATCACTTACTTGAGGTATAACAGGAACCGAAGATGGATTAATCGGGGGTGGAAGTTGTTGTGCAACCGGATTAGTTCGAACATATTGAGTAAACCAGTAATTCATCATTTGGTAAAAGGCTTGTTTAGCCTCTCCCTCCTGGTTACTCGAGGTCGGTCGAGAGTCCACTGACTCTGTCCCTTGTACGGGAGCAGGCGCTATACTCTCAACATCATTAGCTACGGCTCGTTCGGGATCCATTACTATACGAAAACACATTTTTAGATGTCAGCAGTCATCACACTATCTCAGTATAAAAATATGGCATGTATATCTAGACTCATAAACGCTACGTTAGTCCGAGAACCGACTAAACCGTAGCTTTGATACCAATAAAATGTAACACCCCTAACCCGTATCCGTCTCCGAATTAGGGTTACGAGGCATTACCGAACAAACACAACCATTTTTAAAAAAAAACCAAACTGATCACAAACATGGAAATTAAACCATCTTCGCATGGCTATTTATATATATACAATCCAAATCTAACCAAAATCATACTCAAACCTATACATGCCATAAGATCGAGTTCAAACTGTTAATAAAATACCAAAAGAAGTCGATAGTGTGATAGACTATGCTGATGATCCCCGAGCTCGTAACGCGTCTCCAAAATCTATAAAACAAATGAACAAAAACATTCAAAGTAAGCTTTTATAGCTTAGTAAGTTTATAGCATAACCAAAATACATATAAACGATCACATGTATAATCATTATATACCTAAAAATCAAGTTACATACATAATCATTAATTGCATATATATATTCCAAATATACTTATCATTTGCATTTCATTGAATGCTTGTTTATGATCTTTCAAAAACATATGTCAAAAACTTATATTTCCACTTATAAACTACATGAATCATATGCACATTTATACTTCTAAGCCACATGTGTCGATTTCGTACAAGTATATTCAACAATTTTCATATCAACCAATATATATATGCCTATTCACTAAACTCATAGGTTGAAACATTTATAAGCTCATCGAACACATATAAATAAATATTCATATACTTATTCATTATATATATAACCCAAAATTAGTTATATTTATAAATCTATCTAATGCATATAATCACATAATTTAACATATTCACCGGCACTTAGCCTGCTAGGCTTATAGCCTGATTCATATCACCAGCACGTAGCCTGCTAGGTTTATAACCTGATTTCAATCACCGGCACTTAGCCTGCTAGACTTATAATTTGAAAAATTCACCGGCATTAAGCCTTCTAGGCGCTTAACCTGAAAATTTCAATTTCACAGATACAAAGATGATTTCCTCGTATATTTCTTAATAGCAACACATGTTCATAACATTTATGTATAATTCACAACCTCAACTTTATCTCAAAAAGAAATTTGTAATCCCTGTTTGAATCATACAAGCATTTACAAATTATACTTTTAATCCAACTCAAGTATTTGTATATGTATATATATTTATTCAAACCACACACATGCATATGTAAAGTCCATACTTTACATTCAATTCAAATACATATATATACACATAACTATATATTCAAACCTCACACCTACGTATATATATAGAATTCATACTTTTAATTCTATTCAAAAACTTATACCTATATATATACATATATATTTGAACCTTATATATATAAATATATCGTCCATACCTTTAATTAAATTCAAAATCTTATACATATATATATACATTTTCGAATCTTATATATATATAACAGTCTTACCTTTAACTAAATTTAAGATCATATACATATATATACATGTTCGAACTTCATTTATGCATATATATATATAACATTCATACATTAACTAATTTCGATCCATATACTTTTAATTATAGCTGACCAAATAAACAATAGATATGCATATATATATACATATACATATTCGAAATTACATATACATACATAACTTTCATACCTTTAAATATACTGAACTTATATAATCCCCAAGTAGTCTTCTTCATGGAGACAAAAATAAGTAATAATCAAATGGAAAGAGTTCGAAGGAGTTGTAGGTTTTTAAACGGTATTGATGTGAGTTCAGATGGTTCTAGAGGTGGGCTGTGTCTGGCTTGGTGCGAGTATAAAAATATTCAGCTTCAGAGTTTTTCAAAACAGCATATTGATGTGATCATTGATGAAGAGGATGAAGGATACAAACGGAGGTTTACAGGTTTTTATGGGTCTCCATATTCACATGATAGAGCTAAGACATGAAACCTATTACGGCAGTTAGGTATGGGTAGGGAGTTACCATGGATGATTTGTGGAGATTTTAATGAAATTCTGTATAGTTTTGAAAAAAAAACGATTTAGTGCGAGAGGAAGGACGAATGGAAGGTTTTTGTAAGACTTTAGAGGAATTTAATTTATCTGATATGGGGTTTATTGGAAACTGGTTTACGTGGGAAAGGGGGAACTTACCTGAAAATAATATTCAAGAGCGGTTAGATACAGGAGTGGCGACAGAAGATTGGCTGCATTTATTTCCTGATTTTTAGCTTCAACATCTTCCATATACGTTTTCTGACCATTGCCCATTACTGGTTAACACAAAGAAGGGGTGCAGAGAGAGAATACAAAAATGTTTCAAATTTGAAGCATGGTGGGTACTGGAGGACTCGTTCTTAAAATACGGTTAAAGATATATGGGAGCATTCTGAAGGAGAGTTTTTAAGCAAGTTGGACAGTATGAAAAGGGGGCTGGAGCGATGGGCTAGTCAAATTCGATTTTCTAGAAAAGAAAGGAAGAAGTTGTTATCATCAAAATTGGCTTCACTACTAGAAGCAGAAAGAAATGAAGAAAATCTAGCCGACCAGATTGATACAAAGATCCAACTTAACTTCGAGATCGAAAAGGATGAGTGCTTTTGGGAACAAATAGCGAGGGTTAACTGGTTAAAATTTGGGGATAAAAATACAGCCTTTTTCCACAAACAAGCTACACAGAAACGACAGAGGAACCTGATTCGCAAAATGAAGAATGATGATGGGAGGGAGACGGAAGAATAAAAGGAAATGAAAATGATTGCTAGATCATATTTCAAACAGTTATTTTTCACTAGCATATCTACAAATTATGAGCATATTTTATCTGGAGTTCATCGATGTATTTCAAATGAAGATAATTTAATGCTAAAAGAGAGATATACAAAGGAGGAGATTCAGCAGGCTTTGGCAGAATTAGGGCCCACTAAGGCACCAGGGGAATATGGATTTCCAACGTTATTCTATCAGAAGTGTTGGGCAATTATCAGAGAGGAGGTCACTTCTTATTGTCTTGATCAACTGAATGGAAAGATGGAGATAGGCCCAGTCAATAGAACAAATATTGTTTTAATTCTGAAAATTTCAAATCCAATAGATATATCGCACTTTAGGCCTATTAGTTTGTGTAATGTAATCTTCAAATTAATGGCTAAAGTTTTTGCTAATCGCATTCGGAAAGTGTTAGACAAATGCATTGATCCTGCACAAAGTACTTTCGTGCCTGGGAGATTGATCTCAGATAATGTGTTGCTGGCTTATGAATTAATCCATACATTGAAACAGAAGCGGTCAGGGAAGAAGGGTTTTATGGCGGTCAAGTTGGATATGAGCAAGGCATATGATAGGGTGGAATGAAATTTTGTGGAGGAAATAATAAAGAAAATGGGTTTTGATTCAGAGTTGGTGACCCAACTATTAAGATGCGTTAATAGAGTTTCATATTCAGTGGTCCTTAATGGACATAATGGAGACTTCTTTTATCCTTCAAGAGGATTACGACAAGAGGACCCGTTGAGTCTGTTCTTATTCTTGTTCTGTGGAGAAGGTCTCTCTAGCCTTATGAAATTAGGTATGCAGGAGAACAAAGTAAGAGGTGTCAAAACAAGCAGAAGCGGGCCGCATGTTTCACATTTACTTTTTCCGAATGATTGCATACTGTTTGGGGAAGCTACTGAGAGGGGTTCAATTTTTTTTAAAACAGGTCATCCGTGAATATGAAATTTGCTCGGGTCAGAAAGTTAACTTTTCAAAATCCACAATTTTTTTCAGCAGCAACACTTAGGAAGGAGAAAGAAGAACAATTATTCGAGTTATTGGGGTACGAAGTTCAGATGATATGGAAAGATTTTTAGGGCTACCTAGCCTGGTGGGTAGAAGGAATAAGGCAGCGTTCCAGATGCTGAAGGATAGATTCAAGCAACGAATTGACAATTGGAGTATCAGATATCTCTCACAAGGAGGTAAAGAGGTTTTCATCAAAGCTGTTTTACAATCTATACCAACCTACTCAATGACGTGTTTTTTACTCCCTAAATCTTTTTTCAAGGAATTAGATGGTATTATTGCAAAATTTTGGTGGCAGAAAAATAAGGGGAAAAAAGAGATCCATTAGTGTGCTTGGGAGGATATTTGCATTGAAAAAGAATTGGGTGGGTTAGGTTTTAGAAGTCTTGATAAATTTAACATAGCTTTGCTGGCAAAACAGGGTTGGCGTCTTTTTAATTATCCGAGTTCTTTATTAGCCCAAGTTTTAAAAGTGAAATATTTTTCAACAACAAACTTCTTAAATGCTTTGTTGAGTTAACTTACCTTCACTTACCTGGAGGAGTATTTGGTCAACAAAAAAACTCCTCACAGAAGGATTATGCTAAAGAGTTGGTAAATGAGACCACATTTCAGTATGGAATGATCTATGGGTGCCGAGAATGACTCTAGACAGATCACAGAATAACAGCAACATTAAAAATATTACAGTAGTGTTTGACTTAATCAATGAGGAAAGCAGAACATGGAATAGAGACTTGATTGTCCGTACCTTTAACTCGGATATCACTAGGAAAATACTACAGATGCCGCTTTCAAAGTTAATCCATAAAGACATCCAAGTATGGAGAGGGGAGGCAACTGGTGACTTTTCAGTAAGGAGTGCCTATAAACTATTACAGAAAGCTACAATTGATCCTAGTGTTTATTTACAGACCGATACTAAAAATTTCTACAGAAAACTATGGAATTTACATATGCCCTTAAAAATCAAGATTACAGTATGAAAAATAGCGTGGAATTACATTCCCATTTTCTCCAATCTAGAGCTGCGAAAAGTGATGGCTGAGGATCGATGTTCGAGATGCGGTCAGGAAGGAGAAGATAGTTTCCATGTTTTCCATCTGTGCCCTACAGCAAAGGAAATATGGAGTCACTTAAATTTTTCATGGATACTCAACAACAGTCATTTGGATATCTGGAGTTGGCTTACTTGGGTTTTCAGCCAAGGGACAAACGAACAGTGCAGGGATTTCTGTTGCGGGCTCTGGTTAATCTGAACAAACAGAAATAAATTATTATATGAAAACAGATCAAGCACTAGCAGAGATATCTCCAAACAAATAAAAAGCTATATTCTGGAACTGGAAGGGAGTAGAGATAAGGAACTCAACGTGGAAACTAGTGTGAGGCATAGACAAAGTTTACAAAGGGCGAAAAAGGCCATCTTTTTTTTATGTGGCTTTCGACTTACAGAATTCCAGATCTGCGTCAGGCCTAGTTGTTAGAAATGAGGAAGGTAGGATCGTTGCAGTAAAGTCGACCCTTCATGAAAATATTGCATCTCCATTCGCGGCGGAAGCATTTGCAGGTTTTCAAGCAATAAGGTTAGGGATTCAGTTGGGCTATCATACTTTAGATATAATCGGAGACTCAAGAACAGTGATTACAAAATGCCAAAATACAAGTCGAGACATATCAGAAATAGGGGCAATAATCAGTGATATTCAAAGCTTAAAGGATCACTATCAAGAAATCAGATTCTATTTTATCCCGAGGTTAGAAAACACAGAAGCCCATCGTCTAGCAAAAGAAACACTTAAGAAGGGAGAGGAACAGTAACTGGAAGGAGAGACCTTAAGATCATCTAGAAGAGAATCAGAGCCAAATCATCTGGGTTCTTCAGAGTAAAAGAAAATGGGAAGACCTCAGCTTTCAGTAATATGGGGCGATGCTTGAAATGGTTGGAAATAGCACTGTTCTGAAAAGCAAATTGACAAGGAAAAGATTTGAGAAGATATGCTTTTACGTTTCAGTGGTCTTGGGCAGAGGAAAAGTCGGAATCATTTATGAGAACCAACTGACTGTTCGGCTGGAAGCAATTTAAAATTTCATTTATTTTCTCTTTTTTGTTTTGTTTTGTGTAGGCTAAACAGATGATGGCCTGCTACCTATTGTTATTTTGTTTTCTTAGGGCAAATTGGGTTTAGCCCAATGAACATTACTTTTTGCAAATCTCAATATATTCCAGTCGAATTTTTTCAAAAAAAAAAAAACTCTTGATTAATCGGAAAGTGAACTCTCAAAGTTATGATATTATAAATGAAAGATTTATTTTAATTTGAAATCGGAATTCTAGATTAAAAAAAAGATTCTAAAATCCTATTCAAATTTGGAAAGAAAAAAGGAATCAAAATGGGTTAGACTTAGAGGCTAAGTTCGCATTCAAAAGAAATTGACGTGCTCAATCGTTTTACATGCGGTGATGCGTCAAATGCGGTGATCCCAAGTAATTCTTCGGTGTTTTTGCATCTCCCTGTTTGACTATTATTTTCATTAAAATTTGCTGTTAGTTTTTTGGCTTTACGAAAATTATGAATTTATTATTTATATTTTAATTTAATCAATTTTAGTTTATTTTTAATTTTTATAATATATTTATCACTTAACATTTTGAAAATAACAGAATTTAACTTAATACATTCAATAGTTATCATTTTATGAGAATTAAGATTTTAAAGTATGAAAAAGTATAAATATCAAATTAAAGTAGAAGGACTGAATTTACAACTTTCATAAAGTAAATAAACTAATAGCAGAATTTTAAATTTTTTTTCTTTCATAATTTTGTTTTGGTACATGAGAGAAACTAACAAAAGAATGCAGAATTAGAAATGAACAACCCCTTCCATGTGCATCCGCTTGCAATAAGGGTAATAGGCTAATTGTTCATTTTTAAATTTGATTCATGAGTTATACTCGTCAAGGGATCTGCACATTTGTTGGTTTCGCTGAGCGTACGTCCCACATCAACAACCCACCCTTTGCCAATCAAATTCAAGCAGTTATGAACAAGCGTCTACGTAGGATGGCGATGTTCATATGGCCGTTTTAAGAAATTTACTACCAACAATGCATCTAATTCAACAATTAAGTACGTAATGTGAAGTGACTTTGTAAAGCACAAACTAGTCCGGACACCTCATAATTCAACTTATACACTATCCGTGACACCGATTTTCATAAAAAACCACTCATCCAAATAGCATTTCCGTCTTTCAACAGCTAACCAATCGTTGTCATTCTAGATCCCTACTTAATGGACACATCAGTATTGAGAATACAAGTTCTCGGCGGAGGTTTTGACCATTGAACCCAACGTGGCCTCGAACTAAACTTGGCGCATTCAAATTCACAGCATTTTTAATATCCATTGCAAAACGCTTTGCATAATCGAAAGCAACAATAGCCAAAGTTGACTGACCTTGAAATACAACTTTATTACAACATTTCTAAGTACTCCATAAGGATGTAATGAAGATAACACCCCAAGGAACGTTAAACAATACCAAATGTGTATCTCTGCAATTCCATTGCAGCCAGTAATGGAACGACAAGGAAAAGAAGTCCGACTGCCTCAACGATACTCGAAAGGCCAACCACATCTTCTTCGAAACTGAGCATTCCCGAAAAATGTGATCAAGAGATTCCATATCAGCACCACATGTGATGCAATAAGCATTATCAACTATCGACTTCCTCGTGCATGTCTAATTCGTATTTAAGCGGTTTAAAACAACAAGCCAAATAAAATATCGAAAACGTTCAGGATAAGGGATGTGCCACACCCACTCCAACCGCATGTTGTGTTGATAAGTTAAATTAAAAAGGGGTTGAAAAGTCAAAAATGGTGGGAGGTGCAATTGGCACCGAAAGAAAAAAAATAGTTGGCAAGTTGTTTAAAGTTGAAAGGGATAATTACAATTTTGGTCCCTAATTTTTAGGCCATTTGCAAGTTAGTCCCTGAACCTCAACTATAAATAGGCCTAACCATTTCTCATTTCAACCATCCCAACCAATCTTTCTCTCTTAGTTTTCTCTCTTCTCCCATTTGAGAATTCTTAAGGAATTCTATTTGTTTGTAATATTTTGGAGATAGTAAAGTTATCATCTGGTGTTAGTGCCCGAGGACGTAGGTATAATTTACCGAACCTCGTTAAAACTCTTGTGTTCTTTTTGTCCTATTTTTCTTTCAATATTTGAGGGTATAATAGTAGTATTTAATTGTGCTATTAAATTACGTTAGAAGGAATATTCTGACTAAGGAAAGACTTGGTATTTAAGAGATCCTTGTGATCCACCTCTCTTCCCTGGGAATTGAACTTTGTGTGATTTTTAGTACAATAATTTACACGCTTCCGACCCTATTGGAACAACAAGTGGTATCAAGAGCCGAAGGTTAATCGTAGTATGCTCTGTGGTTGCAGTTTAAACTGATCTTCCACATCAGAAAAGATTTCCTTAGGTATATTGAAAGATTATGGAGAAAACGGTCGGTGTAGGAGCTTCAACATCGTCCATGTGGACAAGACCGACAATTGCAAATACAAGATTGGCCGTGGAGATCTTTGATGGCACCGGCCATTTTGGTATGTGGCAAAGTGAGGTTCTAGATGCCCTTTTTCAGCAGGGTCTAGACATTGCCATTGATGAAGAGAAACCAGATGATGTACAGGAGAAAGATTGGAAGGCGATCAATCGGTTGGCATGTGGCACAATTCGATCATGCCTTTCTCGAGAGCAGAGGTACGCTTTTTCAAAAGAGACTTCTGCAAATAAGTTGTGGGTGGCACTTGAAGAAAATTTTTTGAAGAAGAACAGTCAAAATAAGCTCCACTTGAAGAAAAGACTGTTTCGCTTCACATACGTCCCAAGTACCACCATGAATGATCACATCACCAAATTTAATCAGTTAGTCACTGATTTGCTGAATATGGATGAGACATTCAAAGATGAATATTTGGCTTTGATGCTGTTGGGGTCACTTCCTGAGGAGTTTGAGTTCCTAGAAACTACTCTACTTCATGGCAGGAGTGATATATCTCTGAGCGAAGTCTGTGCGGCCTTATACAGTTATGAACAGAGAAAGAATGACAAACAGAAAAACTCAATCAGAGATACAGAAGCTTTAGTAGTCCGAGGTCGTTCATACACTCGGAAGAAAACTCAAAAGGGGAGATCAAAGTCAAAGTCCAGACTCGAGAAAGATGAATGTGCCTTTTGTCATGAGAAAGGCCACTGGAAGAAAAATTGTCCAAAGCTGAAGAGTAAGGGAAAAGCTGCTGTAGATGCTTGTGTTGCAAAGCATGATACCAGTGACTCTGAACTATCACTAGTTGCATCATCATCGTCGTTCCACTCAGATGAGTGGATATTGGATTCGGGTTGTACCTATCATATGTCCCCTAACCGGGAGTGGTTCTCTGATTTAGTAGAACTAAATGGAGGAGTTGTTTATATGGGCAATGACAATGCCTGTAAAACTGTTGGGATAGGTTCAATCCAATTAAAGAATCAAGATGGATCAACCAGAGTTCTGACTGATGTTCGGTACGTGCCCAGTTTGAAGAAAAATCTCATCTCATTGGGAGCCTTGGAATCCAATGGTTCAGTTGTTACTATGAGAGATGGGGTTTTGAAAGTGACATCTGGCGCACTTGTGATATTGAAGGGCATCAGGAAAAATAACTTGTATTACTACCAAGGTAGTACAATTATTGGAGCAGTCGCTGCAGCTTCCGGTAACAAAGACTTGGACTCAATGCAGTTGTGGCATATGAAGTTGGGACATGCCAGCGAAAAATCCTTGCAAATTCTGGCAAAGCAAGGATTGTTGAAAGGTGCAAAGGCTTGCAAATTAAAATTTTGTGAGCACTGTGTTCTGGGAAAGCAAAAGAGAGTGAAATTCGGCACTGCTATCCATAATACAAAAGGTATTTTGGAATATATTCACTCAGATGTGTGGGGGCCTTCCAAAACACCTTCGTTGGGAGGAAAACATTACTTTGTTACTTTTGTTGATGACTTTTCCAGAAGAGTTTGGGTGTATACCATGAAAACTAAAGATGAAGTGCTTGGAGTTTTTCTTAAATGGAAAACTATGATCGAAAACCAGACTGGCAAGAAAATCAAGCGGCTTAGGACGGACAATGGAGGGGAATATAAAAGTGATCCGTTCTTCGATGTGTGCCAAGAGTATGGTATTGTTCGACACTTCACAGTTAGGGATACACCACAACAGAATGGAGTGGCAGAGCGTATGAATCGAACATTGCTGGAGAAAGTTCGATGTATGTTGTCCAATGCTGGGTTGGGCAAGCAATTTTGGGCTGAGGCTGTGACATACGCTGGCCATCTTGTTAATCGTTTGCCATCATCTGCATTAGAAAGAAAAACTCCTATGGAGGTATGGTCTGGAAAACCGGCTACAGATTATGATTCCTTACATGTGTTTGGATCCACTGCATATTACCATGTGAAGGAGTCAAAGTTAGATCCGAGGGCAAAGAAAGCTCTCTTTATGGGAATCACTTCTGGAGTGAAGGGATTTCGTCTTTGGTGCTTAAGCACAAAGAAAATGATCTGTAGCAGAGATGTTACCTTTGATGAATCTGCCACATTGAAAAAGGTAGCAGATAAAGATATTCAGATGAGCAATACTCCACAGCAGGTGGAGTGTACTCTAAAACAGGTGGAGTTTGAGCAGATGGGGATTTGCCCAGTTAATAAGTCTAATTCTCGAGCCACAATGGAGGAATTAGAGGTTGAAGAGGTTCTTACCCAAGAACCACTAAGTACACCAGAACCAGTTGCAGTTGCAAGGCCACGGAGAGAAATTCGTAAACCTGCTCGATTTACTGATATGGTGGCCTACGCCCTTCCCGTTGTTGATGATATTCCTATCACTTATCAAGAAGCAATGCAAAGCTTAGAAAGTGATAAATGGAAAAGCGCCATGGATGAAGAAATACAGTCTCTCCGGAAGAACAATACTTGGGAGTTGGCGCAATTACCGAAAGGTAAAAGGGCAATCGGATGCAAGTGGGTATTCGCAAAGAAAGATGGATCTCCTAGCAAGAAGGATATTCGCTACAAGGCAAGATTGGTAGCTAAAGGCTACGCTCAGAAGGAGGGAATTGACTACAATGATGTATTTTCCCCTGTTGTGAAGCATTCCTCCATTAGAATTTTGTTGGCCTTGGTAGCACAGTTGAATTTGGAGCTAGCTCAACTTGATGTTAAGACGGTTTTCTTGCATGGTGAGTTAGAAAAGGAGATCTATATGACTCAGCCAGAAGGATACACAGATGCTGGTGGTAGAAATTGGGTTTGTAAGCTTAACAAATCGCTATATGGATTGAAGCAATCCCCGAGGCAGTGGTACAAGCGATTTGATAGCTTTATGAGAAGGCAGAAGTACACAAGAAGCAAATATGACAATTGTGTGTATTTGCAGAAGCTGCATGACGGATCTTTCATTTATCTACTCTTGTATGTTGATGATATGTTAATCGCTTCGAAGAGCCAAAATGAGATAGATAAGCTGATGGCTCAGTTGAATCAAGAGTTCGAGATGAAAGATCTAGGTGAGGCCAAGAAGATTCTCGGCATGGAGATAAGTAGAGATAGACAGAGAGGCAAGCTTTGTTTGAATCAGAAGCAATATCTGAAAAATGTATTACAATGTTTTGGTGTAAATGAAAACACAAAACATGTAAGTACCCCACTTGCTTCTCATTTGAAACTTAGTGCTCAATTATCTCCGAAAACTGAAAAAGAAAGAGAATATATGGCAAAAGTCCCATATGCTAATGCAGTTGGGAGTTTGATGTATGCGATGGTGTGTACGAGGCCTGACATTTCACAAGCTGTTGGAGTTGTGAGCAGGTATATGCATGATCCTGGAAAAGGACATTGGCAAGCTGTGAAATGGATTCTACGGTATCTTCGAAAAACCGTAGATGTTGGTTTAATTTTTGAACAGGATGAAGCACTTGGTCAGTTTGTAGTTGGATATGTTGATTCTGACTTTGCTGGTGATTTAGATAAACGTTGTTCAACTACGGGGTATTTGTTTACTCTTGCGAAAGCCCCAGTGAGTTGGAAGTCTACCTTACAGTCTACAGTAGCTGTGTCTACTACAGAGGCAGAATATATGGCAGTTACAGAAGCTGTTAAGGAGGCTATTTGGCTTAATGGATTATTGAAAGACTTGGGAGTTGTTCAAAGTCACATTAGTCTATATTGTGATAGTCAGAGCGCTATTCATTTAGCGAAAAATCAAGTCTATCATTCAAGAACCAAGCATATCGACATAAGATATCACTTTGTGCGGGAAGTCTTTGAAAAAGGAAAAATTCTACTTGAGAAGATTCCGACAACAGATAATCCCGCAGATATGATGACCAAGGTGGTAACAACAATCAAGTTTAATCATTGTTTGAACTTGATTAACATCCTGAGAATTTGAGCACCTTTAGGTGTATGGCGCTCGAGAGCGCATTTGGAGGCACTACAAAAGATAGCTTTATCGAATTTGGGGAGTTGAAGGAAGTGTGTAAAGATGTGATTATCCTAATCAAATCTTCAAGGTGGAGATTGTTGATAAGTTAAATTAAAAAGGGGTTGAAAAGTCAAAAATGGTGGGAGGTGCAATTGGCACCGAAATAAAAAAAAAGTTGGCAAGTTGTTTAAAGTTGAAAGGGATAATTACAATTTTGGTCCCTAATTTTTAGGCCATTTGCAAGTTAGTCCCTGAACCTCAACTATAAATAGGCCTAACCATTTCTCATTTCAACCATCCCAACCAATCTTTCTCTCTTAGTTTTCTCTCTTCTCCCATTTGAGAATTCTTAAGGAATTCTATTTGTTTGTAATATTTTGGAGATAGTAAAGTTATCATCTGGTGTTAGTGCCCGAGGACGTAGGTATAATTTACCGAACCTCGTTAAAACTCTTGTGTTCTTTTGTCCTATTTTTCTTTCAATATTTGAGGGTATAATAGTAGTATTTAATTGTGCTATTAAATTACGTTAGAAGGAATATTCTGACTAAGGAAAGACTTGGTATTTAAGAGATCCTTGTGATCCACCTCTCTTCCCTGGGAATTGAACTTTGTGTGATTTTTTAGTACAATAATTTACACGCTTCCGACCCTATTGGAACAACATGTTGTTTACAGCAGTTTATACGTTGATCCGGTAGAATATTTACCATCGCTTTCCAGCCCCCAATAAAAGACATCTGCACTATTTTGAAAGATAATTGGAACAGGAACAGCAGAAATTTCAAGCTAAATATTGGTCGACAACTCCATCGCAATTGATGACAAATTCCATTGACCATCATCGTCAATACAGTCATCTACCATTTCACCTCTTCGATCACTAATTGAGTACCCCATTTGATCACATAGGAGTGCTCTACCTACCAACCAGTCATGCCAAAAATTAATATCACGACCACTCCCCACTCTCCATTTACAGCCTTTAGCTAAAATACCGCAAATATTTCAATAGTCCACGCCAAGTGGACGAAGCATATGCTTTTGGTGCTACTTTCATAAAGGAAGTCTGATGTAAATACTTATATTTAAAAATTTTGCACCACAAAGCCTTATGGTTCGAATGTAGACGCCAACTTGCTTTGGTCAGTAAGGCTAGATTGTTCAATCGAGCTTTCCTCAACCCCAATCCACCAATATTCATCATCTTACCAACTTGATTCCAATTAACTAAATGATTGTGGGTCAAATCAGTGGATCCACCCCACAGGAAGTTACGATTGAGACGGTCTAATTCCTCACAAATAGAAATCGGAAGAAGAGCAGACTGCATCACATACGACAGAAGTCGTGGATTGGATTAAAACTTTCCTT
Organism: Gossypium hirsutum; assembly: GCF_007990345.1. Lineage (NCBI taxonomy): Eukaryota > Viridiplantae > Streptophyta > Magnoliopsida > Malvales > Malvaceae > Gossypium > Gossypium hirsutum. The sequence goes on along the minus strand of NC_053448.1, from coordinate 60,388,412 downwards.
CCAGACGAAGAAAATACTTTACCTTTCCGACTCCAGGTTTCTTCATAACAGAATCCACCAAATACGAGTAGGTATCCTTCGACGCTTGCTTGTGAATAATTGGGACCGCCAAGTAAGTCCATGGTCGAGTATGCGTGCCTAATAATGCTGAATCGAAACAATAAATACTCAAAGAGGCACATGATGGTTTGTTTTCTATGCACCCTGGAGGTACTAAAATGTATCAAGACTTATGAGGCTCATATTGGTGGTCGAAAATGAAATGAGTTAGTTAAATATATTGTAAAATGTCTAATTTGTCAGAGAATTAAAGCCAAACTTCAAGTTCCAACGGGTTTAGTCCAATCCGTATTGATTCCTGAGTGAAAATGAGAACGAGTAACCATAGATTCGTTGTAGGTTTCTTACCACTTTGAAGAAGAATGCTACCTAAGTGATAATTGACAAATTGACAAAATCAACTTATTTATTAGCTGTGCCAGCATGGTGTTCCTGTTTCTATCATTTCAGATTGGGATATTAGATTCACCTCGAGATTTTGGAAACAGTTGCATAAGTCTCTGGGAACTAAATTAAGGTTTAGCATAATTTCTCTTCGCAGATTGACGAGCAACCTGAACAGGTAATTCAAATTCTTGTTGACTTCGGAAGCAGCTGTGAACAGATCTTGCTGCGGAATTTGTATATAACAATAATTTCTAATTAAACATTCAAATGACTCTTTATGAGGCATTATACTGTTATAAGTGTCGTACTCCTTTCTGTTGGACTAAATTGGGTGAAAAAAGATGTGGGGTTAAAGTTGATTTAAGAAACTGAAAGTAAAATTCGTTTAATCAAAAACAGATTAAAAGCAACATCAAATAGACAAGCATTGTATGCAAACTTAAAGCGGAAAAATATCGAATATATCATTAGAGATAAAGTATTTTTAAAAGTGTTTCCGTAGAAAAAAGTGACATTGACCCCTGCACCCGTGGTCTTTATTCTTGTTCTCGCCATCGCCATATTAGTGAAAATAATAAATGTATTAAAAAGAGAAGATAGTTTACTTTAGCAGTATTAGTGAGTAGGAAGGCCCAAAAGCAATGGGCTAATTTATAAAATTAAAAGCCTTTTAGTCACCTGAAAAAAAGAAAAAGAAAAAAAAAGACGCTTGAGTAGACCAGAACTAAAAAGGCTCAAAGCCTATAAATGGCGGGACGCTTGCCTTAGATCGAAAATTTAAGCACCCCAACCAGCCAATCAATCAATCAATCTCTGGAAATCTCACTATTTTTACACACTAAAGATTTATCCAAAAACCCTCCGATCCTTAAAACCCAAACTTCTCCTATTTCTGTTCCCCACCGCTCTCTTTTTTTTTTGGTCATATATCCTCTCCGTTTTCTTCTAAAATTTTCTATTTTCTAGTGTTTTGTTAATTTTATTTTTTATTGAAAACCCTAGATTTCTGTTTTCTTCTTCTCTTTGGGTCTGCTTTTGTTTTGCAGACAGAGGAATTTGGAGAGTTGGAGCGGTGTGAGACATTCCTGATCCAATGGAGGCCGCGGCCAGTGTCGCCGCCTCGGGGAGCGGCTCGTTGCCGATGCAATCATCGTCGCGGAAAGAGTGGCGTGCCGTTCCCGACAACCATGTGGTTCGGAACCCCGGGGATGATGTGGTAATTTCATCTGGTCATGAAGGTTTCTTCGCTCTGTCTTTTTGTGGTTAATGAGAAAAATGTTGAAACGATAACATAATCGTGTTTTGCATGTGAAATTCCGAACTAAAAACAGTTACCTTGATTAATTTAATATTACTACTTGTGTTTGGTATTCTTCAGTGCTCATAAGCAAAAGCAACATTAGCGTGTATCTATTTATTTTTTTTCATTGATCTTTTTGGTCCTTCTAGTTTGTTTACTTGCATACAGTTTTATTACCCAATTATTAATTAGTTCCACTTATTTCACACTTTTGGGTTGGGGTTCTTTGATCGCCATTCATTAACCTACCTTGTGCTCTAAATTGAAACATTTTGATGCATTTATTAAAATCTTTGGTTCACTTTGATGACAAGTTTGTGGTCAATGGGTTGTTGGAATGATTGGGGATGTGAATTTGGGTTGTCTTAACTGTGTTTAAATATTTATGTAATCCCAAGAACTTAGCGTTTCATATTCTAGAAAGTTCATTAGTTATATTGATGTGAGGAAATGCTCTTCTGTGAACGGTGGGATTGTAGCTTTGAGCTGTGTTGGTGAAAGATTCCTATTTCTGTTATTTTTGAACCAGCGGAGTTCATTATTTGTTATATTCAGTTTTCTTGCAATGTGTAGGGATTGGACAGATCAAAGTTGGGACAATCTGATGAGAGAACCTTATATGAGGTAAGGCTTTTTGAATTAAGATTAATTCCATTTTGGACATGATGAAAAAGTGATTTGGTTGAATGCTTATTAAGATGCAACATGGAGGAGAGCCTGCTGATGCTGACTTCTTTCCGATCACGGTGGATGGAAGTCTAGATGACGACATATTGCAACAGCGAATCCACGATGTTGCCAGACAGAGAGAGCAGCTCCAGCAGATGGAAGTTGAACTGCGAGCTCAAGCAATTGCTAGATCAAGTGTTCTGGAAATGCAGAGCAGATATGATGCTGAAATCAAAGCCCATGCCAATACTGCTGCCAAGCTTGAGGTTTGAATTTAGAATGTGATTCATAGTATGATTCTTCTGAAATTCAACTATCAGAAATAAGAACTAAGTCAAGTTTTAACTGCTTCAAAAAATTATAATGATCTTTATTTATGAAAAACAAAAAGGAGAAAGAGAAGAATTCGAGTTTCATGCATAAGATTATAAACTTAGATAAATTTGTCATCATATGTTGACTGTGGAAGTGAGTAAATTAGTGAAACCTGCCTTTTTCTTTCAAGTGGAGCATCTTTTGTTTGGTATTGTGCAAAATATCAGTGAGATCCGTTCACACTAGAAATTATTTAAGCATGCAACAAGAAGATCTAGCAAAGTTACTGTCCTTTTTTGTGACTTACAGTCTATGTTTGGCTTTATTTCCTTATATAGGAGCAACTCCGTGAAAGTGAACAGACCATACATCAGTTGGAAAGGAAAATGGAAGAGAAAGATAGAGAATTACATGCCATAAAAGTGGAAAAAGAAGAGGTCTTTCTGTTTCTTCATTCTGCTTTGGGATTTTTTTAAATTTTAATTAAAGCCTTTTTCTAGCAAGTCATGTGTAAATTACGGCTCTTGGATCATCTTGGCAGGCCTGGGCAAAGGAAGACCTCCTCAGAGAACAAAATAAGGAACTAGCAACTTTTAGGTGTGTGTTTGTTGTGTTTTATTCTTAAGAGCTATCTATTTGCAGTAACCATAGTCCTCAATGTAATTTGTTTATACGAGTGTTTTGTTTATATTAGTAGTTGCTGTGTAATCGACACACTTCAAAAGTTTCTAAACGTATTAGCTTTTAGTATTTATCATTGAATGGAATTTCCTAAATATTAGCTGCTGCTTTTCCTGGAAACTTCTTTTAATGCATTAATCTTTCAGCTGAGGCTTGAAACCTATTGAAATTTAGATGGGTTTCCTATTCTTTTTCTTTTGGCAGAAGAGAGCATGATCATTCAGAAGCAGAGAGAGCCCAGCATATAAAACAGATACATGATCTTCAAGAGCATGTTCAAGAAAAAGAGAGGCAGATTATTGAGTTGCAGGAACAGGTCTGTACATTTTAAAAATTTTTATGCTCTTTTAAAAAAAAAATTTCTGGACGTTAAGGTGTGAATTGTTGGTTGCTAGAAGTCTAGCTGTATTTCCTAATGCTAGTCTATGCTTCAGTATAGGGCTGCTCAGGAAGCCATTCTTTTTAAGGATGAACAGTTGAGAGAGGCCCAAACTTGGCTTTCACGTGTCCAGGAGGTGGATGTTTTGCAGTCAAGTACAAACCACACCTTACAGGCTGAATTAAGAGAACGGACAGAGCAATATAACCAGCTGTGGCATGGCTGTCAGAGACAGGTTGATGAGATTTAAGTTTCTTATTTATTCTTTCTCTACTTAAATAAATAAATTCGATGTAATTTTCAGTGAATTTAGATTGACTGTCCTTGTTAATGTTAGTTTGCAGAGATGGAGAGACTTCATTTACATACGGTGCATCAGCTTCAACTTGAACTGGCTGATGCAAGAGAGAGGAAAGGTACTTATAGTGATGAATCACGTATAACAAAAGCAAATTCAAAAGATTTACCTCAATTTGGTCAACATAATGGAAACCAAGTGGATTCTAATGGAAGTGGTGCAACAAATGTGAATACTGGGGTAATTTCAAAGGGGGCTTCAGCCAGTGTTCAACCATTTTCTGGCAATGCATCAAATCTGGTAAGATTGATGTTTCTTTACCGAAGTGGTGTTGCTGGGATTGTTTTGCAATGAGATATCTAATATTTTATAACCATCTGTAAAGCAATTATAAGTATACGCTTTTTCTTCATATTGTAGTGTTCCATTGGCAAAACATGTTATAGCTTATGCTTAGTTTTATTGAAATCATGGATCTCTGCAGCCCTCTGCTCTCTCCTTGTTTCTACATTTCATCTAATGTCTGGCTTAAGATGGTGCTTGTAAACTCATTTTTAGAGGTTTTTAGACCATAGACTAGTATTCATCTAATTTAGGATTCTTTCTATTGCTTCCTCTTATATTACTCCATTTATATCAGAATCAGAATGATCATGTTCGAAGTGGTCCGATTGCTCCACTTGGTATGCCTGCTTATCTCCCACCTGAGCAGGTTACTGCTCTGCAGTCATTTGTCATGCATCAACAGGGGGTTCCTCATTCTGTGGTATCCCATGTTGGACCCTACTCAATGCAAGCAATGTCATCCGTCCAACAGTGGCAGAACCAACAGGTTTGGTCAAAGCAATGCATTATTAGTTGTGTCAAAGTTTTCTTTAGTTATGTTCAATGGTTTTTCATCTTGTTCTTCAGGTTTCATCAGAGGGTTTCCAGCCTTCTGGACCGAATCAACTTCCACCATCGCAAACCGATCAAAGCCTCGGGAGGTCAGACGTAAGTCATGAGTGCGAAATATCTGTTGATGGACAAGCCATTTGTCCAGACCATGTAGATCATATAAGCCAAGGGTCAGAGTCGATTTCTGTAATATCATCATCTACTGGAAAAGCACAGGTTCTTTAAATTAAGATTATTTTACTGACACTGCTCGATACTGTTTTCATCTATCCTCGTAACTTGTTAAAACCGTTTCTTTGTAGGTCGTTGAGTCAATTAACTCAAGTTACCTTGTGAAACCCCAATCTGAGCCAAACTTGCAACAGATTTCTTCACAATTTCATGATGCATTGAAATTGGGCACTCTTGAACAGAGCTGTGAATCCAAGGTTTGTCAGTTTGGCTAATCTTCAAGCAGTTGAAGAGCTCAGAGCTAACCTCTACTTAACTTTGAACTGGACAGGAACAGAATATGCTTAACATGAAAAATCATATGCTGAAGGACCAAGATCTAACGGTGGAAGAAGGAAGTACTGCTGCCAGTGCCAGCCTATCTCCTCCTGATTCTTCAGTGCAGTCTGTTGGTTCCTGTGAAACAACAATCAGCAATGGCACTGGTGCTATTTTGCCCAAAAAGTCTGTAACAACTGAGCAGACTAATATATTGATGCCAGGTAAGACTTCAGAGGCTGCTCTGCTTGAGGAAAGAGCATTGTTGGCCTGCATTGTTCGTACAATTCCACCTGGTGGTAGAATTCGAATCAGTTCAACGGTTAGTGCTTTAGTGGTCTGCTAATGATTTTTCTTAGGTCACCTGGCTATGGTATTAAAATCATGCACGCATGGGTTTGACTTATATCTGTCAATTGCAGCTACCAAATAGGCTGGGGAAAATGCTTGCACCTTTACACTGGCATGATTACAAGAAAAAGTATGGAAAGCTGGATGACTTTGTAGCCCTTCACCCTGAGGTTCATTCTTGCAACTTTTCTCTTTTGAAATAATACCTTCTGAAGATTTGAAATCATAATTTCTTTGTGATTTCAGTTATTTGTAATTGAGGATGATTATATTCGGCTACGGGAGGGAGCACAGGAGATAATAGCAGCCACAGCTGCTGTTGCTAAAGTTGCTGCAGCTGCCGCAGCCTCATCTCCTCACTCCACATTTTTGCCTTCTGTTGCTGTTACTCCAATTGCACCACCTAACCGACTAAAGAAAGGAGTACCATCAGTTGATTCCAACCATGTGAGGAATGAGAATGCTGTTTTCAAGAAGCAAGCAGCAGTCTCTAAAAATGCTGCTGATGATCATTCGCAGCTGTTAGGAATGCAGAAGCAACAACCGAATGGCATTTCTTTTGGTGTGGCCGGTAGTCTCTCAAATGTAAAAATATTGAGCAAATCTAAAGGCCCTAGAGAAATTAATGGAGCCAATTTTGAGAGAACAAGTATTGAAAGCAAGGCCTCTGGTCATGGAAGGTCTAATTCGAATTTTGTTGGAAAACAGGACAGGTATGCAACTTAAAACCCCTCAGATAGCTTAACGTCATTATTCAGTTCATGTTTTTCGTATACCGAGCTTAATTTTCTTGTACCATGGCAGGGCAACTGGGGCAGCATTAACTTCTAGAAGATAGCTTGTGCATTTACCTCAATTGTGAGTTGTCTTGTATGTTTTGATGAACTGATACTAGTTTGTTATTATAGCATATTTGATTTCATAGATGTTTATAATATCATCGCTCAACCAAAACAGTTTTAAGAGATTTATCGATCTCATTTTGTTCCAGCAGGATACAGCGAATCTCAATGTTGAGTCGTGGATCATGCATTAAGCTGATTGCAATAATTTTGGGATATGATTTTATAGTTTGATTGTATCTCTTGAGATCTTGGTCATCAGCTGTCTTTTCCATCTGTGAAAAATTCTCTGATTGGAACCTAAGGTGACTATTTTTAAATTATTTTTTTGCCTATTGGCCCTCGATCCATCAGAAAACCAAACTATTTATTTTACTGTGTTATTGTCAAACACTAAAGCTGCACATTTTATTTACTGCATCAGTATCCAATTATTTCTCTCATTTTTCACTTTGTGAGCTCATTTGTGAAACATTTAGATGCAGCATCTGGGAAGATTGAGCTCAATTAAATGCCTGTTTAAGCATTAGATGTCAGGTTGATGCTTGTGGCTTGTGCATCAGCAATTTTAGCAAAGATACATTGGGTTGTGCTGCAGCATTGCTTGAAAACTGAAAACATTGTATAAACTCAGACCAATCATAATTTATCTCATCTTTGCTGTTACAAACATTATTAGGATGCACCATACTTTGGGGGGGAAATGACATAATGGAATGTTTGTGCTAGGACTGTTCCACGGGAAAAAAGGGGTTAAATTTTATTAAAAAAATTTCATACAAATCAATACATGCAAAACCCTAAACACATTAAACACTCGTAAAACCTAAAGGTAAAATATGTTTAAAGAAGTGACAATGCTGAAAGATCAATTAGCCTTTTTTGAATCTGTTCATTGATGATGTTCATCAACTGTGGGGCTGCTGCATATTTTCCTCTACAGAATCAATAAAAAGCAGGAACTAAGAAATGAAAGAAATCCTGACCCTAATTTTCCTTTGAGATGGGAAGAAGATGAAAGAAAAAGAGCGCAAAAGTGGGCTGTTTTGCCCCATATTTTTTTGTCAAAAAGATCAATTTAATTCTTTAGACTCAAAAATCAATCTAGCTTGAATAATATTGACTGTTAGTGTCACTTGCCTAAGTTGAGGCATGACAACCAACTATAAAAAACATAGTTGTAGAATTTGGATTGAACCTGCTAATCAGACTTTGCAATTGGATGGTAAACAGATCCGGAGGAAGAAAATTGAATGACTCACTAATCGAAATAAAAATTCGATTGAGTTAATAGTTGAATTAATTTATTTGAATTTTAAAAAAATTATGAATTTTTTAATTTAATTAATTAAAATCGAATCAATGATGTAATTGGCTAAATCAAGAATTGGTGACTGCTCGATTCTAAGTGATTTGAAAACTATGATAAAAAGCAAACATTAAAACCCAAAAATTTAAAGTAGTAGTGCTAAAATAGTTGAAGGAAACGACAAGGTTCAATGTCGTAAGTAAGGTCGATTCTCGTTTTAAGTTCCTTTTTTGAACAGAAAAAATTATTAATAGGAAGAAGAAGAAAGGGAAGGGGGTAAATCAACTATGGGGTACGTATTGAGGGTAAGATTGGCGTCATTCTTCACGGGGGCTGCTACGGCGTCGTTTCTCGGCCTCTACATCCTCTACAAAGATTACAAGGTTGCTCATGAATCTATCGCCCAACAGGTCCTTTCGCCCCACATTTTCCTTTTTCACATTGTTTGGTTTCATAGCATATTAATTGCCTTTCAGTTTCCGATTAAATTTATGGGTTAATTTCCATTTTCGGATTTATGCTCATTTTCAAGTTTTGTTTAGCAAAAAACCATATTCATGGCGGTATCGAAGCTTGGAAAACTGAACTTTAGATGTTTCATTTTATAATTTTTCCCTCTATGTGATTGGTTCTGCTGCAGGATTGTTTGTTTACCATGCATTTGGTATATGAAGGAGGCGCTGATTGGTATATATGCTTGGATGATTAGTGATTATGTATGAAAATATTAGAATATCGTCGGTTGTTCACTATTCTGGCTGTGGGGGATATATGCTATTAGAGTTATCTCTTTAGGCTGATTTTCAGGTCGAAATTAGCCCGATTAAGATGCATAGGTGGGAGGGGGGGTTGACAATGCAATGTAATAAAAGCCACACTATGTACTTAAACATTGCTAGTAGATGAAATGGAGAAGTTTTAGGGTATAGGGATTCAAGTTAAAATTTCTTATTCTTTGTTCATCTTTTGACATTATTCATTTGGAATGATCAATTCTTTTCCATACTTTTAGTGCATTTTTGCTTTTCATCCAATTCGGTCCGATTCTCTGTTAGTTGTTCCTGTCTGGTGGCGGACCTTTTTCATCCATAGTTGTTCTTTATTGTGCCTTATGGAACCCGTGGTATGCTAGCTATAGATGTAGTTTCTTCAAGAGTGAAGCCATAAGATGTATATTATATAGCAAAGGATAGAATAGTATTAAGACAGATAATTAACACCGGATGCTTGATTTATATAGAAAGATTCTACCACTCGAGACTATATATTAGAACCATCCCAATGAGGTAATAGTTGCTCTTGGTTAATGATGCTTTAATTAACCGAATAATTAACAAAATCGAATACGTTTGTCTTGTTTGTTTGGTTAGAATCAAATTCATGCATGCCTTTCAGGAGATCTAACATAGGCACTTTTTTTTTTTTTTGGTGTGTGCGTATGTGCTTATATTTTTTTACTTGTCTCTTTGTCTCAAGGTGAAAAGTCTTCACGGGCCTCTGGATAGGCGAATCTCTGCTCTGGAAAGTTTGAAACATGCTGAAACTTCACTGCATGTGGATGCTACGAAGTAAGTCCTTGGGGGCAAAAAGAATTTTGCTGTACGCGCGATTGTTCCTCAGTAATGATTTTATTTTCCTTGACTAGTAATACTAAATAATTGTAGTTGAACTATTATGTTCTTTATGGAACGATAGTACACTCTGCAAATTTATATGAACAGTGATTTCATATGAAATTTAAGCTAAAGAGAATTCAGTCTGTCTGTGATTTGCTGCATCTTTTAGTAGCGTAGTTAACTTACAATTGCCTTTACTACAGTAAATAAATGCTTCATTAAGAAAGTAATCATATTTAAAAGCTGTGTTTAATTTTTAACTATATATGATACTATGTCTCAAATGGTGAAAGCATATATCCAGGACATACATTCAGCCCGAATGCACACATAACCTCCCTACCAGCTGCGTTTTTAGTTCAACGGCCTCCTTAGCATCTTTAAGTTTGCAGTAAAAGCTAAAACCTAGGTTTTATGTCTAATTTACACTGTTCATGCTTATCATTTAGCCTAATTAGAGGTACCACTACACCCCTCGTGGAGGGTTACAACTATGATTTATAGATTAGATGCCAATGCGCCATATATTATTTTACTTACCATCCAAGCCATTAGCATTTCTCTATATGAGAAAGCGTGGTATTTGGTAGCCACATATTTATTACTCAGAAATGGGGCTCATAGTCAGTTGGCGTGTATCAGGTCCTATTTCTAACTGCATGGCCATGTTACATGTACTATACTACTTTTGGATCCTATATGATTCTGGGTATAATATGGCAGAGCCCCATCCAAATATGCTTAATTATTATGGGCTTTTTTTTGGAAATTTTCATAACTAAGGGCAATAAAAAAAGCATAAGCAATCAAGCATTCTTTTGTTGCTTTATGAAAGGCTTTGGGGCCTCTAGCCTGACCCAATTTCCACTTGTTCCTTTTTGAAAACTGACACGTTTTTTACTTTAATTTGTACCATACGGAATTGAACAACTATCTGAGTAACACTGTTAAGTTGTTAATATGAAAATCAACAACTCAGCAATAAAAATCAATTTACTAAAATAAATTTTGAAAAACTAAAAATGAAATTCATAATTAAGCACTTATACAAAAGCATATGCAAATTTAAAAAATAAATAATAAATAAATTATACCAACACCACAAAGTTTTAAAATTGAGTGATCAAAATATAAATTTATTAATAATTTAATAATTGAATAAGCAATAAAAAAAGATTTGACAATTTTAAAAAATTGAAAGAAAAAAGTCCCACATGGTACAAAAGAAAGAGAGGGGGAAATAAAATAATAAAACACTAAAACCAGAAAGTGCCAAAGATAATATTCTGATGGAGAGATTGTTGAAATCTTTTGTAGGACCATGTGGTCCCCTTTTAAGGGATATAAGAGTTAAGACCCATGTCCCATTCACATGGCTCCCCCAATCCCAAAATACCATAATCTAATTTATTTACAACTTTACTATATTTTAGTATAAAATTAACAACAAAATACTAGTAATAATAGCTTAGCTTTGAGTTTAAAAAGGGAAAGAGCATTATAGCAATTTGGTTTTGGTTTCCTTGGCGGTGGTAGCATTATAGAAATTTATGTTGAATCAAAAGCAAATATACCCCAATGCCCAAATGGGAGGGAGGTCCATACCATACCCTCCTTATTCCATTGTTCCTTGGTGGAGAAACATGTCTCCCACCACCCTTTTTTTTCATATCTTTTAACCTACTATTGTATTTCTACGGTCAACTTTTCGATTTAATCCCTTTTTATGAATTTGTGAGATAAATAAATATTTTTTTAATTAAAATCCATACGTATTAGTATTGGTTTTTTCTTATATAAAATTTTGAACCTTATAGATTTTTTGCAAATTATTTAATATACATAATAATTATAAATATGAAACTAAATAATTTTTAAATAAAAATTTTTCATTCAATAAATTCAAAATAATAAGATGAAAGTTCCATAAGAACATACACATAAATCAATGTTCATGAAGCTTATAAGAATTTTCATCAATACAAAAAAAAACCTGATTACTATGATTGTTCTTACACCAACTGATATAATCGAAAGTAATGTGAAACTCATTAGACAGTCTAAATTAAATCGATTTACACTCATTTTTACTCACCTATACGAGTAAAGAGTAAATTAAGAAACCAGTACATTAAAGTGTGTGTATGTGTATGGTTTAAATGAGGTAGGACAGAATGGAAAAAGAAAAAGAAAAAAAAGACCAGGTTCCATTACTACATAACAAGAGATAGGGGGAAAACGGGGATGCCTGGGTTAGGGCAGGAAGCAAAGTGACAAGACAAAGAAGGGTGGTTGCACTTGTTTCATTCAAAGGATCATCATCATCCATGATCCGATCCCCCCATGGAACCGGGTTTTGGTTACAAGTTTTAGTGGCAGTGGTACCACCACCACTTCATTAACAAACACCTACCACTGCCATTTTGTCTGATTTGAGGGACAAATTGAATATCGAGAAGGACAAAATAGAAAGATGGTAAATGTGTAATAAAAGTACTGCAAGTCTTTAATTCCAGAAATTGAATCAACTTGTCTTTGTTTGTAACTCAGGAAATTCGTGTTTTATTATTTTATTTTATTTTTTGCTATCAAACTTTATATATAAATATACATAATTGAATGTTGGCACAATTGACATCGACATTATCAACAATGTAAGACTACGTGAATTTAAGTATACTGAAACGTAATTTTAGACATTGTATCAAGATACACAATAAAATAATTTTTTTATATAATTTGTGAATGTATCATAATATTTAAAATATTTGGAATTATTAATAATTAAATTTCAAGGTATTCGTGTGTTTTCATCTATTATATTTTTTGGGGGAACAAAGTTTTTTTTATTAAAAAAAGTATTTTAGTTTTAATTTTAGGAGGATATGTTGATAACATATCTAATATGGCTGAGATTTTATATTTTTTCATATGACGTGTCGATAGAGGGAGGTGTTTGGCTTTTCTTGTTTTTATTGCAAATTGCATGTGATGTGGGGACAACATCTTCCAGCTGTCTGCATCCAACCCTCTTTAATTTGCCTTCCCATCTCTCTCAAGCATCAATATGCTTGTACCATATTCCTCTTTTTATATATATACACATACCAGTATATATAAAATTGTTTCATATATAATTCTATGGTTATCAGTATTATTATCGGTATAGGAGGACGCGGATTTTAGTGTGTTAAAATGTATTATCCTCCTATTTAAGGGTTGAGGAGAGACTATAGATAGTTCTAGACATTATATCAAAAATAGATGATAAGAACCTATAATGAGATTAATGGTAAAAAAATTTATTTCATTTATTGATCGAGATTTTTTTTAATTGTATAAGTGAAGTTAAAAAATATCATTTATGTTTAATTGTTAAAAAAATATAAGTTGATTTCCGTAAAACTATTAGGGAAGTCTATGTATTTAAGGATAAATTGTATTTCTAGCTTTTTTATTTAAAAAAATGGATAAATTAATATTTATTCATCTCAAAACGCGCAAATTAATTCCTCAATTAAATTGTCTCTTAAATGATGATGTGGACATGCTGGAAATCATTTTTTTATGGTAAATTATAAAAATTGTCACTCAACTATGTATTTCATTTTATTTTTGTCATTCAACTTTTTTTTATTTAGTCATAAATTTTTCGAAATTAAATATTTTAGTCACTCTAGGCTTTTGTGGGCTTTTTCTATTAATCTAGTAACACAATTAGCCATCTAATGTTTACATATTCTATCAAATTTATCATAAATATAAAAAATAACAAATTTAACCCTCAATATTTATAAAATTTATCATTTTAGTTCTAATTCTAAAATTTTAATAAATTTGGCCCTCAACATTTACAACATCATCAATTTAGTCCTAACTCTAAAAATTAAAAAAAACATCTTTTTTCAATTCATTTGCAACACTTTCTTTTACTATAATTTAGGTTTCACATTGGATCAAACTAATTGATTTGGACATTATTTGGAATAATTGGCTACATTACTAACCGGACAAATAATGGTTTTAATGCCTTTATTTTCTTTTGGATCTTAAATCTTTGTACTTTATCCTGACTTTTTAAGGTATAATTTAGGCTTTATACTAGATCAAACCAATTGATTTGGAATTTATTTGAAATAATTGACTGCATTACTACCCAAACTTATAATGTTTTTAATGATTTTTTTTCTTTTAAATCTTTTTTTTTTGGTTTATCTTGACTTTTTAGAGTTCATTTGCAATTGGCTTAAAAGCAAATATTTTTTTTCTTATTTTAATAACCCACATGGGTTAACTTATAGGTTACAAAGGGCTAAAAATATATTTTTTAAAATATTGTTAAAATTTTCAGAGTTAAGATTAAATTAATATTTTTTGTAAATGTTGAGAGGTTAAATTTATTAAATTTTTTATATTTATGATCAAATTGATAGAATGCGTAAACATTAAAGTGTTAATTTTGTTACTAGATTAATTTAAAAAAGCTCGCATAAGTTAAAATATTTAATTTCGAAAAAGTTACTAAATAAATAATAATAGTTGGGTGATCAAAATAGGATGAAAGTCACAATTGGGTAACTATTTTTGTTGTTTACCTATAAAAAACAGCCAACAAAAAAAATTAATAAAAGGATTAATTTACACATTTTAAAATATATAAAAAGTAATTTTTCTATTTTTTAATAAAATACAATCCACCCCTTAATACATAAGTTTCCTTCCTACTTTTACCGATGATTTGTTAAGTCAACGTGGAGTTAAAAAAACTTACTAATATATATCCTTTTTGACTTTTAGTACATATTCCCCAAGCCCCGAGTTTCATAATTTTTGCTTTAACCCTTTTAATATGACTTAGTACCTATATCAAAAATTATTTTATAGATCTTTTTATCATATTATTCATAATTCTGTCTAATTAAAAAGATATATTATTTTTTTATATAAAAATTTAGTCTAAATGTACATATAATATAAAAGAAAAAGATGATATATCGTCTTTTAATTAGACGAGATCATGAATGATATAATGGAAATAGCCAAATTTATGTTGACCTATTTATGGGGCTGGAATGAATGATTGTTATTTAGCTAAGAGGGCAAAGCCCCTACATGCCTCTGGTTTACCTTTGCTATAATTATAAGTATAAGAAAAAATACATATTTAAATAATGATGTGGAAATACATCATTCCATCTGCACATGAAACTATGAATAACTTCTAAATAAAAAATATATTTAATTTGTTTTAAATAAAACCGTTGAAACATCCAATAAAAAGGGGGAGGTGAGCATCGTAAGTTCGTAACGAATAGATTACTCTTTAAATAAATAATAATAGATATTTTGGTCTCCAAGAAATTTACCTCTTTTTCATTCAAAGTCGGTCACCCCACACATCACGTCTCCCTCTCCTCTCCTTCCGTCTCGTCACATCTCATGGCATCTGAAACCCACACTCTCAACCTCCTCCCGTCCCCAGCACTCGCTCACTCACTCCCCGCCGGCACACCCTTGAATCACGCGCCTCGTGGGCGAGTGTTGCTGCCATAGTTGAGCTGATGCATCACGTCTCGTTTCAAACTTTAAATTGGCCTCCACTTCCATATGCAACTCCCGAGGCAGCAAGTCATTAAATCATTTCATTTCTTATCCTCTACAAATTAGCCTCACCTACCTTTGTATTTCTTAAATTAGTTTATTTAAAGAGTAAATTATTTATTTTATTAAAATTTCTCTTTTTAATTTTTACATTAAATGTGACAATATCTAATTATTTAAATATTCAATTAATTATATCATTTTTTATCGATAGAAATATAGATGAAATCCCTTCTAATAAAAATTAATTTACTATTTATGTAATTTAATTTTTTTATTTTTTAATAAACTCTTAATATAAAGATTTTTTATATTTTTACCTCAATAGAAATTTTTAATTGACGTTTTTATTAATTAATTTAAGTATATTTCCAATAATGAGTTAATTTCATTAAATCTTTTTAAATTGTTATTTTTCTTAGGCAAAAATGTATTTAAACTATTGATCTATCTTAAACTGATTTGTAAATTTTAAGATGTTTTAACTTTTAATTAAAATTAGTATAGTATATTCACATTGGGTTGATTATTTATTTATATCAAATTATATAGTAAAATTTTATAAATTAAAATACATCTTAAGCAAAATTTTTAAAATTGAATTGGTGGTCGAAATAGTTAGACCATTGGTTTGTATGGTTGGATTGAATAAATCATTAAAAGAGAAAAAACATTCTTTAAAAAATCAGTTTAATCGATTTTTCAACTTGGTTCAACCGATCCATACTGATTTGCAAGTCAACTAATCTGTTGCCTCTTTCCGAATTGATACCTCATCGGTTCAAACAACCATGATTCTACGTCTCTACACTTTGTAGATTTGAAATTTAATTCTCCTACTTTTATTTTCAAAAATTTAATCTCTCTACCTTTTTATTTATAAATCAACTTTCAAAGTATATAAAATCATGTAACATTTTAATTAAAAATTTAACGATATTAACTATTTGAACTAATTAATCACATTATAAAAATATAAAAATCAAAATATGTTAAAAATTAAATTGTAAAGATTAAATCTCAAATTCAAGCCTATTATAAAAAACTAAAAATTAACAGCTTTTATAAAATGTATAAAGAAAAAAATGGTGAATATGTGCAATGTGTTAGCATGAGTAAAGATCGTTTAGACCTTATTTAATACATATGTATAGATTTTAAATATTAATATTGTATCAATTTTACTACTTTCAATATAAACATTGAATTTTATATGGGAAAATATTTGATACGCCATGAATTAAGTTTTTAAACTTTACAAGTTGTGTTAGGTGATTATATGTGTCCTATAGAGTATAATAAATTATCAAAAAAATAAATATATAAAACAAATGGGACATTTGACAAATTTTTAACTTCGCTTTTAGAGTTCAAAAAAATATATTGCTAGTATATCAAATACTCACTTATATTGGGTTTGTATTTAGTATACTGATAGTTTTTTTTTCACAAGCAACCATAAAAATTTGTCATTTGTCCTTTTCAATGATTTATTGTTTAACATTTTACTATACTCTTATAAGACACTTGTTTGTGGGGTTTTAGACTCTACAAGTAGAGTCAGAGAGTTGATAAGTGTCCTATAAATGTATAGAGAAATATTAAAACAAAAATATTTAAAAATTAGGCACATGTCAATTTTTTTAATGCTGCTTGTGAATTTAAAAAAGTATAATGTCAGTGTACTAAATACTAACCGTCATATATAAAGTGTAGTGTGTTTAAATAGTAATTGTTTGATATGTGGATTTTTTTAGACTTCACAAGTGGGTTAGAAGTGTGAAAAATGTCATATATATTGTAACACCCCTGACCCGAATTCGTCGCCAGAACCTGGTTACGAAGCATTACCGAAGTTTACGAATTAATTTCTAGACATTTCATTTTATCTAGTATTCATATTAGAAACCAATTAAAATCATACATATTATCCCTTAAACGAGCCCTCAAGGCCCAAATTACGCATTAGAAACAAATAGGGACTAAGTCGAAAACTCATAAAATTTTTCAAGAATATTTAAAATTTTTAGCATTGCAAAGGTCACACGATCGTGTGGCTAGGCCGTGTGACTCACACAGTTTGGAGACACACCCGTGTCACAGGCCATCTGGGCATTCGAAATAGGGACACACGACCGTGTCTCAGCCCGTGTCCGTGCCCGTGTGAGTCTACTGACTTGGGTCACACGGCCAAGTCACATGCCCGTGTGCTAGACCGTGTGAGCATCCTGTTTTTTGCAAATTTAATATGCAGGGGACACACAACCATGTCACCTGGCCGTGTGGCACACACGGTTGAGACACACATCTGTGTCTCTACCTGTGTGGACGAAAATAGGTCATTTTACAAGCCATATTTCTCACCCAATTTTTATGTCAATCTACAATCAACATTACACATATCAACAAGCCAAAATAAGTGATCAAACCCAACAAATTACATATAGACCATCATTAAGCAAAATACCTATACATGTCATTATAACCAAAATCGAAACAATCGAAAGTACCGATAGAACCAATGGATAGTGTGATACAACTTCGACAAGCTTCCAACCTAATTGAGCTTCCGATAATCTGAAAAGTAAAGAAAAAAATACATAAGCAATGAATGCTTAATAAGCTCGTATAAACTTTAATCATAATACTTCTTTTCAAATATGAAATTTATATATATCAAGAATAATTCAAAATTGATACCGCAATACTCATAAAGCTATATTCATCCACACACAATGTGAATAAATCCACAACATCACTTATACATATTATCCCAAGCTTAGTAGGATTTAAATAACTTTAACTCTTCAAAAATTCTTTATTTTCATTTGTATTTCTTTACTTTCCACACTTATTCCATATGCATGACACACAAGTCATAAACATACCATTCAACCTTGGTCAGAAGCTAGTGCATTTAAACAAAGTCTTTTTCGAATTGATCACATGATAAGTCATTTCGTAAGAAATTGCACAATTTAAAACTTACCACTTTTTCTTAAGTACTAGCATATTTTCTATTGAGTACTTACCACTTCAATGCATCATATAAATAAACATTTTACCATTCAACCGATAGCTTGGCACTTGTCTAAGCATCAAACAACAACACTTGTTAGTGTACTTGCACATATTTCATATAAATTAAACATTGATATACTTATTTTCTCGACATGTCACACTTGAGTGTATTACTCGTCTCAACTTACCTAATTTCCTTGTATCAACATATCAAAGATAATCATATATGTACATGTCATGATACATATCATTCTCTTACCGTTTCTTCATAAACATATATCGTTCATTTTATTATATCAATATTTTATATATCATCATTTCCATGTATTTCATGTACATTTATTCTGGTAATAGTTCATATCAAACTCAACATTAATCAAATTCTATGTACGTATACTTTCCACATCATGTGTCCATATAACATGTACAAATCATTATATATATTTTAAGCATATACGGGTAATAATTCATTTTGTACTCATATTGTTTCTTATAAGAATTTTGTCCTGTTGAATCATTTAAAATATCAATGGATACACGGGTAGTATACACAAGTGTACACAACTGTAATGTGTCAATTCATATTCGGGAATGCTCATTAGAGCACATAATCGAAAAGCATTCTCTCGAGTCATATAACGGGAAGCTTATCTGGGCTGTATAAAGAGAAGCTCATAAGAGCCATAATCAGGAAGCTCATTCGAGCCAATAACGGGTAGCTCCGTAGAGCCATTAACGGGAAGCTCCGGATAGCCATATATTGGGAAGTCCAAGCGAGCCAATAACAAGAAGCTCTGGGGAGCCATTAATCAGGAAGCTCACAAAGAGCCAATCAACGTGAAGCTTATAAGAGTTGCGGTGTGTCCACAACACATGCAGGATCACAACCGATCGGGATGCTCCGAAGAGCTATTAACGGGAAGCTCACAATAACCATATTACGGGAAGCTCGAAAGGGTTAATAACAGGACTTTTTTGAGCTATGGTGTGTCCGCAACATATACAAGACCACAACCAATACGGGAACCCTGTATCCATCGAATTTCATTTATTCAATCAGGACTTATTATTTATCAAATATTGTCGAATATATGGTAAATTTCATGTATATGACATTTACACAATTAAAAAATAAGACCTTCAATTCAAACATATAAATATACATAATTTAGTTACACAAACTTACCTGAATTGAATTGTAATAATTACAAGAGTTGAGGGACTATTACGTTATTTTTCTTTTTTACGAGTATCTACGGAATCTTGATCCAAAATATAAAATTATTCATTCATTAACATATATTACAATTTCAATTTATTTCACAATTTATACCCTTAAATTTTTTGAATTTACACAATTACCTCAACTTTTACAACTTTTACAATTTAGTCCCTTAACTAATTAATTTATCAAATCAACTAATATTTCTCAATTAATAATTTATCCAAATATTTTAGGCTATCATACAGGCCTTAATAAAATAGAAATTTAATACCAAACCCTAATATTTTAACTATTTTCACCATTTGATACTAACATTAATATTTAACAAAATCATTTTATAATATCATCATACAACAAAATTAAAGCTCTAAACTCACTTGATATTAATAATTTATTTCAATATATTAATTCAAACAATAAAACAATTTATTTCATGCAATTTGGTCATTTTTTACTTTTTTACAAAATTTCCCCTAAAATTTTATTTTTATTCAATTTAGTCCTAGAGCCAAAAACATGCAAATTAGTCATTTTTAATGTAAACTCATGCTAGCTGAATATTCATATATATTTTCCTCCTCCTCCTCTCCATTCCACATCCTTAATGTATATATAATTCCACTATTTACTTATATGTTCATATCAAAGTTCTCCACTTGAGTCATAGTCACTAAATTATTTATATATTGAGCTACAGAATTTTAAATTAAGATACTCTAGACTCAAATATCTTTCTACCATAAAAATTTCAGAATTTATAATTTAACCAATAAGTACAATAAAACAGCTTCAACATTTCTTTACTAAAAATTAATTATCTCTTAGTACGGTGTTTGGATGATATTTTCGTTTGTTTCTCTTGAAAATAGACTCATTAAGAATTTAAACATATAAATTTAAACCCCTAATTTTTTTTACAATTTTTGATGATTTTCCTAAGTCAGAACAGGGGAATCCGAAATCAATCTGAACTTATATCACAAAAATTCATATATCTCACAATATGAAATTCTTTTGCTTACAATGTTTCTTCTATGTAAAACTAGACTCAATAGGATTAAATTTAATACTTTGATTAACCTTTAATTCAATTTCTACAATTTGTGGTGAATTTTCAAAGTCAGACTACTGTTGCTGTCCAAAATTGTTTTAGTGCAAAATATTGATAACTAAGTTTATAACACACTCCTTTCCTTTCTCAACAATACTTCCCATCACTTCCTCTTATTTCCCTTCACTAACGTGTAAAAAACATAGAACCTTATATAAGAAAACTCTACTTTAACATCATTTTCATGCTTTTTTAATAATATCAAACTTAAAAATATATTGAAATCTTAATGTTCTTACCTTGTCCTATTGATTTCAATCTTTAAACTTGATTTTCTCTCTCCTTCAGCTTTTATTTCTTGAATCTAACTTGATTTTCTAGCTCCCCTTAGTATGCTTATCATTTTTCTCTCTTGGTAGCTATGGAAATTCTTTTGATTTCAAAGTGAAAATGGTGAATTTTTAGTAAAAGGACCAAATTGTAAAGAAAAAAAATTTTCATTATTTCTTTTCTCTTCTCACATTGATTGTATGGAAAGATGAAGAGAATTCTTCATCTTTCTTCCCTTATACACTAAATAAATGATTAAAAATAATTAAAAATCAAATCAAAATATTAATAAACTAATATTTATTTATTTATTTATTTTAAAATATCACCAATATAAACATTACTCTTCAAAATTATCTTCGTTGCTAAATGACCATTTTGCCCCTTATGATTCTTCAAAATTCCTCCATTGACTCGTCACTTATTTTGGTAAAATTATGATTTAACCCCTCATACTTTTTCCACTTTCATTAGCTTCTAGATAATTCCACCCTTAAAATATTTACACTATTGGTCCTTCCACTTTTTTATATTTATACTTTAACCCCTCAAATTTTGAGTATTTACTCTTAGGCCGCAAAAATTTTCTCACCTTTGCGATTTAGTCCTTTCTTGAATTAACATATCATAATATACTTCCCAAACAGATTTTGTTGACATAATTCAAAATTTCCCTTTTTTGTCACTTTATCTCCTTATTTTATTATATCAAGGACAATATTTTACTTTCTTACTGTTGTAACTTTTAGGGTATTACATATATATTTATTACGCTTGTTAAATCTTAAACCTGATTATGAAGTCTAAAAAACTTTACAAGTGGTGAGTGAAATAAATTTTTATGTTTAAAACATGTTAATCAAATTGTAAATATCGATATACATGTTATATTGTGCACTTAGATATAATGTATTAAAAAATAGAAAATGAAAAATAAGATTTTGAAATATATTTTTTAAAACACTTAGATTGGATCGATGTATAACATAGATGTTACGTTTTGACAATTAGACCATCTATGTTATATATCAAAATTTTGATGGAGTTGATATCACCTATTGAATGGGTTCTAACTTAACGTGAAATTACCAAAAAGATTATTCTTTTTATAATAATAAATATTATTTCGAGAGTATTTATATCTTTTATGTATTAAGAATTGTAAGATTTTAACCCAAAATATTTTGTTGTTAATAATTGTACCACTTCAACTAAAATAACATTTAAATTTCATTAATTTTCCTTTATATATAAAATTATTACATAAAATGTTTTTACCTACATAATGACGTGCCATAATTTAGTTTGTTTTAATTACACACTACATTACATTTCAGTACTTAATTAGAATATTTTAAATATTTATGATTAATTTAAAATTTAAATCCTAATTTAAAAATGTCTTATTCAACTAACCGTTTACACAAATGATTTAATTTGACATCTCAAGTTGCTAGCAAGGTATTAAGATTTTGAAATAATATAAGATAATAATGGAGGTTTTTTACTAAAATAATATTTAAAAAAAACTCAAAATGACATCTTTCAATAATTATATACCAAAATGGTACATTCAGGGTGGTGGAGGGTGATGCATAGGCAGCACCACTCTAGTTCTGACAAAAAAAATAAAACTGTTAAAAAAACTGACAACAAAAAACAAAACTGTTAAAATAATCTGATGTGACATCATAGATTGGTCACGCCTAGGGAAGAGGCGACACCGGTCACGCCATCCCGATAGGCGGCACCCACTTCCCCCCACCCCATTCGGCTCTATTTTAAGGCATCAATAAAAAAATAGCAGAAGAATAGAGGGAGGAGAGAAGAAAGAAAATGTATTATTTTTATTGTTATTTTCAAATAGAATAGATTATGATAAGAAAAAAATTATTTTGTTAGTATTATATAATTTGTTTAGTGTTATTTTTATGTTTTGTTTTAAAGTTATTTTGTTTATTATGATTTGCTAGTAAGTTTTGTGTTTAGATTAATTATGTGTTTATTGTGAATGTTATGTTTTATTTTTTTTAATATATTTGAAATTTTTTATGTTAGTAACTATTATAAAGTAATTGTTAGTTAGTGAAAACAACAGAAAAAAATAAAAATTGTTTTGAAAATTTTTGTTTATTTTTTAACAGATTGAGTATTGAAGATGGATAATCAGTTTTTCATATGAGTTTATTTCGATGGAATCATTTTGACAACAACCATTGGATGTATATTTGAATGTCAGCAACAAATAGCAATGAGATTTAATAGAAATATCTCGTTCGATGCTATGAAGGAAAAGATTAGCGCAAAAATTGTTAGACATTGTGGGACAAGGATCTTGAAACTTTTCTACAAGTTTTCAATTTTGACAAATCTCATCAAATTCACCGAAACGAAACTTGTAAATGATGAAGACGTGAAGACAATGATCACTCTTTATTGTGGGAATTGGAATGACTAAAATGCATCGATTCAGTTATTTGCTCAGTTAGCTAGTGTGGAGTCAACTTAAGATCTCACTGCATCTGATGAAGAACATGGAGCTGAAGAAATGTGTATGGTGGTTCCAATATCATACGTTGATAGTGAATCGACTATACGCGAGATCGATATCAATCTTAATGTTGCACCCGATATTGATGTGGTTGGTGATGATGGATACGATAGTAGTGATCATTGTGATCAAGAGGTTGATAGTGATAGTGATTCCGATGTGGACGAGGTCCCCGATGATATTGACGATGAAGGCGTGAATGACGATAGAAACATTAACGTGTTTTCAATGGGGAACCAAATTCGACGTATTGTGATACACAATAATCCTAGGCTACACATGTCACTCATAGACCCCGACGCGGCGCACATAGCCGAGTTTCGAAAGTACCCTGAAACACTACCTACTCACCGATTGGCCGTAGATTTTAATCATGAGGAGTTGTTAATAGAACAGAGATTCGAAAGTAAGGAAGAGTGTGTATTTGCTATTAAGCGGTATAACATGAATATATCAGTGAACTACAAAGTCGAAGTGTCTAAATCGACATTATATATTAGGGAGTGTTAGAAGTCAACGGAAGGCTGCAATTGGCGTGTACGAGTTGCATTTATTCAAAATTCGCAGATGTGGGAGATACGAAAAATTTTTGGCCCTCACACATGCATATCAACACGTATGACAAAAGATCATCGAAAACTTGATTTCCAAACTATCTGTACCTGTATCATGCCAATGGTGAAGGACATGCCAACCATTGAAGTTTTGATACTGATTGCCGAAATACAGGCACGATTTCAGTATCGCGTATCATACCAAAAGGCGTGGATAGCTAAACAGACGGTAATAAAGTAATTGTACGGGGATTTTGATGCATCGTATAATGACCTACAGGGATGGATAGCCGCTATGCGGGAGTGCGTATCGGGGACTGTCATTGAGTTAAGGACACGACCTTATTACGGCCCGGATGACCAACTACAATTGGGAAAAAGAATTTTCCATCGGATGTTCTGGATATCTAATTCATGTATGCGTGCATTTTCCCACAGCAAGCCATTTGTGCAAGTAGATGAGACCTGACTATACGAAAAATATACTCAGATCCTACTTCTTGCAGTTGCTCAATACGACAACAATAACGTACTCCCGATAGTATTTTCCATCGTAGATAAGGAGAACATAGAATCGTGGAAATTATTCCTTACCAACCTACAGAGGTATGTTATTAGCAACAGTAATATTTGCATCATCTTCGATATAGGGAAATGATTAATTGCCGCCATTAGGCGTTCCGTTGTGCCATAGAGATCCGTTTACTCAATCCGGCATATCGCTGCTAATTTCTATTGAGATTATAAGAATACAGACTAGCGGAGACAAGTTGTGAGAATGGGTAAAAGATAACCTCATATTTTCAATATAAGTTTTAATATTTTAGTGCAATACTGTAACTTATCTTTTCTTAATACATATATAGCACAGGAGCTAGAGCTACACATTTTTAGGCCAAAGAATGACTTGACTAGAGAGTGACATGGAAGGTCAAACAAACACATATTTTGGACAGTGGTTGGGTACCATGGAGCCGTGGCAATGGGCTCAAGGTTTTGACGAGGACTTTCGTTATGGTCAAATGACCACAAACTAGGTGGAGGGGATTAACGCTGTGTTGTTGAAAACACGACATTTTTCGATTTCATCTGTCTTATCGGCTACATTCTATAGGTTGGCTACCTTGATGCCAATATTGAGTCAGCAACAAGTCAACCAAATGGAGACGACAATGATGCAATGGTTGCAAACCGTCAGATGGCAAGGTTGATGAATGTAGAAGTATATTCACAATATCTTGAAAAGTTTTGAGTTACGGAGACCATCGGTCATCTACCCGGTATACCACATAGGTCCTATGGAGTTAATCTCCGAAGGCGGTGTGATTGTATGATGTTCTCTCAAGCGCACGTTGCGTGTCTGAGAGAATAAGTTTCCCATCCCGCCTAACCTGTCTACGTGGGAGATGCCTCCGATGACTTTCGATGCTGTCCCAGACAAAGGGTTGCGTAGAAATCCGAAAGGTCGTCCGCAATCATCCAGAATCCATAATGAAATGGACATTTGAGAGAAATCCGATGGTAAGCACTGTGGATTATCCAGATTAGCTGGTTATAATCGAAGTAAATGCCCACATCGAAACTACCATATTAGACAGTCGTCATGATCGGGTAGGAATTGAACTTATGTAATCCAATGTACCTAATTTATATTACAAAGTTTGTTCTAGTTTTTAATATTGTAATGTATTTAATTTATATTGCAAAATTTATATTACAATGTTTGTTCCAAGTTTTAATGTTGCAATTAATCTAATTTATATTACAAAGTTTGTTCCAAGTTTTAATGTTGCAGTTATTCTAATTAAATAAATATAAAGATTGTCTTTTTCTTGATTTATATTTTTTTAGAATAAAAAAATACAAACTTTGTAATATTTAAATTGCAAGAAACCCCTAAAATTGATAGTTTGATGGTGTTGTCCTAATGGTATATTTCTGCGGGGGTCGACGTTCAAGTTATGGCTGATCATGACGATCAACATCCTCTTCAGTCGTAGGTGGGGCTGTGCGAAACATGGAAAAAATATCATATACCCTAAACGCCATCGATGAACCTAACCCGGGAGGTGCTGTACTGCGGTGGTACTGGAGTAAAGATATCAAACCCGAAATGATATTCGTGTCCTGACGACCTCGGGAAATAGTCATTGACCCGCAACTTCGGATGATAATAACTATTAGCGGAATGTATATGCGACCACTTGAGCTCGGGCTCTGGTTGATATTCTTGCTCTGGCTCGGCCCTTATATTAGATACTAGCTCGTATGCCCCAAGTCGATGCATGTGGGGGGGACTACAGTCGACTGTCCACCAAGTAAATATGGTTTTCTATTACTAGAGTACCATTGTATGTACTCTAACGATGGTTGCAAATCGAAAGAAATATCCATCTGAGGTATTCGCGCCATCCGATTATCCCACATTGCAATATATTTCTGGTGCACAACCCCCCAATTATTTCTTATTTCTTTCTTTCTTTTTAATTTCGTGAAGCTTCCTTAACTACATTGGCAGAGCCGAGATATACTGGATGTAACCAAACTGCCGGAGCACTTGATTCTCGTGGTACCACTCGACTATCTGGAAATTGATAATTGGTGCGTTAATGCTCCACAGGTGATAATGAATGTAGGCAGACGAGGGTATAACAACCACAATTTCTAATCTCTGATACAACATCCAAATAAACTGCACGATTAATAAAATGGTTAAAATTTAACACGGTTCGAGTAAGATATACAAAGTAAATACATGTTATGAATATTGGAATAGCTTACCCCTTCCTCGGCATGTTGTTCAATCATCAGACGATATATCGTGACAGTGTATGACCTCTCGATACCCGGATAAAAACTTCATATACGAACACAAATTACATATTAGAATAGTATCGTTATAATAGTATCATTAGAAAAAAAATGTCAATTAATTATTATAACAAGTTAAATTTTATCACCTGTTCACTAGTGGAGATATGTATGCTTGGTGCCTAACCGATGCCAAGAATGACATCCGATAAAGATCCCATGACTGCAGCAATATAAGGCATCAGCCTATGTCTACGGCATCAGGCTTTGTCGTTTGACGAAGCTCACGATACAACATAGCCAAAACTGCGAAACCCCAACTATACGAGCGAACCTTCTGTAAATCAGCTAATAGGTAGGGGTGAGCAAAATTCCATTCGACTCGAAAAAATCGAAAAAAAATCGAATTTTGAGTTAAACGAATCGAGTTATTCAAATCAACTCGAATTTTTTTTCGAATTTCGAGTTCGAATTGAGTTGAGTTTTCGAATTCGAATAACTCGAATAATTCGAATAATTCGAATATCAAACTATAATATTTTACATTTTTACCCCAAACTCCAAACTTTTTACTTTTCCCTCAAAATTTTTTCTCCTTCCTACTTTCCCCCCAAAACTTTTACTCCCCTCCCCTCCCAACCCCCCAATCTACCCAAAATCCATTTCCCACCAAAATTTTACTCTCCCATTTATTTTTTCTCAAAATTTTACTCCCAAAAACCCTCAAAACCTTTTATTTTCCCTCAAAATTTTTACTCTCTCCCACTTTTCCCCTAAAACTTTTATTCCCTTCCCATCCCACCTCCCATTTATCCCAAACCCTCCCCCCTCCAATTTTTTTTAATATTTTCCCTCCAAAATTTTACTCTCCCTATTTACTTTCCCTCAAACTTTTATTTCCCAAAACTTTTTATTTCCCCCCTTAACTTTTACTTCTCGCCCTTTACTCTCAAATAAAAATCAAAATTATCCAAAAAAATCACTAAACATAAATAGTAATAATTTTATTTATATCTACTATTTATATTATTAAATTAAATTTCATATTTTATATTATTGAATTGTTTAGTCATATTGAATATTTATATTAAAATTGAATGATTAATTATGCCATAAAATATTCGTGTTAAAATTTTATATTAGTATTAATTTCACATTTTATTTTTAAAATAACTTTTATTAAAAAATCATATTTTTTACATTTAATATATTTTTTAATTCTAAAATACATAGTGACAAGAATCTGAAGATAATTGAAATAACTAAGCAAGCAAAGAAGCTAACCAATATATAAAAAATTAATAAATAAATTATGAAGTGATGAAAGTTAATAAAAATTTTGATTAATGTGGACAAATTTTATTACGATGGGTGGCAATGGTTACAAGGACCCAAAATTATTTTTTTAAATTTAACTCGAACAAATATATTCGATTCGATTCGAATTCCATCTCACTCGACTCGATTCGAGAAAACTTCAAATAAAGTTAGGATGATAAAATGAGATTTGAAAACTCGATTAACTCGAAAGTTTTCGATTCAATTCGATTCGATTCGATCGAATGTTCACCCCTACTAATAGGGGTAAATACATCAAATGAACCCTGTTGTTGCTTCCATCCGGCATTAGTACACCCATTATAATATGCATAATGTACGCTTGAGTTGCGCGCATCACCTCATACTAAGTGGCATTAATTAATAAATGTTCAAAATTGGCTTTCAGCCATGAAACTTTCAAACCCGTACAATTGGACTCAGAATTGTTAGGCGACACTCCTAGTAGGCTACAACAAAGGGCAACCGACTCAGCTATCGTACTTACGTCCGTTACGGCACTCCTGTCGATTGGGAGCCCAAGTTGCAATGCAACATCCTCCAGAGTGACAGTGCACTCCCCACATGGAAAATGAAAAGTGTGGGTCTTCGGGCGCCAACGCTCAACCAATGCGGATATTAAATCGTACCGCAAATCAAACGTCCGGATCAATGCTGTTGACTCGAATCCAGCTAACTGCTAGTACGGTATCAGTCGTTCATCCGTAGAATATCCTATACCATTCACCCAACCCCCTTAATGCGCGGGACAAGCCCTGACCTCATTAAATTACAGAAAATAGTTATAATAACATAATTTATTTCCGTAAATGACGTAGAACTTTTTTTAAGGGAATTCGTGATTAAAAAATAACAATATATTACCATATTATTCATTGTGTTTGATATGTGTCCATCGTTCTTAATCAATGGACCCATTGCGATACTTGCAATTCCAATATAAAATTCGATTATTAATTTTAAAGTTTGATGTATTTTAAATATTTATCAAAAAACCTAAATTTTATATATTACTTTTAATTACAAAAAAATATCAAACAATTTTGTCCACATCATATTTTTTGCTATACTACATTAACAAAATAAACATATATTATAATTTCGAACTCAAACTCCAACTCAATGGCCCCATTCACAAATTTCATCTCAATGGTTTAATCTTTTACCTACATAAAAAACAAAAAAAAATATTAAAATAATAAAAATAACATGCCAATAAAAAAATATAACAAAAACACAACATAAACTATCTCAACATAAAAAATACAAATATTGTTATTATTATTTTAAAATGATAATAAGTAAAATGTATTGGTTTAAAATATAATATATATATAATAACATACCAACTTAATTATTGTCAATATATATATTTTTTTTGCATAGAAGGATTCAAAGGAAATTTCATTTATAATATTTTATAAAAAACATAAAATAAAATTTAAATACATAAACTCTTATTATCAATTATAAAATCTTAAAAAAATTAGAACATATAAACTAATTCCTAATTTATCTCACTAATTCCAACTCAATGATCTCATTCACAAATTCCATATCAATGGTCTCATCTTTTACCTACATAAAAAATAAAAAAAAATTATATTAAAATAATCAAAATAACATGCCAAATAAATTACATAAAAAATATATCTAATCAACCTAAAACACACATAACAAATAAATTACATAAAAATAATAAATAAAAATCTTTTCCAACTTTAGCTTAATCTATTTAAAATTTTTTTAAAAAATCTTAATTTAATAAAGAATGGTTTTGTGGAAATATTGTTTCCTAACTTTTTCTTTTCGAAAGCTTGTCAAGGAATCTAATGAATGATATTTGGGAATTACTAACAACTAAAAAAGATGAAAAAATCTTTTAATTTTGAGAAGTAAAAATAATTAATAAATAATAACAAATTTATTTATAACAAGATTTAAACCAATAATATTACCTTCAAAATCTAATTTGATATTTATATATAAATTTTTAAAAGAATATTATTACCTTATATTTTATTTATATCATGAGTGTAATCATTTATATAATATATAATATGCTTGACATGCCAACCTTAAGGTAAGTGGATCACATTATTGATTATGATATTATGATGGGTTTTGTCAAGGAGTGATTTTTAGGCCATTTTTAAAAAAAAATTCTATCATCAATTAATATATTAAAAAATATATTAAAAAAGATTGTTCTCTGTTTATATTTGGGAAGCAAGTTATTTGATATAATACATTTTGTAACAAAATCTGCTTTTGAATATATAGAATTTGGTAAATTGAATTATTTATTATCTTTATCTGTTTTGAATCTATAGGATTTGGTAACATAAATAGGTTTTTTTTATTTTAATAAATATTAAAAATAAATTATGAATGAATGAAAATATAAAATAAATACAAACATACCTTAATAGCTTTTTTTAACCAAATAATACCTTACAAAAATAAAATTAAAAATTAAATATGAATTAAATCAACAATAATAACAATAAAAATAAAATAAATTAACATTAATTTATAACAAAAAAATTACATTTTCTTAAACACCTAATCTTCCCTATACAACAAATTCTCGTTTCATTTTCTATTTATTTTTTTTCCTTCTCATTCTCTTTCCCTCTCTCTATTCTGCTTCTCTTTTTTTCTCTCTTTCTTTTTCCCTTCCCTTCCCTTCCCCCCCTCTCCTTCTCCTTCTTCTTCTCTGATTCTCTTCTTTTCTTCTTCTTTCTCTCTTTCGGCTGACCAAAAAATGACCATTGGGGGACATTATAATGGTCCCCAAATAAGTCACGGGCCTTCAAAGTGACATGTCCCATCATGCAGCAACCAGTACCGCCTCTGGGGAAGGCGTTACCGGTGTTGCCTCTTCCCCAAGTGTGACTAGTGCTGTCTCGTCCCATCACCTTTTTATTGTCAGTTTATTTTTTTAACAGTTTTTTTTCAAAACTAGAGTAGTGCCGCCGATGCACCATCCTCCACCACCCTAAATATACCATTTTAGTACATAATTTTTGAAAGATGCCATTTTAGTATTTTTTTTAAATATTATTTTAGTAAAAAACCCTAATAACGGTTAAATTTCTTTTTCGACCCTTTAAATATGTAAAAAATATTAAAATTATATTTTATAAGGGTTAAATGAAACTATAAAATTATTACCAAAAAGAAAATGAAACTTCATAAAATCAGTGAATTGGTTTGACATGATGATTGTTCTTGGTGTTTTTTCCTTTTGTTCCACCAAGTCAGTGTATACCGTTAATTCCATCTTTTGGATGGTACATGACACAAATTAGAGTGAGACCAACTCCATTCGATTGGACAACGTTGCCCTTCCGGAGAAAACATTTTAAATTATTATTTGGAGATCAATTAAAAGTTATAAAATTTTATACTGCAAAAATTTAAATAACGAAATATAATTGTATTGTTTTATAATTAAAATGTGGAATTTAAAAACTTACTTCGTAATTTTAAATTTATTTATATTAGTTTGAATAAATTAGAATATTTCATCTATTTAAAAATATATTTTCTAAAATTAAAATTAATTTAATCTTTTAAATATTAAGTGATAAGTAACTATGGAATCATTTATTCTATTAACACTTCTTTTTTGAAAATTTTAAAATATTAAATGTTAAAAATTTCTTTTCGAATGAAATCAAAATTTTCAATAGTTTATCAAATACAGTTTTTAGTCTCTAAATTCGATGCTTTTTTCATATTAGTCCATAAATTATTTTTTATTCACATTAATTTTTGAATTTGATAAATTTTCTCAAATTGGTAATTAAAGTTAGATTTCATTAAATTATGATAATGTGGTACTACAATATTTACCATATCTTATTCTTTGATATTTTTTAGATCTTAATTAATTTTAAAAAAAATTCAAATAATGCTTTTACAATAAACATGAAGTAGAAAAAATTCAAAATTAAATGAATAAAATTGTCAAAATTAAAACTAAATATTAATGGTATTAGGCTGTCGAGTGTGGACTATGTGTACTCTTTTATCACTTTCAATACGACTTTTCATTGTCTTCACTTTGATAGGTTCGATAACCAGTTGTTAATACTTTTGTCCTAAGCAATCAAATTCAAAATTTGTCCTTTTGTCTTTTTTCCCCCTTACTTGCATACAATCAAACACCTAGAGCTTGCAACTTGCTACATGTTTTTCCTTTTTAATTAAAATGTTTGACATAAAACTACTAGTCTCTTCTACTTAAATAATACAAAAAAATAAAATTAATAACTGAAATCCATTAGATTATTTACCAAAATGGAGTAGTTTTACTAGTGTCGCCACTGGATTAAAATGTAATGATCTAAAGTATTTTGGGATCTGATATGCAAATTTTCCATTTTCGAGTGGCTACTGAAAAAAAAGTGAATGGATGCCTCCTGATAATTAGGGATGTGCAAAATTCGGGTAAAACCGAAAAAATTCGGTTAACCGACCGAATTCGGTTAATCGGTCGGTTAACCGAATTTTTTCGGTCGGAGGTCGGTTAATTATTTTTTGATTTTTCGGTTAACGGTTAATTCGGTTCGAAACCGGTCGGTTAACCGAATTTTTTCGGTTAACCGAAAAATTTAATAAATAAAATTATAATATATAAATAGGCCCACTATTCACCTAAATCCAATTTAAACCCAAGTATTCAACCCAACCCAACCCAATTACCCAACCCAACCCAATCATAAAATTAAATTACAAATAATTTAATAAATAAAAATAAATTTTTAAAACTAAGACTAAAACTAAAGTCTGAAAGTCTAAAAATAATTTAATTATGTAGTGATTCAATTTGGTTAATTTGGTTAATTCGGGTAATTCGGTTAATTTTTAACCAAAAATAAAAAATATATAATTTTCGGTTAATTCGGTTAACCGACCGAATTAACCGAAAAAATTTCGGTTCGGTTAATTTTTTTGAAAAAAATTTCGGTTCGGTTAAAGGTTAAAGATTTTGAAAGGTCGGTTAATTCGGTTAATGTTATTTCGGGTCGGTTAACTGGTCGGTTAACCGAATGAACACCCCTACTGACAATGTGGCGACAATTTTAAATGTGGTTAATTGCCTTGTAAGCCCTCCTTATTTATTATTTTATTTTTATTCCCCTTCAACTCACTATATTGTGTTTAAACAATCCCTTAATCTATTTTTGTAGTTAAATAAGCCCTTAACTTATATTTTTATTCATAAAATCCCTTTATTTTAATATTAAAGTAAATATATTTTGAATTTCAAGCTCTTATCTTAATTCTTTGTTGATGCAATAAAAAATATATACACTTTAACATCAACATAAAATCTAAAAAAATAATTAAAAATTTTAAAAGCGTAGTTAAGAATATCATGTATATAAGCACTCAAGAAATTTTAAATTTTTATTTTTTATTTAATAAATTATTCCCATCAAATTCACATCAACATAAAATGTGAATTAGTTTATATTTTTTTAAATAGCTTTACTTTGGATGAAATATATTTACTTTAATATTAAAATAAAGGAATTTTATGAGTAAAAATCATAAATTAATGGCTTATTTAACTACAAAAA
Source organism: Gossypium hirsutum (assembly GCF_007990345.1). Classification (NCBI taxonomy): domain Eukaryota; kingdom Viridiplantae; phylum Streptophyta; class Magnoliopsida; order Malvales; family Malvaceae; genus Gossypium; species Gossypium hirsutum. Next base: position 60,354,743 of record NC_053448.1, on the reverse strand, counting down.
TAGATTAAAGGCTTGTTTAAACACAATTTAGTGAGTTGAATGGCAATAAAAAGAAAATAATAAATAAGGAGGGCCTACAAGGTAATTAGCCACATTTAAGGTTTGGTGCGCAGCGCCTTTCACATTTTCTTCTAGCAGCCATTCAAAATGAAAAATTTGCATATCAGGTCCCTAAATACTTCAAATCAGTACATTTCAGTCCGGTGCCGCCAATTTGAAAGGCGGTACCAGTAAAACCATATCATTTTGGTAAATAATCTTATGGGCATACCATTTCAGTTATTTATTTTATTTTTTGTATTATTTAGTTGAAAAAGCCACTATTAGGTTAATTTCCCTGTACCCATTTAAATTATTATTCAAATTTTAAGTGTACCCATTTAAATTATTATTCAAATTTTAAGTGTAAATTATATTTTTAACGTATTAGTATTGTACCACTTAAAATTTTCTATCAATTTAGTCATTTTTTAATCGGGTGTTAAATGACGGTTTAGATTTAAAACACGAGATAAAATTGTAAAAACTTGTGTATCTATTGCAATTACGATTTAGATCAGGCATGTTTAAAACATACGGTGTTAATAAAATTTATAAGATAGTGGACTTTTTTACCAGTATAACACAAATTAAAAAATTAAATATTGAAATGGTATGCCAATATCATTATTTACCAAAATAGGGTGTTTGAAACAGTTTCAGGGATGGAGGGAGAGAGACGAACGACATGCGGTGTTGAAAACATACGGTGTTAATAAAATCTATAAGATAGTGGGCTTTTTTACTAGTATAATACAAATTAAAAAATTAAATACTGAAATGGTATGCCAATATCATTATTTACCAAAATAGGGTGTTTGAAACGGTTTCAGGGATGGAGGGAGAGAGACGAACGACATCCATGTTTTTTTCTAACACAATAATTGAAACATCATTACAAAATAATGTGTGTTTTTTTAATAATTTTTTAAGAATAGAGAGGGAGAGAGATGCATGGCACCAGTATAAAAAAATTATTTTTCGGGTGGAGGGAGAGATATTTTTTGGGTGGAGGGAGAGAGATGGGCATCATTAGTAGTTTCTGGTGCAAAAATACGGTCTAAATGGTGGAGGGTGAATTTTGAACCATTTTGTTATTCTTTTTGGAAGAATTATTGATATTTTTACACATATAAACAAATCAATAACAACATAATTTGAAGAATTACTAATATTTTTACACATATTTTTCAAAGCAATCTCATTTTTTTTTCATTTTTGATCCCAATAATAATTTTTTATTACATAACATATCTTCAACATTTGTAAAATGTAGTTCTTTTACCACAATAATCCAAAAAAATAAAATAAATACCAAAATTGATCACCGTAAAAATTTCAAGCAAATAACCCATTTTAGTATTTATTTTTGTATTTTTTAAAAATATTTTTTACGGTGATCACCGTAAATTTTTTTAAATTAAATACCAAAATTGATCACGTTTAAATTTAAAACACGTGATAAAATTGTAAAAACTTGTATATCTATTACAATTACGATTTAGATCTGACGTGTTAAAAATATATTGTGATAATAAAATCTATAAGATAGTGGTTGGAGGTGATGATTTTAAAATTTGGATTTTAAAAAGAGTGTAAGTTGAGTACTCAACTATTTAGAAATGTGATATTTATGATAATTTTCCAAATCCATTACTCTCTCATATACTTATTTACGAATGAATTTGAAAATCTTAAAACATGTTTTATATTTTTTTAATATATATTATAATGAATATTAATAAATTTATTCATAATATATACATTTCATTTTTATCATATACATAATAATTAAAATATAAAATTTTAAATCCATATTCTCAAATAGAGCATAAGGGAAGAAGGTAAAAATATAAACTACCACTACTTATCTATACTATATATATTAAGATTTTGGCAGAGTTAATGTCATTTAGGTCTCAACTTAATTGTTAAATTATTGTAAGTTTTTTTAAACAAAATCAATAAATATTATCAGACCAAAAGGTTGGTAAACTTGAAGTGATAATTTAACGATCAGTACTTAACAATAAATAGAAAAATATTTTAAATTTAGATTGATCTGATAATCAATATTGAAAATAAAAAAATATTTAAATTTTAATTTACGAATTCGTAATAATCCTCATAAAAAAGTTGAATTATAAAAAAATAATTGTTTTAAATAATTTAATAATTATTTTAAAGTTGAAAGATGTAAAATTAAACTTAATAATAATTTAATTATTTTGGATGGAATTTACCCTAAAAAAGGACTTCATTAATTAAATTGAAACAAGTGTTTGACTTTAACCTTTAACAAATCAAAGGAATGCATTGGGGTGGGTGTTAGAGAAACTTGGGAGCCCAAATCCTGTCCTCCCTGGTTCGTATTTGACAGCATGAGAGAGAAAACCACTCCCAAAAAAAAAAGTTGGCAAGTACGGTGTTTTCTAGCTTTGCATGCAGAAAACGATAGATGAGGCAGGGCACAATAATGAGATGCGGTTGAATAAAAGAGAGAGAGAAAATTGCTTTTTACTATTTTGTCTACTACTGTGATGCGAATGTTGGAAGCATGGAAGCAAAAGCAAAGGCCGAGAATGGCGGCAACCCATCCCCTTATAATCTCAAATATCTATAAAACCCCATATCCATCACGCGCTCTACACTCCACCACACTCAACTATACATATCACCTAGTCATTTAAAGAGAAGAGATTTGCTTGGTGGTCTCCTTTGAAGAGAGAGAAAAAAAAAAGATATAGTATTTGGCTACAAGTTTTTTTCTTTTTCTGTTTTGGGTTCCACTCACTGTCTGCATATTCAAAAGGGATGGAAAAAGGGGTTTTCCTAAATGGGGAAAGTGGTTTCAATATGGGTATTGGCTGGAGTTTAGCGTTTCAGACAAGGTAGCTAAAGAAAGTAGTAGCATTGAAGCTTTTGATTTTGGGTTTGTGAAGCTTTTCAAAGTAGTGGTGTTATTGTTATTTAGTACCTAAGAAGATGATGATGGCCAACTGTGATAATCATCATCATCACCGTTCATTTCCATCATATGTGGTTGGTTATGGTGATGTTGATGCTGATGATGGTCCCACGGGTAATAACAACAACAGGCCTAAGACCAGTAATATATACGATGTTTTGGCTAGCAGTGATTCTAGTTCTGGTTTTGCTGCTACTGTTGCTAGTGGCGGTGCAGTTGGTGTAAGGATATTACAGCAGCCTTTTGACATTTCCCCCACTTCAACCTCCACTGCGCACACCGCCTTCAAATCCCCAGGTAGAAAAATTTCCTTTGCTTTTTATTTTTATTTTTATCTCCTTGGTTCCCTAAAGGAAATGGAAAGGAAAAATTTCACATCTTTATTCAGTTAGTTATGGCAGAGAGTAAAGTTTTTTTTGTCTGTTTGACCGACAGTGGAGATGTTTTGATTTTGTATAACAACAGGAGGGATGGCGGCTTCTTTGGAGTTTCCTTTCACGTTTTCACAGTATAAGGAGCTTCAGAGACAAGTTATGATATTCAAGTACATGAAAGCTTCCATTGCTGTGCCTCTTGATCTTCTCATACCTACTATCGGGAGCCCCTCTGTTTCAGTTGCTTCCCATTCTGCCAGTAATCTCTTCATAACTTGTGTTTTTTATTACATCAATTACGGGATGGGATGTCTGGTTTTTTTGTTCATGTGGCAATAGATGTGAAATTTATGGTTTTTTGGGTTGTGTGGACAGTGGCAAGGTTTTCTGGTAGAGCGGATGTTGAGCCAGGGAGGTGTAGGAGAACAGATGGGAAAAAATGGAGGTGCTCTAGAGATGCGGAGCCTGACCAAAAGTATTGTGAGCGGCACTTGCATAGAGGTCGTCCCCGTTCAAGAAAGCCTGTGGAACTTCCTAATAAGAAGACCCGCCATACCCTTAGTCAAGCACATCCTTCATCTTCCTCCACCACTCGCCCACAGTTTGTTGCTCAGCCCTTAAACCAGAACCAGACCACCTGTTTTCTTGGTCAGCCAAGTGAAAAAGCTGCACCATTTTGGCCTTTCACCTCTGTTTCTTCCTACAAGGAAACCAGGTGAGTAAAACATGTTCTACTTTTGTGTGTTTTTAGCCTTTAGTTCTTATTATTATTAATTTCGGGTATCTTCCATTGTAGGACTTCGGACTGGGATATGAACGAACTTATTCCACTAGCTGATCAGCAGTGGCATCATCTCATGCAAATAGGGACTGCTACTGAAGGTTCTTTGTTCAATGCTGTCAATCAAAGTTATGACAAGGAGCCTCTGAACTTGATTTCATGTCCAAATTTCGGTCCTGCAGAAGACCAACAACGCAATACTAGCCCTTGGCTTCTTAACCCTGAGATAGTTCCGGTAGAAAAGTCGCCACCTAGAGGTTTCATTGATGCGTGGTCTACTGCTGTATCAGATGACCACCTTGCCAACACAGGAACTGAAACCTCTGTTAATGGGAAACTCACTCTTTCATCCCTTTCTTTATCAATGGGAATCAATAGCTTCAGGGATAATGAGACAGGACCTATCCGTATGGGGTTGGGGGTGTGCGAGTATGATCAGGAGAACCATGAATACGCTTCCAAATGCCACCTTTCTAGCTGGTTAGCCCCTGCCTCTACACCAGGAGGCCCATTGGCCGAGGTTCTAAGGCCGAGTGCCACTGCCTCGTCTCCCGTCGCGGGAAATGGAAATTCTTGTAGTTCAGCGATGACCGGAGTGTCTTCACCGTCTGGTGTTTTGCAAAAAGCTCTTGCTTCATGGTCTGATAGCAGCGGTAGTAGCAGCCCGACGATTGTTTGTTCCAGAGCCAAACCTGAGATAGGTTTGATGTTGGCTTAAACGAAATTACAATTCCCTCTTTTGTTGGAAGTTAACTCAAGATTTTACTACAGACGGATATAATATGTTCTTTTTTGTTTCTGTATGGTTTTAAGCACTTAGTTGCAGGTTATTATATACATATGTATCCTGCCTTGTTATTACAAACTTGTTGATTTTGTTGACTAAAAGAAGAGAATTTGTCTGAACATCATTTGCAGAGAAGGCAATGGAATGGCTCTAGTCTCTATGAAAATATTTATTCTCAGACCTTGAAACTTGTTTTAATGGACAAACAATGATAGACGACAATTTACTAACATTTCATATCCATTGATAAGCTTGAATTTGTCCTCAACCTGTCACAAAGAGACCAAGGATTAGCAGTTGCTGTCAAGTGGACATGTGCCTTGAAACTACATATAGTGTTTGATATTTATTGTGAAAGGCTAAAATTTATCTCTTTCGTACTCTTAAGATGTAAATCCTGGATCTTTCAGGAAGCACAAAGAAAGCTCAAATATGTTAGCAAGTAACGACAGGTCCAGAACTTTCACACCTTCACTCCAACTTTCAGGATCTCTCTCCAACCTTCCCCTGCGCTTTAAGACCATCAGCTATATGTATTGTACTAACCATAGTCTCCTTAGTCATCGGCAATACGATTTTAAGACACCCAATTCTCCTTTTCCGAATTCTGTTAAGCAATGGCTTCGACTGTGTCTTGTTCATTTTCACCATTGGTATTAAACAGGGCTAATCTGCCTTGTTCTCTACTAATGCTATAAAGCCATTCTCTGTATCTTTTCCGTCCAAGAATTCTTGCAACAGCCGGCTGTCCGTTGTAAGGGCAGAGGCTACTGGGGATCACGACAGAGATACATCGGTGGACGTGCATGTTAGCAAAGATAATAAAGGCCAAGAGAGAGCTGTTGAGAAAAGGCCTAAACGGTTGGCTATGGATGTCTCTCCTTTTGGTAAGTATTTAGCTGAATCATGAATATGGCTCTGTTATTATATGATTGATGAGCTTGTTTTTACATGATCCATGGATGACAGGTTTGTTGGACCCCATGTCACCTATGAGATCAATGCGTCAAATGATGGACACAATGGACCGGATATTCGAGGACGCAATGACATTCCCCGGCACCAACAGAACACGAGGAGACGTACGTGCACCTTGGGACATCAAAGATGGCGAACACGACATCAAAATGCGATTCGACATGCCAGGGCTCGGAAAAGACGACGTTAAGGTTTCCGTAGAAGACGACATACTGGTCATAAAGGGAGAACACAAAAAGGAAGAAACCCAAGACGATTGGACAAACAGAAACTACAGTTCTTACAATACTAGTCTCCAACTACCAGACAACTGCGACAAAGATAACATCAAAGCAGAGCTTAAGAATGGAGTTCTCTTCATCTCCATTCCCAAAACAAAAGTTGAACGCAAAGTTATTGATGTAGATATTCAGTAAAGAAGTTGAATTTTCTCTGTAATTATATAAGTGTTTGGTATATATACTAATGGGAAATATCATGTTGTACATGTAACATAGATTACAATTACTGATCATTTTCTTCTAAGATGGAATCCAGCTTTGGTTTCCAATTTCTTGGAGATTCAACGAAACTCCCATTTCTTTTCTCAAGCCCTGCAAGCACCTCCTGTACAGATACTTGCTTGGCCAACAATTGCTGAAGCTCTTGCTTCGTTATCACAACTTTTATTCTCTTAACACCACCGCCGGTTCCTACCGCCGTGGACGGTGGCTCGGTTGCAGGAAGAATGTAGTAAACTTTCCCCATCTTCAGCTCGTAGTTCATCGGCAGATGGTGTGAAACCGTGGTTGATAAGCCGATACCCGAGCCTGAAAACTTCACCAACACATCTTTAACAAGGAGTGGTGCTCTGAACTCTAATATCTTCCCATCCGTCTTCACCACCTGAATAACTTTCTGATCAGGCTTGGCCTTCACAGCTCTAAGAAAAGCCGAACAATTACCCATTTAGCTTCAAAAAAGGATGCAGACACTATATGACACAATGAGACTATATATACGTGGTAGTGTTTAAATAAAACAAAAAATGGGTTTGTTTTGGATTGAGTGTAGCAGTGAAAAGCTATATCTATACATGGAGGAAAGCACCTTAAATTTACAGCTTTGGCTGGCAGTGGCGGACCCTAAATTATATATATATATTTTAAGGTAGAGAAATGGGATTTGTAAACTTGTCAACTACGCATGCAAAGAGAGTCGGTTAGTGGATGGTGGCGCATTGGCATTGCTCATCTATCATTTTATTCACCTTCGTTGCCCTTTTGGATCAGTTCATCTGTAGGAGGTTAATGGTGCCCACTGTGATATTCTAATATCTAAAATCTTTCATGTTCTTTGGTCATTTTTTTACTAGATTTTTTTTCTAGTCTTCGATAATTTATACACGTACGAAGTGGTGTATGAAAATATCTGGAAACAGGCCTCTGCTGTACTTTGCGTTATTACATCATCATTATGGTTTAATGATGTAAAGAAAACATGCCATTATGTGCAAGAGGTTATGAATATAAGAAAAGAGAATCCATTTTTTATTTCTCTAGAACTAAAACATATTTGAATTTAAGCATTGTTTAATTATATGAATAATTAAAAATAAATTCTGGATTTTTTTAAAATTATTAAAGTAAAATAGGGAAATTATAATGCAAGGAAGAAAACAAGAAGTTCAATGAAAATGATGAAACCTTTGACTTTTTATGCTAATTGTAAAAGATTCCTTTTTCATTTTCACTCCAAATAACTACTACAACTGAACAAACAAAATCTTATTGCTTTAGGTGTTCGTAGGTAAATGCTGGGTCTTCCACTCAGTTATCAAATTGAGACCAAAGGGAAAGGGATCTGGTGAGACTGTCTTAATATTTATATAATTTGAAACAGTTGACTTTTACCAATGTTTTTTGCCCTATGGATCACCTCCAACTAACCTAACCTCACCTACTAACCAAGGGTACACCATTAGCCTAGGACCTTAGCTTTGCTCCCCAATCCCGCCCTAAGGAATGCTTTGCCCTAAACCCGGTTTGCAAGACCACTGTTGGACCACCTTCTACATATTTAATTTGGATTTTTCATAATAAAAGGTTTCGTATTATCTAAAGTATAGAGTTTTATACTTGTAACTATGTGCTCCAATTTATAGTTTAGAGTGATAAAAGCTTGTGACACACGTGAATAGATAAAAAAGAATAATTTCAATTATGTATTTACGATTCGATAAAGTGATACAAATGTATCGTTGAGTTGATATTTTTATATAATTTTGTATGTAATAAAACCTTAAAAAACTTTAAGAAGAAAATAATTTCAAAAATATGATTAAAAGTGATAGCAGATATTACTAATCCTCAACAAGTTAGATATCATTCAAAGTGTAGGGTTAGAGAAACAACAAATTCATAGAGTAGGAACGTGGTTGAGAAAATAAATCATGGATTATTTTCTCAAGCACCCAACAAAGTATTCCCACTTTACGAGCTTATGTTAGTAATATATATAAGTTTATCATATCATAATAATATAATTATTGCAAAAGAAGAGGGTGAAAGGTGCACCATTGTTTTGAAGGAACCCTAAGCGAAGAGCCATCCATCTGGGTTAGTCGATCTAATTCCACTATATTTAAATTCCCCCACTAATCTATATTATAATGATGGTTTATAATTATATTAGTCATTTATTTCCGTTGGTAAAGTTCAATGGATCGTTTTAGCTTTAATTACATTTTTGTAATGGACCCCTTTCAGTTCTCTTTTCGTCCCTTTCGGAGCCGCCTTCACCACTCTCCCAGGCAGAGCTTGTTGCTGCTAATGGGTTGTTAAATCACTTTTTAAAACTAGCGCACTGCAATTTCCCAACATCTTACTATCTTTTTTTTACTATTATTCAAAGTTTTAATTGAGTTTATGTTACTTTTAATATTGTGAAATTATATAAAAAGTTATTATTTTTATATTTTTTACGTTGACATGATGGAATTTAAACTCAAAAACCTTAATTTTTTTTTCAATTTTACTATTTTACCATTATGAACGTGAAATAATCTAATAGTTTTTCGCTCTTTTCTTTTAATGCATGATTTATGGATAGATTTATAAATTCGACTGAAACACTGGGCTAAGAGAGTGGGATTACGGCCCACTTTTTGGAACAAAAAAGCACCGTATAGATGGACTCTAACATGCAAATTGTGGACTGAGCTTAAAACAATTTGGTCTATATATACAGTTCAGCTGACAAAGGGTGATACATCTGTTTGGGCTTTTCTTTACAGTATTTGGGCAAAGAAAGGCTTTCTCTGCCAACAGCATTTGTCACAAACAGCTCAATATAGGGCCTAAATTAGTCATATATGTCGGGAAAAAAATAGATCGATTTTTTGAAAATTTAAAAAAATAGGTCATTTTTTTGAGAGAAAGTGTGGAAGTGCATTCAATTGGGCACGCTTTCTACACAGTTGATAAGAAAGCTCGTCTAGCTGGATAAACTTTTACACACTCTCACAAAACAACATATTTCCCTAAATTTAAAAAAAACCGACCTATTTGATCAATTAATAATTTTTTTGACATATATAGCTAATTTAACACCATATAGGTTGAACTACTGGGTGCTGTTGTTAATAATGACAAAAATCTAGGAATACTAAAACCTCTGCAAATATAGCTTGATAATGTTAGATGCTTGAAATGGCGAACAAGGGTCAGTGCCGACTGTGGATGCTGTTTCGTATGATTTCATCAAAATAAAGGATCATAAATCAATTTTACTTAAATTTAAAAAAAGAAAAAAAGAAAAAAAGTGTTAGAATCGTTAAATGTAAAAGCATATACTTAAAGTATCACGTTTTCTTCCTAGTCACGCTTTCTTTGCTTTGTCACTCCAAGGGGACCACATCCTTGTTTACTTCATCTGAAATTAATTCTTTTCTTTTCACGTTTTCTTTGAGCATAAATATCAGCTACTGAATTAATTGTCGGCTGAAACTACCAAGCATTTAATAAAACTTAAAAGCACCAAATGGAAGAGTTTTGTTTTCATATTTTTCCTATTTTTTTTAAAAATATTTTACTTGTTAATACTAAAAATTAGTGCAGAAGAGATTATGGTGGAGGCTAACGACAATTTGTTCTATTAGAATAGTGAGTCATGCCATAAAAATGAACATGTATTTTATTATTACGGTAAGAGAACTGCTTATATAATATATCACTTAGATTACATGTTATGTGAATGATGAATGTTGATTATCTTATCGAAATGGCTTGATTGTCAAGAATGATTGACGTATAAAACCAGTTGAGTGAAGCTAGATGGCAAAGGTAATCTAGTGGCAAAGCCCTCGTATGTAACAATACCAAAGCATTAGGATTGCGGTGCAAGTTGGTTCAAAGGAGGCCCCGGGGGAGAGAGACAAGGGGATTATGAAGAGAGGAAGCTAAAAGGCATTATGCGGTCGGTACAGTCCACGTAACGTGGCTTATTTTCATTCCCTTAAAAGGCTTCAAATCTAGGCTGTGGGATAGGATTATCCTCACCTTCTGAGTGGGTTCCCTTGGTTACCGTCTTAAATATCTATAGCCAAAGCTACAATCCGAGTGGGTTCCAATGTGGACATGCAGCCAATGACACTTTTTAGCCAACGAAGCTCAACTTTTTCTTCGATATGGATAAGTAATGGTCAAACACCACCGGCTGCATTGAGCCATAGATGCTTTTTTTTTTTGCCGGTACAATTATCCTATAAAATATATATACCCCAAAGCTAAAACTAAAGGTAAAGTACTAATTCATCCATTTCTAGGCTTTTTAGCCTGTTTTTGTTTAATTCCCAATTCACTCATTCTTTACTTCTCTTCATCCCCAAGGCACCTACATTCCATTACCTTTTATCTTTCCCCTTAGAAGCTCATTTCTATCATAAATTAGAAACCTAAATATTTCCTCTACATCTTCTCAAAAAACTAATGGCTTTGGGTACAGTGTATGCAACAATCCCAGCTGTAGTAGCTGTTGTAGTGGGGATTTACTCTTTTGATCGTCATTCTGGAGCCAAGGTAGCCCCTGGTCTTTTCTCTTGGTGTATAATATTATGATGTTTTGTTTCTTAGTTCTTGGTTTTACTTTTTCAGGAATTTGGAGTTGGGGTTCGTTCATCTACAGAGAGTATGCTGGCTAAGCCTAATACGAAGATGCAGACCACACCGCTACCCAAGGTGGCACCACAGTTTGATGGGTTGAACTGTTTTGAAACCCTGGTGGGTTTTTGACGTTTGACAATGTGCTTTATGCTGCTGTAAGGTTCATAGCACCAGATTGAAAGTGTTCTGCTATTTAGACAAGTGCAAGCAAACTAGCCTGCAAATCAAACATGGAAATATGGAATGTATTTTGATATTTCTGGGAAAATTTATCATTTTCATAATGCCCCAGTGAATCCAGATTAATATTATAAAAAGTTGATCAATTAATGCCATTGTATTACAAGACTGTAAGCCCATTCCTAAATGAAAGTGGCTGAGCACAGCAAATAAACAGTTAGGTGCCAGTGGTTCAGTGGCTTTCATGAGAGAATTCCCAGTGCGAGTTTATAAAGCAGTACAGCTCTATTGCCTTATTGATGTGATGTTCATAATATGCACATATCAGTAAAACATAGATATACAATCTCTGCCTCTACAATATCGAGAAACCGATATTCGTTCAAAAAGATAAGCCTATGCCTTGCGGCACTCTAACTCGGTCTATTTCCCCTGTCTGTAAGCTTTCTACCCATACCAAAGATAAATGTCTTACTCAACGCACCCTGATCCAGGCTACAAGCTAGAACTGTTAGACCACCGTAAATTAGGGCCCTTGAAATGTTCTGAGATAGAGGGTTCTCGGAAGTGGAATCTACATCTGACCTTGTTGCGCGGAAGCGTGTGAAAGAGTAAAATTATTGTACTGAAAAATCACACTAAGTTCAATTCCCAGGAAAGAGAGGTGGATCACGAGGATCGCTTACATACCAGATCTTTCCTAGCCAGAATATCCCTCTATCGTAATTTAATAGCACAATAAATCACTACAATGACACTTGCAAAATATGCAGAACAAAAAAATAAAGAACACTAGAATTTTAACGAGGTTCAGCAAATTTTGCCTACGTCCTCACGCACTACCAAATATATTTCACTCCAAAAATACAAGTGAAAGTTTACAAATAGGGAGAGAGAACAATTGCCTTAAGTAGAGAATGGCAAGTGTGGGATGAAGAAAGTAAGAAATGGTTAGGCCTATTTATAGTTGAGGTTTAAGGATCAACTTGCAATGTCCCTATACAATTAGGGACCAAAATTGCAATTATCCCATGCCAACTAATCTTACTTTCTACTTTCGGTGCCTTTCGGTGCCAACTTTCTGCCACTATTCATCTTTGAAAAGTCAAAGATTGTAGGTATCCAATAATCTCCACCTTGAAGATTTGATTAGGATAATCTTATCTTCACACAATTCTTTCTACCTTTGACAACAAACTTGATAGTGCCTTCTTCAACTGTTAAACTTGCAGGATATTGATCAAGTTCAAACAATGTTCGAACTTGGTTGTTGTTACCACCTTGGTCATCATATCTGCGGGATTATCTGCAGTCTTGATCTTCTGAAGACAAATTTTCCCCTCTTCAATAATTTCCCGCACAAAATGGAATCGTACGTCGATATGTTTTGTACGTGCATGATAGACTTGATTCTTTGCTAAATGAATAGCACTTTGACTATCACAATACACGTTAATATGCTCCTGAACCAACCCCAAGGTTTTAGCCATACCTTGTAACCAAATAGCCTCCTTTACAGCCTCTGTTACAGCCATGTATTCGGCTTCTGTGGTTGACAATGCAACTGTAGACTGTAGTGTAGACTTCCAACTTATTGGTCCTCCAGCAAGTGTAAACACATAACCGGTGGTTGATCTTCGCTTGTCCAAATCACCGGCATAGTCAGAATCAACGTACCCAATAACACCTTTACCAAGTGTATTATCCTGCTTGAACAGTAATCCAACATCCACGGTCTTCTGAATATACCGTAGAATCCATTTCACAGCTTGCCAATGTCCTTTTCCAGGATTATGCATATACCTGCTCACTATACTAACTGCCTGTGAAATGTCGGGTCTTGTACACACCATTGCATACATCAAGCTACCCACTGCATTAGAATACGGAACTTGCAACATGTATTCTCGTTCCGTATTCGTCGAAGGAGATAGTTGTGCAGAAAGCTTGAAATGAGAAGCCAACGGGGTACTTACAGGTTTGGTCTGCTCGTTCATGCCAAACTGCTGTAGTACTTTCTTCAAATACTGCTTCTGAGACAAGATAACTCTGCCATGAGCTCTATCTCTACATATTTCCATGCCAAGAATCTTCTTAGCTTCACCTAGATCTTTCATCTCAAACTCGAGATTGAGTTGAGTCTTCAATCTCTCAATCTCAACTTTGCTCTTAGATGCTATCAGCATATCATCAACATATAAGAGCAAGTATATGAAAGTTCCTTCTTGTAGCTTCTGAAAATATACGCAATGATCAAATTTACTTCTTGTGTACCTTTGCCCTTTCATGAACTGATCAAATCGCTTGTACCACTGCCTCGGAGATTGTTTCAATCCATAAAGCGACTTTGTCAGTTTGCAAACCCAATTTTCTTTATCAGCAACATTGAATCCATCAGGCTGAGTCATATAGATTTCCTCTTCCAAATCACCGTGTAAAAATGCTGTCTTCACATCAAGCTGAACTAGTTCAAGATCGTATTGCGCAACCAAGGCTAGCAAAATTCGAATAGACGAATGCTTCACAACTGGAGAAAACACTTCATTGTAGTCTATTCCTTCTTTCTGAGCGTAACCCTTTGCTACCAATCTAGCCTTGTATCGAATTTTATTTTTACCAGGAAATCCTTCCTTCTTTGCATATACCCATTTGCATCCAATTGCCTTCTTTCCCTTGGGCAGTCTCACCAACTCCCAAGTCCTATTTTTATGAAGAGACTGCATTTCTTCATTCATAGCTTGCTTCCACTTTACACCATCAGAGTTACTTATTGCTTCTGTGTAAGTGGAAGGAACATCATCATCTGCAATTGGAAGTGCATAGGCCACCATATCATCAAAGCGAGCAGGCTTACGAATCTCTCTTCTTGGCCTCCTATATGCAATTGAATCTTGTTGCTGTAGAAGTTCTTGGGTCGAAACTTCTTCATCATTTGTTCTTTCAATATTAGCTAGATCATCATTAACCTTTTCAAACTCCACCTGCTGCAACGTACTACTGGTTTTGTCATCCTTTTGTGAATCCTCGTTCTTCATCATGGTTGATTCATCAAAAGTTACATCTCTACTGAAAACAATCTTCTTTGTATTAGGACACTAGAGACGGTATCCTTTTACACCACCAGTTATACCCATGAATAATGCTTTCTTTGCTCTTGGGTCTAACTTAGATTCTTTTACATGATAATATGCAGTGGAACCAAAAACATGTAAAGAATCATAATCAGTAGCAGGTTTACCAGTCCACATCTCCATAGGAGTTTTTCCATTTATTGCAGCTGATGGCAATCGGTTAATTAGATGGCACGCATATGTAACTGCCTCAGCCCAAAATTCCTTGCCCAATCCAGCATTGGACAACATACATCGAACTTTCTCCAGTATAGTCCGATTCATGCGTTCTGCCACCCCATTCTGCTGTGGTGTATCTCGAACAGTGAAGTGTCGCACAATGCCCTCATCTTGACATACTTGTAGAAATGGATCATTTTTGTACTCAGTACCATTATCTGATCGAAGTCGTTTGACCTTTCGACCTGTCTGAGTCTCCACCATCTTCTTCCACTTCAGAAATGCATCCAAAACTTCATTTTTTCTTTTCATTAGATACACCCATACTTTTTTTGAATAATCATCAAGAAAAGTGACAAAATAGTGCATACCTCCCAAAGAAGCCACTTTGGTAGGTCCCCACACATCACTGTGAACATAGTCCAGAATTCCTTTCGTATTGTGAATTGCTGAACCAAATTTTACCCTCGTCTTCTTGCCCAGAACACAATGTTCACAGAATTCCAATTTGCAAGAATTTGCACCTTTCAACAAGCCTTGCTTCACCAAAGTTTGCAAAGCTTTTTCACCAGCATGTCCCAATCGCCTATGCCATAACCTGGTAGCCTCTAAATCTGCATCTTTCGCAGAAGCTGTTGATGTTGATCCAATAACTGTACTTCCATTTAAATAGTACAAGTTATTTCTTCTAGTGCCTTTCATCACCGTCAATACCCCAGCTACTACCTTTAGTAATCCATCTCTCAAAGTGATTATGAGCCCTTTAGATTCTAGGGCCCCTAATGAGATGAGATTTTTCTTCAAGCTGGGTACATAGCGAACATCTGTCAGAACTTGGATTGAGCCGTCATGGTTCTTCAATTTGATTGTACCTACACCCATTGTCTTACAGGCACTATCATTGCCCATAAAAACAACTCCACCTTCTAGTTCTTCAAGACTAGAAAACCAGTCCTTATTAGGACACATATGGTAAGTACATCCTGAATCCAATATCCACTCATCCGTTTGACATGCCATTGCCATGCCAACCAAGCTAAAGTCTGACTCCTCATCATGCTCCGCTACACATGCATTAGAAATAGACTTGCCCTTTTGTAACTTAGGACAATTCTTTTTCCAATGCCCTTTCTCACGACAAAAGGCACATTCATCTTTGGCGGGTCTCCCTTTGGACTTACCCCTTCTACCAGGTTTGCTGCTGTGTGAACGACCTCTTACTGTTAAGACTTCTGCAGTTGTATCTCTGTGATCTCTTTTATCTTTCTTTCGAGTCTCAGATCTATACAACGCACTACAGACTGCATCAAATGTGATTGAATCTTTCCCATGAAGCAATGTGGTGGTAAGATGATCATATTCATCAGGAAGGGAATTCAACAACAATAATGCCTTGTCTTCATCTTCAAATTTCTCATCCAAATTTAGCAAGTCTGCTAAAATTTTATTGAATGAGTTCACATGGTCATTCATCGACATACTGGGTGCATACGTGAACCGAAAAAGTTTCTTTTTCATATAAAGCCTATTTTCAAGACTTTTCGTTAGAAACTTTTCTTCCAATGTATCCCACAGCTTCTTCGCTGATGTCTCCCTCATGACAGAGTACTTCTGCTCTTTGGCCAAACATAGGCGGATTGTACCACACGCCTGTCTATTGATCTTGGCCCACTCCTTGTCATCCATCTTGTCAGGTTTTTCTTCAAGGGCTATATCCAGCTCTTGCTGACATAAGACATCCAGGATCTCACACTGCCACATACCAAAATTATTGGTACCGTCAAATTTCTCTACTTCAAATTTTGCATTTGTCACAGTAGTCCTTGCTGATGACGATGCTGCTGCCATTTTTCTCCTCAATCCCAACTACTGTATACGTGAACAGTATCGTATACGTGAATAGTACCGTATACGTGAATAGTGCCGTATACGTGAATAGTACCGTAAACGGTCGTATTCCCCAAGTACGAACCTGGCTCTGGTACCAATTGTTGCGCGGAAGCGTGTGAAAGAGTAAAATTATTGTACTGAAAAATCACACTAAGTTCAATTCCCAGGAAAGAGAGGTGGATCACGAGGATCGCTTACATACCAGATCTTTCCTAGCCAGAATATCCCTCTATCGTAATTTAATAGCACAATAAATCACTACAATGACACTTGCAAAATATGCAGAACAAAAAAATAAAGAACACTAGAATTTTAACGAGGTTCAGCAAATTTTGCCTACGTCCTCGGGCACTACCAAATATATTTCACTCCAAAAATACAAGTGAAAGTTTACAAATAGGGAGAGAGAACAATTGCCTTAAGTAGAGAATGGCAAGTGTGGGATGAAGAAAGTAAGAAATGGTTAGGCCTATTTATAGTTGAGGTTTAAGGATCAACTTGCAATGTCCCTATACAATTAGGGACCAAAATTGCAATTATCCCATGCCAACTAATCTTACTTTCTACTTTCGGTGCCTTTCGGTGCCAACTTTCTGCCACTATTCATCTTTGAAAAGTCAAAGATTGTAGGTATCCAATAGACCTCGATAAATCTTCATTGCTTTCCAAAGATATCAAGTACTCCATGCTTATTTTAGTGTTGACTTGAGCCATGTACGCAGATTGAGATAGCGAAGCTAGAGACTCTCTTTCTTTTTGGTAAGCACATAACCCGGGCTCGATTTTCTTCACGGTTCCCCACATTCCTTGACGTACTCCGAGCTTAGCAATTTCCCATGGGATGCCCATATCTTCATGATGGAAGAGTAACACCTCACAGGCAGTCAGCTGGCCATTACCTCTTCTTGATTCCACTGAATGTATGATGAGAAAATTTAGTGCATACTAATACAAGCAACTTTCTGTAGTTGTCTGCTTCTAACTTATGCTAATCACAAGTTATACGATCCGATATGCATTGATCGCAAAAGCTTCAGAGGCAATTTCAAGTTAAAACCAATGGCTCAACTCAAAGAAAGAAGAGCGGCATACCTGCTCGGATGTACCAACTTGAATAGTACAGGTCCACCCGTCTTGGTTTGTTACGTCGGGGGACAGAAGCGCACGTAACTCCCTGAAACAAAGTCATCTGAGTTGAGAAACACCCAACAAACCATCGCTGATTATCGGCCTACGCTATTCAGAAGAATTCATTTTCGTCGACAATCTACAGCCTCGTGTTCGAATTAGCAAACAAATTTCTGGCAATTTTAGCATTATGTCAAAAATATTGAACCCATTTTTAATACCTTTGTCACACAGTAGTAAGATCCATCAACTTCCCATATCCGTCGACCTATTATGTATTCTCTGTCACTGCAAAAGAATGGAAACTAAGCCACAAAGAATTAGAAAAGAATAAAGTTAGTATAAGCATTGCAAGGCATAGGCAAAATTCATGGAAACCAACCTTTCTTATCCATTGAACAACCATGGTCCCTGTTGTAGAACACTCTTCTATGGTTGCTGAATATGCAAGCATGTCATCCCACTTTGGTCTAAACTCATCGTCCCAGAAGAAGTCTCTCACTATCCTTGCAGTTGCATTCTCGAACACCGTTCTGCTGCGGTACTGAGGCGGACCGGTCTAACAAATCCATATATAAAAAGATTAGCTTGTCTAACATTCACAAACATAATGTCACATGAACACTCAGGATAAATCCTACCTTTGGATCTCTCCGCCATGCTTGGTAGCTCATATTTGGAGTAGAACGATCCATCATATGCATCCATGTAGGACCACCGTCCCTCATTTCAACAAGCTGACATAAGTGCTTCAAATCCTCCTCCGTAATAGCACTTGAACATCCTTCATTAACAACTGATCTGGATGTGCTACAAACATATATATATATATATATATAGAGAGAGAGAGAGAGAGAGAGAGATCAAGTTCCAGCATTAAAATTAAGAACTTTAAATAGATTTCAAAGTTACCTGGAATTGTCATATTCAGAAGGAGAAACAGAGAGCGTTTTCCCTTGTTCTCCATTATCAATAACCCAAGCTTCTGGCTGCAAATTCAAGGAGTTCAAACATGAAGAAGAACCGAAGTTTTTCAGACAGAACATAGGCGACATAGAAGACGATGACGGTAATGATAATTCCAACGATTTCGATACAACAGAACTCAGTTTCTGTGTTAACAGTTCTGCCCACTTCGGCTTCCAAGCCCAGCCAACTAATATACCTACTAAAAACGCTATCCAAAATGGAACCAAATACAACATCGTATCTGGGAATTGTTTTTCCTCTAACAATATTAATAGTCTGGTTAAAGATTAGTACAGGCCATATAAAGATAAACCAAGGAGCAGAAGGGTTAGATATGGCGGCAAAGGGGGGGGGGCGGAAAGACACAGAATTTAAGGTTTGAGTTTGATATTAAGAACCGGACATGAGCTTTAGCGGTTGAAACTAGAATGATGGGTTTTGTTGTTTTGTACGAAAATGATGAAGGGAGAGGGAAAGGGGGGTGAGGACGATGTCGTTTTGGGTTTTGAATGGAGGAGAGAAGACAAAGGTTACCCTTCGGCTTTTGTTGAAAGAGAAATTGAAGGGAGACATGGAAAGCAAGAACGGTGGAGAATGAATTAAAAGCAACAATTGGTCCTAAATCCTGTCTTTTAAATGATATGAAACAAAAGGAAGACAATTGTGATGGTGGAAGTGGACTGAAAACGGACCATAAACAACAAACCAACCCACCTTTTACACTTTTGCTTTTTCTTTTAATACATACAACATGTAGGAGACAGGCAAAAGGGTATAAAAATCTCTTACTAATTAATCATAAAATTAATCATGTTTTTATGGTAAGAAAAATTAATTATACAGGATGTGTACATGCTAAAGGGTATTTATATTTCTATTTAAAAGTCAAAGAGAGATTATGAGTAGTTTTAAGTATAGTATCAAAACAAAATTAATTTACTTGTCCTTTTTTTATCATTTAAGTCGATGTTTGTTAATAGTTCTACTATCGAAATGACACAATAAGAGGGCTTTTTAGACTTTTTGTTCAGAATATATAATTAGCCTTAATTTTACATTGTTGTTAATCTACCCATATTCTATACTATTCAAATATTGTTTAATTACTCATTGAAAAAAAATAAATTTTTTAATGATTAATTTCTAAGCATGTTTAATAATTCGAAGGACTAGAATCTTATTCGTTTAGATTTGAGTTTTATCATGCTCATTTAAGTACGTGTGGGTTATTTTAAGATTTATTTCAAATTTAAGTTCTATTCTGTGTTTGTTCATATGTTATTTATGATTGTACTTATAATCTCTTAAAAACAAAAAACTTATGGCTGACAAAGTTTTAGAATGTATCGTTCAAACCAATAGCTAAAATGTAATGCGATAGTTTAATAATATGTAAGGTAAATTATGGAAGCATGTAATCTTTTTTTTTTCTTCTCTTTTAATTAATTTGTTATTGAAATTTATTAAATAATAAAATTTTCATTATTCATACATATTAAATTTTCACCAATAATATTTTCGAGATTTTATTTTTTTAGAACTTCTATATAGAAATTTCTATGTTTAAATAATTTTAATTTTTTAAATAATTTTTATAAAGAAACAAGGTAAATTTGACAATATATATATATAAAGTGAAGATTAGAACCGTTATTATAGTAACTAAAAAATTAACACTTAACAGTTGCGTAACAAAATAATAATAATTTCAAAAATTTTAGTGACCAAATTATAACTTTCATTTAATTAAGTGAAATTTACTCGTAATTTAGTGACTAATATTACAGTTTACCCTAATATATAATAAGCAATAATAAATTCAATCTTTTTATATATATAATTCCTATTACTACTATTTATATTCTAAACTCTTATCAACAAGTGATTGAGTACAATAATAAGACACGTTATATTCTAAAAAATATATGTAAAATTGAATCTTGAAAACAATATTGTAAATACTCAATCAACCTGAAAAGTTACTTTTTCTTAAATAAATTAATTACATGTAACAACTTTGATAAAAAAAAATGCAAATTGCTTTATATATATAAATATCTATAGCAAAACAAATAATCAAAAAATATATATGTGAACCAAAATTAAAGTACCAAATTATTCTCGTGGGGGCCGAGCTGTTCGAATAAATATGTAAAAAAGGTTTAACATGTATTGTTACTACCTGTAATTACATAAAATTTAAAATTTAATTTTTCTATTTCAAAACTTAAAAATTAAGTGGTATTACTTTTTTTTATTTAAAAATTTTAGTTCAATTAGGGGAGTGAACGAGTCAAGCCGAGCTCGAATGTTGTTAAAGTTTGAGTTCGAGCTCAATTGAAAATTTATTTTTAAGCTTGAGCTCGACTCAACATATAATTGAGCTACTCGAGCTTAAGTTCGATTAAGCTCATTTATCAATTTTTGTACTCAAGCTCGAACTCAACTCAATAATTAAATTCAGGGTTAATAATATATATTAAGTGAAATGATATAAATTTATGAAAAGCTCGATAAGGCTCGCAAGTTGTTCGAGTAATATTGTATTACTAAACTCGCATTTGACTCGATTGATAGCTCGAGCTCAGCTCGATAATTATTGAATCGAGTCCAAATTTTGTTCTAATCAAACTCGAGTAGCTTGCAAGCACCAATGTCTCATTTACATATTTTTAGTTAAAATTTGCCAACATGACATGTTGCCCTCATATAACGCTGCATGTGGTTGACAAAAATTGAATATGTAAAGTTCACAAATTTTGACAGAAATTAGGTTAGAATTTTTTAATTGAAAAAATAGGAGGATCGAATTTTTAACTTTTAAATATAAGGACTAAATCTCAAATTCGGAATACGTACATAGACTAATAATATATTTTAACCTGGAAAAAATATATTTTTTTGGAGTACAAACACATAATACTCATTATTTTACGATTTGAATTTAATTTCATTCAGATTAAAATAATATTCAAAATCCTAAATTATTTTTCAATTAATGTCCATATATAGCTTGTATCTCCTTATTTGTAAAAAGTATACGAGTAATTTTAGAATAGATTTTTTATCCTTCGTTTCATTTCATCATTAGAAAGAAACAATATGCATATCAGGTCAGGCAAAGACCTAATAAAATATACAAGACATGATAGGAACAAAAACACTAAATTACGACTACTATTGTTTGAATCGGGTTAAACCAGTCGGAGTATCTATTTAAAGGACATTGAACTAGTTATTTTAGGAACTAAGATAGAACAATAGAACCAGTTTGAATCAAAATTTTAATATATTTTTATTTTTTATAATTTTTAATAATTTCTTTAATCTAATTTTAAAAACCTTGCATAGCATGCCAATGGGTGTAAGAGAAGACTATGTTATTCGCTTTTAATCACCATTAATCACAACCAATAACACATATGAGGGTAATATATATATTTTATTAAGCTAAAAAATCATAATTATTTATATTATATTTTAAAGAGTTGAATGAGTTGATTTCACCATCTATGTTTCTTTTTACAAAGTAAGAAATATTATTTTAAAAGTATTTATAATTTTATATATTGTGATTAATTTAAAAAAAATAAATACACACGACAAAACCAATCCAATTTGAACTTAAAATTTTAAGTTTCACTTAACCCAATTTTATTATTTTAACTAAAGTTAAGTTTAGATTTTTTTTTTTTAAAGTTTTATTACTTAACACTTATCTCGCAACATAACGTTGTGTATCATTGAAGGCCGGGGAGCAAAAACATAAAATCTGGTTGCATTTAGTCATAGCAACAACAATCTTGGCACATAAAATATCTTTACTTTTTCAATTTCTCTCCATCCAATTCAAATTTGATAATCCCAGCCGCTCAATTCCAAGTATTAAATCCAGAGCAGCTTTGCTATACACGAATTTGCCATATATCTGAAAGGTTGTATAAGTGACACGTAGTAAGGAAAAGGTTGGAAGAAAAGAGCAGCAGTTGCTTAAAGAAATAAGAATGGTTGGCATTTGGTATCCCATCCCATCAGTTCAATATTTTGAAGAATGATAAGATGTGGTCATTTTGTTGATCTTAGATCCCATCAAATTTAGTGTTAAATTTCTGTCATCCATCCCTTCTACACAAATATCTTGGAACCAATTTGACATTTCACATCAATCAAGTAAAGATGAAAGGAGTATGATTTTATTCCTCAACCATTAATTCAATATTTAAATTTTATTTTTTTTATTTTTCAAATATATTTTCAAATTCGTTGACTGAGTTGACTTAACAAGTCAAATAATATTTAATTCGAGTGTAAATTTACTTCGAAATAAAGAAAAAAAATCAGACCTAACAAAACAAATAGAATCAAAGATACTTATACAAAAAAAAATAAGTATAATTAAAGAGTTTAATATATTTTTTAACTTTTTTAAAACATAAATCATACGTGTGGGTTTGGTCCTTAAAACATGTATTATGGTTTGTTTTTGTATTAATTAACTATTTAATTATTAATGTAATAATATGAGGAAAAAGTTCATTTAGGACAAATGTGTTAAAATAGTTGGACATAAAATAAGATATTTTCAAAATAAGCGAACAAAAATTATTCGTTTCCGTCACCAGATTAGGGTTACAGAGTATTACCATACAAATCAAAACGTTTAATTTCAAAACGGAAAAAATTATGCAACTTAATATAATCATAGTAAAAATACTAACCAAGCCTTCGGGACCTTAAAAATAACTTGGGAACAATCAGGAACCAATTTGAAACAAAATAGAAAATTTTGAAAAAAAAAAACTTGAAAAATAGGAAAACAGGGGTCACACGGTCGTGTGACGTAGTCCAGACCGTTCCGGTTACAGAGACAGGTTAGGGGTGTTACAAATTTCTTCTCTTTGTTAAAAATTATTTTGAATTTTTATGAACTTTTATTTATTTATTTTTCTGAATATTTTTATAAATTTTAAATTATTTGTTGATGTATCATTTAAGAAAAATAGTGTTGTATTAGTATGAAGTATACATGAACTAATATCGTAAAAAATATTTTAGTCAATATTGCTATTTAAAAAAATGATTTGACTTTATAAAAATGTTAATAATCAAAATTAGCTTAAAAATAAGAACAAAAAATGGCAAAAAAGATGTAAAAATTAAGGATTAAAATTACTATTATGCTTTCTAAAAAAAAAGATAAAAGGTCCCTTCAGCTTCTATTTCCAAATAACTCAATTCCTTTTAAACCTTAGGTTTACTTTATTGTTTAATAACATAAAATAAATTTAAAAAGAAAACGAGTGACTAAAATGAGAAATTTGATTAAAATGGATGACTAAAATGAATGTTCCCTTATCCTGCCATTAGCCAAATAAACGGTGAGGGATTAAACCGAAAAAACTATCTAACCATGGTGTTTTATTTGAGATTTTTATTTTCAGTGACCAAATCGAATATTTGTTAAAGTTGGGTGACTTAATGGTGCAGTTTATACATTTGAAAAAAAGAAGAAGAGAAAAGAGCTCCGCTGCAACACGCCCACGTGTTGGGTTACTGTCCAGTAAATCGAATGTCTCCTTAAAAGCACTCACAGAAATAATATCTGCTTCGAAATAGATTTTTTAGCAGTGGGTCCCACACAAGAAAAATATCCCCAAACGCCGAAGCCGAAGCCGAAGCCGAAGCCCATGTTTGACCCCTTATTTTTCATTCATTCTTTTTTCTTTTTGGTAAAATATGAGCCCCACAATCCATGGCTTTCCGTAGGCCACACAAAATAGATTTTTAGATATTTTCCACCTTGGTCGCCGGTCAGATATTTATCACCGTTGGATTAGAATTAGATGGATACTTGATTCAGTTTCTTACCGTTCGATTAAAGTTAAGATTTCTATTATTATTATTATTATTTTTTTTTGGTGGTATAGCCAATGTTGGTTTTAGTAGTTGGGAATTGGACTGATTTTCGATTCTTTACTTTGCTTTGCTAAGTTCAGAGTTGTAAAAAAAAAAAAAAAAGCAATAGATTTTAGTGGTATACAAGAAAAGAAGCAGAAAAAAAAACAAAACTATGGGGGATTTTGTGGTGATGAGTTGCGAGGAAGTGAAGGAGGTGAAAGGTAACAGTGATACAGAGATGGAAAATGGGGAATTTGAAGGGATAAAGAAGAAGAAAAAGAAGCAGCAGCAAGAAAGTTGTGTCTATGGCGAAGTGGTGAAATGGGAAAGGTGGATGGCTTTGAGGGTTTTGTTGATCGAAGCTGATGATTCAACCAGGCAAATTATAGCTGCTCTTCTCAAGAAATGCAATTATAAAGGTTAGGGCAAATCCCTTTTTTTACCTCATTTTTATCCCTGAACTATTACTATTTGTTTCTCCTTTTTTTTAAAGTACAACAAAGGGTGTTATTTGATCTTGGAATTAAGCTGTTTTCAAATAAGAAATTCTTTAGAATTGTTTTATACTACATTTGGAACTGAAAATGGTGCATTTCCCCCCATCTTTTTGAGCAGTTTCTGCAGTTCCAGATGGGTTGAAGGCATGGGAGATGCTGAAGGGAAAACCCCATAACTATGATCTCATTTTGGCAGAAGTGGATTTGCCATCTATATCTGGATTTGCTCTTCTTACACTAATCATGGAGCATGAGCTTTGTAAAAGCATCCCTGTTATAAGTATGATATAAAAAGATACGAATTTGTTATAGTTTCTACTATGGGTCCGTAACAAACTAAACTTAAATCAAGTTTCTTGTTTTGTCATTTTGCGTGAATATTGCAGTGATGTCCTCACAAGATTCAGTTAGCACAGTATACAAATGCATGTTGAGAGGGGCTGCTGATTACCTTGTTAAGCCAGTAAGGAGAAATGAACTGAGAAACTTATGGCAGCATGCGTGGAGAAGACAATCAGTATGCTTTTCTTCTTTTACTTTATTTGTAATAATTTTCCAATTTTTTTTGTTCTGATCCTGTTTTGTATCTGTTGTTTGAATCAGTCTATAATTGGCGGAAACTTCCCCGGGGATGAGAGCATTGGACGCAAACAGGTTGAAGCTACCTCTGAAAATGATGCTGCAAGACAAACTGATAAAGGAAGTGATACTCAGGTCAGTGCCATTTGAGCTTTGTTGTTTGATTGATCAGTGAATTTCCTATATATAAGATTTGCCTTACGCTTAACCGCGCCATTTAAGATGATATACTATTTCCATAGCGGTGAATTTTTGGTGTGTGGAGTGTTAAAGCTTATATGCTATCTTGTCACGAATTCAAGTAGGGATTTATGTGTATTGAAGAGGTCACTCATGGTCAAAAGGAATTTGTTTTTGTTTACAGTTTAAATTGGGTACATGAAGTTTACAATAATGCATAATTACTATCTCTTGCAGAACTCTTGTATAAAGCCGGACATGGAAGCTGAGAGTGCCGACATGGAAACTATCCAGGAATTTTCAGACTTGATAAAGGGAAAATCGCAACCAAGTGGATCGCAGATGCATGAAGCTCATGATTGTTTAAATCAGAATCTGCTCATGCATGAGACGAAAACTAGTGGTAAGACAGGAAATTTTTTGAGTTTTGGCATTGCTTTTCTGCTCAGTAGGAGAACATCTAACCTTTTATCAATGTCTCAATCAAATTTGTAAGCAGTCAATGCCTGCAAGGATCCCAACCTGACAGCTGCGTACAAGGGTGTTGAACTGGAATGTCAAAGAACGAATATGAATATTTCGGTTGAGGCTGGTAATGCACTTGCTGATTCACCAAGAGAAGCTATTGATTTCATGGGAACATTTAACAGAAATTTCAATTTTTCTTCAATAAATAGCACAAGCAAGTTTGATTCTTCTCCACCCTTAGATCTTTCCTTGAGAAGATGTAATAATAATGATTTTGAGAATAATGTTGCTCGAGAAAGACCTATTCTCTGGCATCCTAATTCATCAGCCTTTACAAGGTTGGTTTCTGTTGTATTTTGAAGTGTTTTAGAACAAATGGATAGCATTTTTTTCTTTTGCGCATCTTAAATCCGATAATTTCATCTTTTTTGTTGCTAATCATAAATACAGGTACTCTAATAGACTATCACAGCCCCAGCATTCAACACTGACAAGTATCAGTAATAAAAAAAAAGAATCTGGGTCTAATTCCGAGACGATATTGTCCAATATCGTTTCTGAACATGATGCTGCTACTCCTAGTCCCACGGTAACCTCTCAAAGAAACATGATTCCTTCGACTGCGGGAGCTACTGATCAATCGAGGCACACTGAAGTAGCCACATCATGCATGGAACAGAGAGAATGTCCAAGCTCAGTCAACCAACATGAACCTACCTTTGGTGTGAATCCATTTCATCATTCCAGTCTCGAAATGAATTCCTCTAGACAGTTTTATGACCGACTTGCGTCTGGAACAAATCAGATGGATCAAAAGTTGGATTCTGTCGAAGATAAAGGTCATATTTCTCCTACCGTTAATCAAAGTGGAACCGGCAGCTTCTGTAATGGATCCATTAGTCAACTTAATGGTATTGCATATGGGAGCGGTAGTGCAAGTAATAGCAATGTTGATCAGGTTATTGTTCGAGCTTCTACAGAAAGAAAGAACGACGACAATGTTCCTGCTCCTGCTGGAAATTCACACCGTTCTATCCAACGAGAAGCAGCTCTAACCAAGTTTCGATTGAAGCGGAAGGATAGATGCTATGAGAAAAAGGTACAACATTATCATTGTCATCATTGTAAGATCACATACACATGGATCGAGCCACTTAGAGGCAGCTAATATTTCAATTTTACAGGTCCGATACGAGAGCAGAAAGAAACTTGCGGAGCAGCGACCCAGAGTAAAAGGCCAATTTGTTCGTCAAACACAGGTCGATCATCCTACGCAGATACAAGCAGAGTGTCATTATCACAATTCACCCGATGGCTAGTTACAACATATAGAAGTGCATGGATTGAAGTTTACCATGGATCTTTAGAATTGGTTGCACTTGCAATTTCAGCCAAACACTAAAGATTCTTCTGTTCATATCTACACTCAAAATCATATTAGTAGTTATTAACACAGTAGGTTACTATGTACTTGTAAAAATCACATTTTGAGCTTAGAGTTTACCCTTAACAGAGTTTGCTTCCCTGGTTTTCATTAGGTTTCTCTGGGGCATTCTCTATTTGTTTACTTTTGTAGAGTTGTTCATTCAACCTTGTTATTGTATGAGCCGAGACGAGTATCACCTGAAGATTTGAACGCAAATCTTTTGTCACTCTATCAACAGTTCAGTTGACTGTTGAACCTAGTAATAAAAGCTAGTAACAATTAACATACAAACTTCGCTGGATACTAATCTAATAATGTTCATATGGTTATCTTAATCTTGATTTTTCCAAATATAAATATATTTCTCTTTTTTATTTTACCCCTCATTGTGTATTTCAATTGAAAATTCCAAGCTCCAAAGCTTCTCACTTAAATTTGGGCCAATTGCTCACTTAAGCTCTGATAATTGAGTAGCATCAGAAATGGCCCAGTATTTGGACAAACAAATTTCGAGCTTCTCACATTTTGAAGTTCAATCCTGATCTTGGTCTGAAAGCTTACAAACAATTCATTACCAGAACCAAATTGGAGATCCAATCGATTAGATTTTTGGTTTAATTGATAAAATTGAGTAATTAGATCCTTAAAATATTATATAAAAATATTAATCATATTAAAATATTAATTGAACTAGTAGGAGATCACGACCGGATTGTTAAACTATTAATAATACAAAAACATACGAAAATCCTTCTTGAAAGGTGACAATCTAATTCATCTGAATTTAACAAAAAAAAAATAACAGTATTAACAATTGAACCTAAATTTAAAATCTGAAAAGTAGAAAACCTAAATTCCTTTTAAATAAAACTACAAAGACTAAATTTCAAATTTTCTAAGAATACAGGGACTTATGACATATTCTAATAAAAAAAAGAGTACATAATTAAAAAGTTTTTATAATGAAGCAACTTAAAGGTTTTCTATTAAGGGTAATTATGTTATTCACCGGAAAAAAACTCCACAAATAGTATATAAGATAATTATAAAAGAGATGATGAGAATATAAATACTTATTATTTCAATTTCAATCAATCTTACAGATATAAATGTTGATGAGAAAAGTACCTAAGATGATTATTAATTTTAGTTGGTTAAGCTGTAGAGCATCAATACAACATAAAATTGACCCAATCAACCAATACAGAATCATGATATGTCACATCATGGCACTAAAACAATGCTCATCATTATTGAATCACTCATCTACAAAAATAGTACCCGCATCATGTGGAATTAAGATGTATTTAGGCTTATATATTAAATAAAGCCTTTGAATTATTGTACTTTATTTAAATAGTTTTTTATAGGATTTTTGCTACTCAAAACACAAATATTTAAAAATTTCAAATTAAATGTGAATGTGAATTTAACGAGAATAATTTATTAAATAAAAAATAAAATTTTAAAATTTTTTAAAAGTGGATGTGAAATTCAAACTATGATAGTTTAATGCATTTAGTGGGCTTGAGATTTTGATTTATAAATGTTTAAAGGTCTTCAACAACAAATACACCATGTTTAATGTATAAAGGGAATTAGAATGATTTAGAGGCAATTTTGAAAGGTATGGCTTTTCTATTTTAAGGAAAAGTCTATAGAAGTAGATTGTTTAATCTGAATTGTGTTAATAGCAGTAAACACGATATGGATT
This sequence comes from Gossypium hirsutum, assembly GCF_007990345.1. NCBI lineage: Eukaryota > Viridiplantae > Streptophyta > Magnoliopsida > Malvales > Malvaceae > Gossypium > Gossypium hirsutum. The sequence goes on along the minus strand of NC_053448.1, from coordinate 60,325,456 downwards.
TAATAAGCAATTCGACAATGAATTTAGACATAAGATGAAACTCAAACTTGAGGCCTCAAAATTCTTAAAATTTCAATCTCACCATTGAATCATTATCTAATTGACAGAATTTCAGAAATGTTTGTAATTATGGAAAATTGATTTTTTTTCTCAAAATATCATTATCTATCTTTTCTCTTATTTTTGTCCAAATTCAATGTCAAATAGATTTTTGTTTGGATTTTAAAATTTTTAAATCCAGTTTTAATTTGTAAGTTTTAAAATAATATTATTGGATTTTTATTTTTAATATTACCGTCCATTAATTTTTTTTCAAGGATCTATTTTAAAGGTATAACTACAATCGTAATTATAATAAATTTATTTATATAATTACAATCAAAATTAATTAATATATAAAAACATTTGTATATTTACTATTTAATATTAATATATTATAATACATAAATAAATAAGTAGGTAATCAAACTTAAATTAAAAAATATATTTAAAAAAAATGAGAAAGTGAGTTGTCAAGTTGCCAGCTGCCATATGCAGTGGAGCAAGTCGTTGTCCTAAAATTATCACCTACAGAGGCTGCTACTACATCATTTACTTCTTTTAATAAATACTAGGAATGCTTCGTCCTTTTTTATGATTGATTGTTATTTATAATAACATTTCACAAAATAATTTTCAAAATTTGATTTTCTTTTAAGCAAAATAATAAATAAATTAATTACATTACTTGAAAATATATGACATTTATCTTATTTTCAATATTACTCTTCAAAAAAAAAGTTAAATTTAGGTATATTAAAATTATAAATAATATTGTATTTAATTCCACAATGTGTCAAACACTGTCAAAGTTAACTCCAAAATAATATTTGAGAGAATTAAATCAATAATAATTAATACATTCAAAATCATATTTAAATAATTTAATAAAAATGCATCTTCATCAAAAGATTATAATCTGTCAATTTAAGACATTTTTAATATAAAATTTTATTTCTTATACAACTGCAATAATTGAAATTCTAAATTAATATTGCATGAAAACTTCACAATTCAAAATAACATTTATAAAATAATATATAAAATGTATTTAGTAAAATTAAATATATAATAATTTATTAATTACGTGATTGAATTAGCTCAATAAAAATAATTTTAATTATAAATAATAATTTATATGCAATTCCAAAGTGTAAAATAATAATTAAGCTATATTAAGATAATTTAAAAAATCATAATAGAGTGTTGGAATATTGTTATATTAGGTTCAGTGAGAAAATAAATCCATATAAACAGTTCCCGGTGAAGTCTATAATATAGTAGGGCTTTCTTCAAAGTGCAAGTTGGGTTTGTAATAAATAGTGATGGCGTCACCGTATGACGTATAACCCCTGACCCTCTGCTGATGTCACGGTCTCCTCCACGTTTTCTTCGACCCTTGGGAAGGTCGACCCGGTCTTTTTGGTGTCTGTGTCTTGAGCTCAACGCCCAACCTTTTTCTCTTTGCTTGGTAATATATTTAACACTTAATTGTACTATATTAACATATTGGAAACTGCAAATTAAACAAATACCACCTTATTCAATCAGTCTGAAATTTGTGTTATAAAAGAAATAACAACTTAATTAAATTTGTATTTTTATACTATTAAATACGTGTTTAATTTTTATTGTTTAGAAAAATATGCTCATTTGAATTTTCTGTGTTGGCCTGATAGTCAGTATGTTTACTGCCCTAGTTGTGGCCTGAGTTCGAATTGCGCTAGTCGCGTTGCTGTTAAGGCTTTACTTTCCTCATGTAATTCACTAAAAAAATGTGTTCATTTTTAGATTTATAATTTGTAATTATTTTATTTAAAAATATAAAAAATATGAAAGGATAAAAGGTGTCATCATAATAATACTAAATATAAAATTAAAAGAAAGATATTTTTATAATTTTATAATTGAGTTAGTGACCTGATTAAGGGTGACAACAACCAACTTAGTAAAACGCTTAAATAGTATAGATGATGTTGAAGATAATGGGATGTGATGAGAAAATGTTAAAAAGAAAAATGAAACTTACAAGAGATGATACCCTTGCGCTTATGCTTGGTTCTCGAGTTTGCTTCTTATCGGTGGTCAGTTAAAGGAGTGGTCTCCCGTTGCAATAAAGGGAGTGGTCTCGCGTTGTAATAAGTTGAGTTGATGGGACTTGACAATTAACATATTTATCCTTATTCATTTTATGGTGTAATGTGACAAAAAAAATTAAATGTTTTTTTAGAGTATACAAATAAAAATATAGTATAATCATGAATGAAATAAAATCAAACCAATATAAAGTATATTTTGACCAAAAATTAGAATGTGTTCAAATAAAATCTAACGAATAAAAAAGCGAAATATAATAAAACAAAACTCGCATATGATAATTTTGCATAATAAAACTGGAGGCGTGCACTTGATAATTACAAATAATAAAACTCGGAATTCGACACTAAAAAACTCAAAATGATTTTTATCAACAATACCAAAACCTTACTAACAAATATTGTTTAAAGTTAAATCAACAACAAAGAGAAATGATAGGCTACCCCTCCAATTACTTTTCATGGCCAAACTCATTGTCTTACTATTGGAAAATTATATAAACCATTCATGCCAACTTGTGTTCTGGTTGGAAATAAAAATGGACGACCTTTTTTTTTTTGTTTATACGATCTTACCTTCTTTTTAAGATGGTAACGTAAGATTTAAATTTGAGATTTTAAATTATATTGGTTTTAATTTTAAATTATATTTTATGTGTAATTTAGGAATCATAATCTTAATATATATAACTTCGGCATATTAGTCCTAATTCTTAATTACCCCATCATTAATCAGAAATTGATTAAAACTTAATTACTAGAGTATCTACACATATTTGACTCGTACTTTATTTAATAATTAAAACTCAATAAAATTTTAATCAAATTAGATCACTTTTAATTTGAGCTAAACTATCATGATAGTAAATAATAGCATGTAATTACCATTATTATATATTTGATATCCATATTTTCTAACAATCGAATCATGAATTTTTATTCAACTCCCACAAATGACGTCAACTATTTCAATCATTTTAAAATAGAACAAATTTTGGGATAAACTTAAATTCTCTACAATATATAATTAAATTGTGAAAGTTTCAAAGCTTGTACTGTAAGATATTTTCTAATACTTAAATCAGTTAAAAAAGTTGATAATAGAAAAAACCATATGAGGTTATAAAAGGAGGACAATACATGAATTTAACTCCATACTAGGTCTAGCCGGATTTATACGAATGAATTTAACTCAATTCAATATAATTCATATTCAACTTAGTCCAACAACATATTTTTAGAAAAAATTGCTATTTTCCCCTATACTTTTAATTTATTACAATTTAGTCCCTAGGCTCGGAAAATGACTTTCATGCAATTTAATCCTTACTCAAGCCTAGTCATTTTTTATAGTTTTAATAGCAGCTCACATAATTCACATATTCACAATTTTACCATAAATTTATCATCTTTTTCAAATTAATCCCTAATTGATAATTTCATCAAAATTCTCTTTACAGAAGTTTTTTTATCTAACAACAACCTTTCATTTTTTATCATAAAACTTCAAAATTCAAGCATACTCATCAATGGCAAAACCTTAATACTTTAACGATTTTGTAAATAAATCCCCAAGTTAGCTAGATTAAGCTATTACGATCTCAGAAACATAGAAATTATTAAAAATGAGACAAGAATACAAACCTAATTAAGCAAAACAAGCTTGCTAATATCTCAAGCTTCCATGGCTAGGTTTTCTTTTTTTTATTTTATTTGGTGGTTGATGATGATAATAGGATTTTTATTTTATTTTATTTAATATCATTTTAATTGATAATTTCCAAAATTAACCTTAATGTTTCATGAAATTTCCAATGATGACTATTCATGCTTATTTGGTGGTTGATGATATAATAGGATTTTTACTTTATTTTATTTAATATCATTTTAATTGATAATTTCCAAAATTAACCTTAATGTTTCATGAAATTTCCAATGATGACTATTCATGCTTAACCACTAAGCATTTTAATAGTCTATTTGCTATATAAGGACCTCAAATTTCAAATTCTATAGCTATTTAATACCTTTAGCTATTAGAACTCAACTTTTGCACTTAATGCAATTTAGTCCTTTTCATCAAATTAGGTATGTAAACGATAAAATTTCTTAACGAAATTTTTAAGTTGTATTTCTATCATACAGTAGAACATAAAATAATAATAATAGAAATTTTTTGATTTTGGATTTGTGGTCCCGAAATAATTGTTCCGATTTCACTGAAAACAGACTGTTACAATAATACTAGTTGAATAAATCAAAATAACCTTACATAAGACTTTAAATTTAAACCATTGAATAAAGGAAAACTTCATATCAAGATATCGGACACTCCATTAATATTTCATCTTTGGACAAAATATTAACTTGCAATAAATATCTTGGTCTAGTAATAAAAAATTGACAATAAGAACATGTCGAACAATAAATCTTCATTTGGACCGATTTATTACTCACATGTAAAATTGAATAATTGTCACATGTTTATCGCCATATTGAATAATTTTCACATGTTTATCGTCATAGTTACACATGTAATATTATTAACCTTCATTTGGGTCGATCAATATTAACATAACTTAAGTTATATGCACACAAACTATTATATTTTGAAACAAAATAATATATACAAAAAAAAATCACTTTGGTGACTTATTGCCTCAATTAAATTATCTTAAAAAATATATAAACATACCAATATTCAAATTTAAAATTTACCCATTAGTCAAATGTCAAAACTATTTTTTTATTGCTTTATAGACTCCGAAATAACCCAAAATAAGGTTGTCATAATAATACAATAAAAAACCGAAAACCTTAATCTTTGACTCTCTTTTTTTTATTCCAAAACCATATATATCAAAACCAAATAGAAATAATGTAGTGGTTCAAAGCCAAATAATTAACAAGAACATGTATTCATAATTCTGGCATGGACAAAAACACCAAAGCAATTCGCACATATACATGTATTCGTAATCAAATAGAAAAACTTACATTGAATATACCATGTAAATCCAAAGTTATATTTATGATTAAACAGAGATTCACATGAATACTTGAAAGAAAATTTTCAAGTCAATATATCTCAAAAATAAAATCATATTAGTTGACATACCCCATGTAACACCCCTAACCCTTTTCATCGCCCGAATAAGTTAAGAGGCATTACCGGAGTTTACAGAATAATTGTAATAGCCCGATTTTAGGCTTAGTCGGAACAGTGGTTTCGGGACCACAAATCCGACGAAAAAAAAATGTAATGGCTTGAATTTTCAGAGGTGTCGGAACGGTGATTCGAGATCACTAAATTCGACAAATGGGTAGAAAATATTATTAATTTAGTAAGTATAAGTTAAATATGAAGTTAGGAAAATTTTTGAAATAGTGAATAGTGCACTAGAAATAAATATTAAAATAATTAGAATCGAAATGAGGTATCAAGACCTCGGGGATTTTAAACTGAGCCATAAATATTTTTATAAATATTTATGGAGTGTTAAAAAGTTAGTATTAAAGTTTCGTTAAGAAATTTTAAAGTTCCGATAATTAATTGAACAAAAAGGACTAAATTGTAACAAATGCAAAATTTTGGGAAATAATTAAATAGCTTAAATGATAAAAGGAAGAGGGCTTAAAAGGCAAATAGACCCAAGGTCTATTTGGGCTGGACGGCAGAGGCATGAAATCAGCAAGAAAGTAAGGAGAATTAAGGGCAAAATTGGAAAATTGCAAAATTTGCTTAATAAAGTTAGGACCCAAGTGGAATTATCTAGATTTCTCTTCATTTTTCTGAATTCTCATCAGCTAAAACACCATGGAAGGGCTTCTTCAAGCTGGTTCTTCATATTTTTATTACAAGTAAGTTCAATTCTTGACTATTTCTTGAAATTTTTGTATTTTTATGACTTTTACAACTAGGTCCACTTGTTAAATCCATTAGTTTTTGATTTTATGAAAGAAGTTGAAAGTTGATATGAATATGTGCTGGAAGTATATGATGATTTAGCATGAAATTAGAGTTTTAAATTGTTCATATGCTGATTTTATTGAAAGAATTGAATAGAAAGTGAATGTTTGGGACCTAATAGTAAAAGAGTTTGAAGATAGAGTTATATGTGGAAATTCTGAATTTCAATAGTTGTGTAACAACTTATAATGTCTAGTAAAGTACTAATTGAGAAAATTAGATTAATTGAGGGGTTAATTGAGAAAGGACCGAATTGTATAAACTGTGAAATTTGGGGCAAAATGGAAATCAACATTTTGCACTAAAGCAGTTTTGGACAGCAGCAGTAGTGTAACTTTGAAAAATCATCAAAAATTGTAGAGATTGAATTAGAGGATGAATAAAATATGAAACTAAAGCTTATTTAGTCTAGTTTCTTATAAAAGAAATGATATGAGCAATGGAATTGTAAATCATGAGATATAATAGATTTTGTGAGACAAGGTCAGAATGAATTCGGGTTCCCCTGTTCTGACTTTGGAAAATCATTAAAAATTGTACAAAAATGATTATGAGTTATAGTTTATATGGTTAGAATCTTTAATGAGTCTATTTTTAGAAGAAACAAGCTAAAACATCATCCGAATTCTGTACAATGAGATAATTAATTTTTAGTGAAGAGTGGTCGGAACTGTCAGACAGCGAAACAGGGGAAACTTTAAAGAATAAACTGTACTATTTGGCTGAACCAAAAATTATGAAAATTTTATGGTATGAAGATATGTGAGTCTAGTTTCAGGGAAAATTAACGGATCTTAATTTGGAGCTCTTTAGCTCTGGATAAAAATAATTTAGTGACTCTGACTCGGATAAACAGCTTTGAATATACATGTTAGTGAATATTGAAATTATGGTTAATGTTGTTTAAGTGTGTTATACACATTAAGGATGTGGAATGGAGAGGAGGAGGAGGAAAACTGGGAAATATATGAATGATTCGTGTATAAATGGTCATATGTTTGATTATAACTCATAAACGATGAAATATGAATGATGCTTATTTTTGTGGATTATTGGTCATGGTTTAAGCTCATGTGTGAAAATAAAGTTTCATAGTATGTGTGTATGGTATATTCAATATATGATTTGGCATGAAATAATACCATGAATGGTTTATGAATTAACACATGTTGGTAAGCCTGATATATGAATAAATGATCAAATTGAGCGGAACGCCGGATTTGAGTACTTCTGATCAAGTGACAAAGTGATAAGTGGTAGCTTTAGCTACACTTATCTGATCAAGTGACAAGTGGAAAGTGATAAGTAATAGCTTCGGCTATACTTATCTGATCAAGTGACAAAGTGATAAGTGATAGCTTCGGCTACACTTATCTGATCAAGTGACAAGTGAAAAGTGATAAGTGATAGCTTCGGCTATACTTATCTGATCAAGAGACAAAGTGATAAGTGGCTACACTTATCTGATCAATAAACAAAGTGATAAGTGGCTACACTTATCTGATCAAGAAACAAAGTGATAGGTGGCTACACTTATCTGATCAGGGACAAGTGATAAGTGATCATACGTAAGACCATAGTTATACTATGGCAAAGTGAAAGTGAAGTACTCAATTTTCTGTGACCGTTCCGTAATTTGATTAAGGATGGTAAGTGACAAATGGGCCCAAAAGAATTAAAGTAAATGGATAAGTGGTAGTGTATTTATATCGGGACGATGTTGTTATTCAAACTAAAGTGATATTTTCATTGCTAAATTGAGAATTACATAAATGTGTTATTGAATGGTATAATCAATAAACATTGAGTTAAATGGTAAATACGTATTAGTTTTGAATTTGATGTCATTGAATTGTACGTGAATTAAATGGAAATTGCTAGTGATATGATTTAAATTATGAGCATGAGAAATTGCGAATTGAATGAAATGGAAATGAAGCATTAAATTGCATGAGTATGTATCGGGTCTCGCAGGCCCTAATTATTATGACTATAATATTTTGAGGATATATTGTGAAAAGTTATAGAAACATGTTAATTATTTTGAAAGTTTTAATTTTGATGAAATTTTATAACTCGGTTAAATACGTTTACAAGTGTATGTGTTTTGGTAATGCCTCGTACCCTATTCCGGTGTTGGATACGGGTAAGGGGTGTTACAATAATTGCACATAATTCCACTATTTACTTATGATCATATCAAAGTTGTCCACTCAAATCATCGTCATTAAATTATTTATATCTTGAGCCATGAAACTTCGAATTAAGATTCGCTAAATTTCCCTAAAACTAGGCTCACGTATATTCTTACCATAAAATTTTCAAAATTTATGGTTTAATTTTATGGTTTAACCAATAAGTACAGTTTATTCTTTAAATCATCCCTATTCTGCTATCTGACAGTTTCAACCCTTCTTCACTAAAAATTAATTATCTCCTCGTACGGGATTCAGATGAGGTTCCCGTTTGTTTCTATTGAAAATAGTCTCATTAAGAATTTTAAACATATAAATTCTAACACATAATCATTTTATACAATTTTTAATGATTTTCCAAAGTAAAAATAGGGGATTCCAAAATCACTTTGACCCTATCTCATAAAAATTTAAATATATCATATATGAATTTTTTTTGCTTACACCGTTTCTTCTAGTAAAACTAGGCTCAATAAGATTTAATTTCATATTTTATTCAACCTCTAATTTGATTTCCAAAATTTTTGGTGAATTTTTAAAGTCGGACTACTGCTGCTGTCCAAAACCGTTTTAATGAAAAATGTTGATAACTAAGTTTATAACACCTTCACTTCCTTTCAATTAAACCCTACACGTGTCATATAAACCTTAAGATGCACAATAAAATTTACCGAAGTAATATGGATAGTATGCCCTGATGTGTTGATCCGATCCACCAATTTCACATCAATCTACAAAGAACATTAAACACACATGAGTAAGCTTATGTAAGCTTAGTAAGATTTTATATATAACTTTAACTCTTCTAAATTTCTTTATTATCATTTGCATTTCTTTACTTTCCACACTTATCCCATATGCCTAACACACAAGTCATAATCATATCATTCAACCATGGTCACAAGCTAGTGCATTTAACCAATGTCTTTTCTTCTTCTTTTTTTTTAATTGATCGCATGATAAGTCATTTCATAAAAAAAATTGCATAATTTAAGCCTTACCACTTCAATGCATTATATAAATAATCACATTACCATTCCGTCAATGGCCTGACACTTGCCTAAGCATCAAGCAACCACACTAGTTAGCGTACTTGCACATATTACATATAAATTCAACTTTGATAAACTTATTTTCTCGACATGTCACACTTGAGTTTATTACAACAACCATATCATATTTCATTTGTTTCACAAATGTCTCAATTCTCATGCTTGCTATATAAATAGCTTTTCACAATTTATTTCACATTTCATTATACAATTGCAATATCCATTCCATAGTCATTTCATGAGTATATAACTCATATATTCCATATATTTGCAACATATTTCACATTCTATTTTCAATTCACTATTTCATATTCTTAGCCCAAAGTAGACTTTATAGAACACACTGTATATACGGAACAAATACAGAGGTGCATTGTTATGCACTAATGAACAGATAGCACTAAAGTGTTATACAGAGAGCACAAATGTGCTAATCAGAGACCACTAACATGCTAATAATCAGAGAGCACGGATGTACTAATAATCAGAGAGCACTGACGTGCTAATAATCAGAGAGCATTGATGTGCTAATAATCAGAGAGCACACTAAGGTTCCTTAATGGCATACCATTAATATCCTAGTAGTTCTAATCTCATCTACTTGGGCAAATTATATTATGCACATATATCACTTTTACACTTTTCGCATAATGCTTCTATATACTTTACAATTTAATCCTTGCACCGATAATCCGTATACTTATATCTTCACTATCGTTAATACATGTAATATATTTCTAAATTCATTATTCATCCATAATTCACTAATAATCTGTATCATGTATTTCACATATCATTTTTATATATTTTGTATTTTAGTATTTAGCACAAAATTTTATGTATCAATATATATTACTTTTAATAACACATATAACATAATTCAATACTAACACATATTTCTCATTCAATTCCATAAAGTTACTTACCTCAATATTTACTTAATTAAGCTCAATATCAAATAATAATCAATTTCAATATCTTAGGTCCATTTATCGCTTACTTTTCTTAATCAATTTAGGGAACAATTACAGAATTGAGTACTTCCTTTTCCCAATGTTTTGCACATAATCACATATCACACATCAAAGCCATAGCCCAGCTATGGTTTTACACGGAAGCACATATCACACCGATGCCATATCCCAGATATGGTCTTATAAGGAAATCACATATCACATATTGCCATGGTCCAACTATGGTCTTTTCCGTCAATGCTTATGAGTCACTGAACGAAAGTACTCAATCCAATGTTCCACTAAATTAGAACTTTTATTCAAGCATTCATAATTTCACAATTATCTCAGTTTCATAACATTCATATACAATAGCATACCATAGCATTCATGAAATTTTCATAACAAGTCATTAAATTTAGCCATATGAACTTACCTGGGCCAATCAATAGTATTTGTAAAAATTCAGGGACTAGTTTGATATTTTCTCTTTTTCGCGTTTATCTTCGGATTCTCGATATAATATAAAATTTTCCATTTATTAGCATCCAATTCAATACTAATTCACTTCGAAATTTATGCCCTTCAATTTTCAAAATTACACTTTTACCCTAAAATTTATAGTTTTTACAATTTAGTCCCTACTCAATTAAAACTTTAATGGAACTAATTTTTCCTCAAATAACACTTTATCTAATCATTCTAGATTAGGCTATTATCATCTTTATTTATTCCTAATTCCAATTTAGTCCTTTTCTTTTTCTAATTTTCCATGGATGAATTATCAAAAATATCTAATAAATTTTCTTAATGGTCTAATTACCATATAAGGACCTCAAGTTTTGAATCCCATAGCTATTTGATACTTATAGCTACTAGAACTCAACTTTTACATTTTATGCAATTTGGTCCTTTCTATAATTAAACATGTACTCTGTAAAATTTTGTTATCAAAATTTTCATAAGTCTTTCCTATCATAATGCAGACCATGCAATATTATTAAAATAAATTTTCTTTCTGACCCGGATTTGTGGTCCCGAAACCACTATTCCGATTTCACTGAAAATGGGTTGTTACATGTTGGTCACGTAATGACCAGCCGGGTAATGCAGAATGACAGATTGCTTGTGGTTGGCGTTTCTCAAAGCTTGCCATGTTGTCACGTGTCCAAAGGAAGGAGGGGTATAACAATGTTATAAAGTTTAGTTTAATAATCTATGTCTATGAGGTTTTATCTAGTGAGAGTTTCACTATAATTTTTTGGTATAAACTATAATTTAATGTAAGCTAATCCTTTTATTGTTGTAGTCTCACTTTTAAACATTCACAATGAAAACTCTCAAAACTTATAAATTTTACCTATATTATGACTCAGAAAGTTTTTTTTTTTGGTGAAAAAGTAAAATAAGTAAGCTAAATACATAAACTAGACCATCCCCTCCAATGGGGAGATTTCAAACAAAATTTATTCTATGTTGGACTAATTTGACTAAACGATCAACTTCTTGATTATTCTCTCTAGAAATGTGTCGAACGCTCCACTTTTTGAACCGTGATAACATCTGATGGATTCTCCTGATTAAGGTAGAATTGGACCCTTCTGAAGAATTCTCCTGAATAGCTATAACCGCCTCAAGATAATTAGATTAAATAATCACCTTGTCATATCCCCGCTTAATAAGACAATCCAGCCCGTCCAAAATACCCTACGCCTCCGTATAAAAAGCAAAACAATTTTCCAAATATCTATTAAATCCAAAAATTCACACTCTATTTGATCACGTACTATTCCCTTGCCGTGGCGAAACCAGCTTCTTACTCAAAAAGTAATTTAATACATTGAATCTACATAAAAATTCAAAATTTTATTTTTTAATATGACATATCCAATTTATTTTTACAATAAGTATACATGTACTCAGAATTTGATTTACGTGCTTTAGATATGCTTAACATGATATTTGAATGCATTAAGCCAACAACTAAACAGAAAAAAGAATCAGATTGATACAATATTGATATTTCAAAAATTCAATTTGAACATTTTTTAAGTTTGAGATCATTTTAAATGAAGGATATAGTTTGTGAACCTTCGGTGCTTTAAACCTTAAAAAGTTAAAATTTAGATTCATTAATTAATATAATCTTTATATATATAACTACAAATGTTGTCATCTATGGTATAATCTAAACTTAATCTTGTATCATACATTTTATATACGGGTAAACTACACTAGTAGTCACTAAATTATTGTTAAGTTTCTTTTTGGTCACTAAACTATGAAATAAAATTATTATCTAACTATTTGATTTTGTATTTTTTTGGTTACTGATTGTTAAATAGCTAAAGGAAATATGATGTGGCAAGTTTTAAAATTTGTATAATAGCAACTTTAACACTCAAGATTTAGACATTGTGTCAATTTTGTCTTGATTCTAAGAAAATAACATTCAACATTTGCAAATTGTGTAATTTGGTCTCTTTTTTTTTTTCTAGTTTTGCTTTTCATTGTGACCTTTTTACCTAAAAGTCTAAAAAAAACAAATTTATCAGCTAAATTTGATAATTTTTTTACTAAAAATGGAAATATTAAAAAAACTCAATATAATAGTTTTAAAAGCTGACAAGTTATTTTTCCATTATTAATTAAATGACTGATGACCAAAAAAGAAAAAAGTCGAATAATTGGGTGACATTTTATAATTTTCCATAGTTGGGTAATAAAAAAATTATCAATAATTGAGTGACTACCGGTGTAATTTACCCTTTATATAAAAAGGTGGTTTCATCTTCAAATATTTTTTTGAGTAAACTACACCATTAGTCACTAAACTATGGGTAATCTTCATTTTGGTCACTGAAATATTTGAAAGTTTCCATTTAAGTCACTGAAGTATTCAAAAGTTTTATTTAAGTCATTGAGCTATTAAGTTTTTTAAAAAAGTTTTGCCAGTGGGCTCCAAGTGATGGTTTGACGATCGGTATAGTGGATCATTACCTATCAATGAGGAGAAGAATATACCTTAGACCTAAGTCGATATGACGATCAGTATCGGAGGTCGAAGAAAAAAGTGGTTTGAATTTTGGTTCACAGATTCTTAACGTCCAAAGCTGTTTCATGAAAAAAATATTGAATTATAGAAAAGAAGAGGAAAGAGCTTTTTATTTATGTAGATAGTGTGAATAGAAAAAACCATATAATGTTGATTTTAACAATCTAACGACATTACTGAAAACTTTCAGTTAATATAGTGACTAAATTATAACTGTTTTTAATTAAGTGATTGAAACAAAAATTTCTTCATAATTTAATGACTAAAAATAGAATAGAGGTGAGAGGAAAAAAGCACCTCATAAAATAATCCCAGGTGTACGAAAGGTGATGAAAAGAGAAAAAAGTTGCATAGGTGGGGGTCTTAGCCATTTGTGACCTCATATTTATTTTTCCTCCACCATATAAATGCATCATATTTATATTTGACTCGGTCCATATAATTATGACTTTAAAGAAAAACTAGCACATTTATTAATCATTCTTTGACAAATAAAATACCTAATTTTTATTTTATTTCTCGGTCGGTAGATTTATTTTAGGTGGTAGCGAGAGAAGTTTATAAATTTAAAAATTAGTCTTTATATTTTTATGTTTATAAATTTAATTATTTTAAATTTTAGATCCATTTGTTAATGTTATTTTTTTTGTTAAATTTATTAGTGTGATATTTTAAAATAAAAGAAATACTCGTTTGGTAGTTATGTAATTAAAATAATAATATTAACAATTGGGTAAACTATAAAAATAGTCACTTTTGTTTGCCTCATATTACATTTTAGTCACTTATGTTATCGTTTTGTTACAACGTGATCACTCTATCATTAAGTTCCGTTATCTCCCTACGTGGCAGTCTAAATAGGTTTTAATCGCTAACTTAGATGTCCAATTACTGGGATGAAAATATGTTTTTAATTAAATAAATTTAATTTAGATTGTCACGTAGGATCTCTGTTAGGGAGGTAACAGAGCTTAACATTGGAGTGAACACTTCGTAACAAAACGATAACGAAAGTGATTAAAACGTAAAATTTCAAATATAAATAACTAAAATATAGTCTGAATTAAACAAAAGTGACTATTTTTATAATTTACAATAAACAATTGTACTAATTCGTAAAATCTGGAAAGTAAAACTAAATTAAAACACATGGGATTTTCTGTTTTTCCTGACTTTTTTAAAAAATGTCCTATCAATAGAGAATCGACAGCGAGCACAAAAGGCTGCTGTTATTTTGGCGTATAAAACGGATGAAATTGAAAAAAAAAAGACAAATAGATAGAAACAATGGGAAAAAGAAAAAAGCCTTAAAAAAGTGGAGTAAAATAAAATACTTTTAAATTAAATAATAAAATTAAGGTTAGAAATTTAATCTCCTAAGGTTTAATTAGCCGTAGCTACCAAAATTGGGCAAGTGTTGGCCTGAAACTGGATACTGTTTTATTTTTGGGTAAATTCACTCATGGTCACTTTTGTTTACCTTAGGTTACGTTTTAGTCACTTATGTTTGAAATGTTACGTTTTAGTCACTTATGTTATTGTGTTGTAACATTTTAGTCATTGAGCCGTTAATTGTCGTTAACGGTATAACGATAAGCTAATGTGGCGCTTTAAATATCATTTCAAACAAAAAAATTAGGTTAAATTATACAATTGGTCCCCATATTTTTCATTTTGAGCAATTTAATTTTTTCTTTTATGTTCTTTTAACTCTTTTTTTTCATTATTTTCCATTCTCTTCTGCTTTTCCCTCTATTTTCCTACCTTCTCCATTTCTTTCAACATATTAGGAAGTCGAATTGGCAGTGAAGAAAAAAGCTTGGTA
This sequence comes from Gossypium hirsutum, assembly GCF_007990345.1. Lineage (NCBI taxonomy): Eukaryota > Viridiplantae > Streptophyta > Magnoliopsida > Malvales > Malvaceae > Gossypium > Gossypium hirsutum. Next base: position 60,310,271 of record NC_053448.1, on the reverse strand, counting down.
TGGGTTTAATGGGTTTTGGTTATAGACAATGATGGTTTTCGACTTCCTACTTATTTTTTCACTGCCAATTCGACTTCTTGATATGTTAAAAGAAATGGAGAATGTAAGAAAAGATAAGGAGAAACATAAAATAATGGGAAATAATTAAAAAAATTAAATATGAACATAAAAAATTAAATTGCTCAAAATGAAAAAATATGAGGATCGATTGTATAATTTACCCTAAAATTTTTGTTTGAAATGAGGATTTAACATGCCACGTCAACTTACCGTTACACGGTTAGCGACAATTAATAACTCAGTGACTAAAATGTTACAACACGATAACATAAGTGACAAAAACATAACATTTCAAACATAAGTGACTAAAATGTAACCTAAGGTAAACAAAAGTGATCATGGGTGTAGTTTATCCTTTATTTTTTTGGTAATATTAGGACATAAATTTTTATTTTCATTTGGATGTCGACTTACAAATATCTCTACCACTAAATTATTATTTTTATTTTTTAAATATTTAATTTATTACTTTAACCAATATTAATAAAAATATGAGATTAATGAATAAAATCAGATATTTCTAAATATTAGAATAAGAAGCATTTCAATGGAGCCACCTGCACGGCGGTCTATAAATAAAAGTGTATTTTGAGCTTGAAAATGGGGTACTCAATTCATTTCAATGAACTTGAATGAAATAAGTAAGTAAATATTGCTCTCAACACTCCCTCGTCTCCACCGTCGCCCCTCTTCTCTTGTATTTCCTTTTGGGGATTCCGATTTGGGATATGGATACAAAGGTACTTTCCTCTGGAATCCGATATTCTAACTTACCGGCAAATTACGTCAGACCGGAATCGGAGCGTCCCCGTTTATCCGAAGTCTCTGAATGTGAAGACGTCCCTGTTATCGATTTAGGGTGTGAGGACAGAACCCATATTATTCAACAAATTTGTCATGCCTGCATGCAGTATGGATTTTTTCAGGTATGAAATTAATTTTCTCAATATCATCGCCTCTGTCTTTTTCCCTTTTTAGTTTTTTTGTAATCATCGATCGTATTATCCATTTTTCCAGGTAATTAATCACGGAGTTTCCAAAGAAACAGTTGAAAAAATGTTGCAAGTAGCACATGATTTCTTTGAGTTGCCATTAGAGGAGAAACTGAAGCTTTACTCCGATGACCCTTCTAAAACAATGAGACTTTCCACTAGTTTTAATGTGAATAAAGAGAAGGTTCATAACTGGAGAGATTATCTAAGATTACACTGCTACCCTCTTCACAAATATGTCCCTGAGTGGCCTTCAAATCCTCCTCCTTTCAAGTAAGTCCTTCATCTTCTTCTTCCTCGCATATACTGGTTTTGCCTCACCTTTTTTCTCTTTGAACAACGGCTATAAAATATTGAAAATCGATGCTCTAGTTAGGCCCATTTGTCATTTCCATTGTATCTGTCATGCATGTTCTAATGATATGATTCAACTATAAGTTGAGTACTAAATGCATTATTTATTTTTCTTCAAAGGAGTAACAACCTAACATCTTTAAAATAATGTCTTTGGCATTATGCATGGAATCACAGTTAACAAAATAGTGCACGAGTCTTATAATTTTCTCTTACTTGATTTGAGCACATGATTGATAAGTTATTCTTTTAAATTTTTTAAATTTAAATAAGATCTTCTGAATGTTCTGATACTTTAATACTATATAATTAATTTTATATTCGATAGATCATTATCCATATGAGTTTTTTTTCCTTTGTCCCTACTTGATAAATTTTAGTACTTTTTAAGGTGACCTTAAAGGTGGAATTTTAGTGTTCTTCCTTTTGCTAATTAACCAAGTCATAAAGCATACTACATATCAAAGGAAAAGTCAAGTCCCCTCTCTTGAATTTTCCCGCTATTGATCCCCTTCTTGTAATCTACATATGGTGTGCACTTGGACATGTGGTCACGTGGTTTCCCTAGGAGTTTGTAGGTGGTGGTGTATTGTGACCACTACAATAAACATTACATAAGCATGATGATCTAAGGGTTGTTTTAGATTGGCCTCCCATGGATGGATGAGTTTTGGTATGTATTTGTTGCTTATTCCATCACCAATAAAGCAACAATTACACAAAGTCAAAACTTATTAACGCTAATTAAGCTAATTAACGTTACTATTGGTTGGTAAAGGCGACGACATGAAGAAAGATTCAAATCTATCACTGAAAATAGAAAAAAATGTACTTTATTACGAGTAAAAAGTAGATGGGAATATTCCGATTTTGGATGAACGAAATAATATTTATTTAATTAGACATCAAAAGTTTTCGTATTCGGAAAAGGTTAAATAAGGTGCCTCTTCAGGAATTGGAAGAGTTAGAGCACGACTTAAAACCTACGGATGAAAGATGTCAGATTTTCAGATTTGGTTGCATGGAGTTTCAGGCTGTTGTCCGGAGAACAACCAAAATACCTGTCGGAAAATCACAGTAAAATCACTTTACCAGTTGATCTTCAGGTTTTTGATTTTTTAAAAACTCCATTGAGATAATAACAGAAAAATTTGTGTTTTGAGTAGAGGGGTAAAATACGAACTCTTAATGGTAATTTTACCTTAATTGATCACGTATCTATACTTTTGGTCCAAAAGCAAATGTTATTCTTAGATTCATGACAAAATATTATAAAAATATCTTCTTCCATGGGGGAACACATACACGTAATAAAGAGAAAAAGTTGCTCTTTTGATAGTGAAGTAACAAATTTAGCATTAAAGAGTGTACAACTCGAGCTGGATGTTGATGCCCGAATTTATAGTTACCTTAAGCCAAAATCGAATGAACACCGAGTATTATCGGTCTCACCGTATATAATTGGGTGGAGAGTGGGCCAATTGCCTTATCTGGTTACATCTATCAGCTCAGACAGTGATTCAATCAGGTCTTTCTTAACCCTTCACTGTCAAGCTCCATTAGCGGAACAATAAACGATCTACGGTGATGATGGCAACAAAACCTGAGAATAGAACCATGAAACTAACTGTGGAGACCGAGTCGGTATGGCTTATGATAAGAAGATTTTTAATTAGTGGTAACACTCGGCGGTGATAATGGTGATGTTGATGATGAAGTTGACATTTGACAATTGCTTTTGTGGGGGTGAATAAAAGTCCTAATGAACTTTTTTTTTATATACTCCACGCAGTGCATCTTTTTTTTTATTCGAATCCAACTTTTCAGACTGCCATCATCCAAACGTATATTTGGTATCATCATCTTTTTATCTGCATCTGCATATTTCTTTTTCCCTTCTATTGTTGTTATACATCGTTTTCGAAAGGGCCTTTTTATGGTGTTTTTATTATTGCATTATTATTGGTTAAACACTTCCCCAATCAGATCACTTTTATCTGCCCACTTGATCTCTTTTCTCTTTTTGGATTTTCTTCATGTGTTTCCAATGGACCCTATTTTGTTCTGAAATTAATATCAAAATGGGCTTTTTCCTGTTGAATTTTCTAGGGATATTGTAAGTAATTACTGTGTAGAAGTTCGAGAACTTGGGTATAGATTACAAGAATTAATATCCCAGAGCTTGGGCTTGGAAAAAGACTACATTAAGAATGTTCTTGGCGAGCAAGGCCAGCATATGGCTGTCAACTATTACCCACCATGTCCCGAACCAGAGCTGACTTATGGATTGCCTGGACATACAGACCCCAATGCTCTTACAATTTTGCTTCAGGACTTACAAGTTGCGGGACTCCAAGTACTCAAAGACGGCAAATGGCTCGCCGTTAATCCTCAACCGGATGCTTTTGTTATTAACATCGGTGATCAATTACAGGTAAACCTAATATTCCACTTTCAAAGGTAGCTAAGTATGATCAAGTGTGACATGTATGAATGGTTGCAGGCATTGAGTAATGGGAGGTACAAGAGCGTGTGGCATCGAGCGGTCGTGAATGCCAATAAGGAAAGGATGTCAGTTGCTTCTTTCCTCTGCCCGTTTGACCGTGCCTTGATCAGCCCCGCAAAGCCTCTCACCGAGGACGGATGTGAAGCTGTATACAGGGATTTTACTTATGAAGAGTACTACAGTAAATTTTGGAGCAGGAACTTGGACCAAGAACATTGTTTGGAACTTTTCAAAAACTAATATCGGCTTTCGTCCCCGCCCGCTTCAGATGCTTGACTTCTATTGTTTCCATAGACTTGTCGGTTTTACCTGAATGCCTGTATGCCTGTATATTATTGCAGAATCACTAGACGGCCCCTATTATTATTATTGTTGTTATTATTATTATTCATTGCAGTACGCCATTTTTAATGCAGCATAACTATATTGCTGGCCATCATTGCAGCCATTTTAGCAAGCCTACTCTGTAACTTATGATCCATATGTAGCATGGGATTGTTTTGTACTGATATTGCACTTATCTTTATTATTGTATTCTAGCATACAGCACAACATTATCTGTAATAAAATGATTTTATGCAGATGATTTATATTATCTTTCATGAAAAAGGTTCTTGCTGTTCCTGAAACGTTCCAAATAATTCGAGCTGAGCCAGCTACCGATAGCTTTTCTGCCTACAGGCAACATTTGCCACTTCAAAGCGAACTGGATGCTGGATTCACGAAGTTATATACTGATTTAGCTGTCAGGATTTGACAACGATTTCCCGAGTTTTGCAGAAAGAAAATGGAAGCAAAGAAAAGAGGTATTTAAACAATCATCTTCTCCATGAATCATTCTCAAAGTAGAGGCTTTATGCCTTTTAACTTTGTTTAATAGTTACAGTAAGGTAGTGGATATAGTATGGTATTTCTTCTACGTAAAAACCATGAAATTTCGTTCTTTATTGTTTTCTGTCAAACAAAAAGTATGTAATTCCAGAAAATCCACCTTTGAGACAACAATCACCAAGCTTCAGAATCCAAAAGCATGTAAGATTCAAACACTTTTGAGAAACTCCATGATGTTGGTGCCAAAAGCGGAGCATTTGATTTGGAAGCCTTGAAATCCCGCACCCGTTGCTAGTGCCTTGAATTCCTTTGCGGTCCTCTCTTTCCCACCAGGGTTGTGAGCCAACATGATGCAATCAATATGGACAACCAACTTCGTGGCAAGGCTAGGATCGGGGTAATCAGGAAGAATGCATTCGGCAACAATCACTTTCCCGTTGTCTGGCAAAGCTTCATAGCAGTTCTTCAAAAACTTGGCGCAGTGTTCGTCGCTCCAATCATGACATATCCACTGCATAAGCACATACATGTCAAGAACATAACATAATGCGGTAGGTAAAACTTAGTGGGGGCACTGAGCATACCTTCATGAAAATGGCATCTCCTTTTGGTACACTTACAAACATGTCTCCACCAACATGCTCCACACCTACAGCCAATCCCATTGCAAAAACATGATAAACAGGAACAATGCAATATTGCCTACAATTTGTGAAGAATGGATAATTGCATACCAGGACAGCTAGGAGCATCCTCAATGACATGAGGCAAATCGAAGTTAATGCCTTTTATGGTGGGGTACTTAGAGACGATCATGCTAAGCGTGGCACCGGTACCACCGCCAACATCGACCAATGTTTTTAGTCCTTGGAAACCATCATATGTATCGAGAATCTTCTTCATGGTGATGGTAGAGTGATCAGACATTCCCCTGTTGAAAACCTTGTTGAATCTAGTATCAGTGCCATGGTACTCAAATGCAGTCATACCATAGGCCTTGTTGAATGGAATTCCACCATCCAGCACAGCATCTTTCAAGTAGTACCTGGAAACAGTCCAACATGAAGGTTCAATTAGTACCTCCCCTGAAAATTGTGAAACAGAGAATCGGATCCCCTGAATATTATCCAGCACTGCAACTTTTTTATGTTGAATACATATTATAAAAATTAAAGTTTGACATAGCTGATCAAGATAACGACAAAAAATAAATAAATAAACGCACTCGTTCTACTTTTTCCATATGGAGGTTGAACCAACCCACTTATCCAATAACATGATTGAAATATATATTCTCTCCTATTTACTAACAATGCCTTGGTTTTCAATTTCTAGATTTAAATCTAAACAAACGTTGGGAGTTAGCTAAAATAGCTGTTAAGGCTGACATTTCAAGCAAGCAGAGCATATTCATATTTGAACACTATGCAAAAACTACATATAATCATGAATGATTGTTGTTGTTATCAATTCATCAAAATCAAACTCATAGATAAATGAAAAGATAAACCAGTTAAGCTTAAAGTTTTGAAGAACTGAGGCATACCAGCTCTCCATAAGGACCTTGTCTTGATTCATGAGACTAAGGGCGGAAAGAGTGACACCATCTTCGTTCTTGGTCAAGAATTTGCAGACAGGGCCAAGGCCATAGAGTCTTTCCACTTTGCCATCAGGAAGGGTACGCAAGGAGCAAGTGAGGACGTTGTAGCTAGCCAGGAGACGCAAGATACGGTCCAGCATGACGGGTGCATCAGGGTTGGTGGTGGGGAGCTTGGAAGCCACTTCTTTTGGGGACAAGAAAGCACCTGGACCAGCTTTGGCCATGATCTCCAGCAAGTCAAGTTCAATGGCTGATTTGAGGACCATGGGGAGAACTGATGCACTGGCAAGTTGCATAGCGAATAAGTTGGCTTCCTCATCTGAGACTTGGGTGGGTGTCATTTGAGTTTCACCGATTGAACCCATTGTAATATCTGGTGTGATGAAACTCTAAAAAGAAGAGATTGCAGAGAATAAAGAAGATATGGGCATGGTTGATAACACAAAAGTGGTGTTATATATAATGTTTCGGCTCAACAGCTTTGGTTATGGAACCCAATTTCCTCTCCACACATATAAAATACTGACCCCACTTACCTACCTCTCTCTCTCACCATTTTTCCTCCATTTTAAAGATCACTTACTCCTGTTTATAGTAATTTTTATGGCAGTTCATATGTTTTCGTTTTCAAATTAATGCACTTTTTAAATTAAGATTTTCTGTTTTGAAATTAATCTTTTCCATTAAATTTGTTTAATAATTTAATGTGATTTATTTTAATCAAAATTTTAGTAAATTTATTTTTTATTTGACTATATGTATGATAAGATTGTCAAAAGCATCGAAAGTGATAAAATTATTATGGAGGTTTTTGTACGAAGAACTAGATTACATTTTGTCTCCTTTCATTCAAAAAATAGGTAAATTATTTCTAGTACATTAGATCAAAAAGTAAAGATAAAAATTTCATTCATTTATACGGTTAAAAATTGACGTGGTTGACGAAATAGCTAGACAGTAACACGTGATGTGTCACGTTTATCTCATGCTGTTGTACAATGACTAATTTTTAACAGTAAAAATAGATGGAATTTTTAACAGAATGACTAATTTGCTCTTTAATATAAAGTACAATAATTAATTTACCCATTTTTAAAGTAAAAAAACCAAATATAATTCGACGTCTATAATATTTTTACCAATGGAACACATTCTCCTTCGGCAAAAGTGTTATGTTTTGTTGAGAGTTAGGACAAAAGGTGAAAGTATTTGCAAAGTAAGATTTTATATAATCAAAGTTAACCTTTATTCTTTAAAAAGTGACATAAAAGTTTTTATTTTATTTTATTAGTAGTTTAATTTTTTTTAAAAAATTTATTTATATAATCATCAAAAAAAACTTTCAAAATATTGATATTTTTTAAATAGTAAATATTACTTTATTTAATATTTTTAATAATAAAAAACTTCAATAATTTATTTAATAGTAGAAGGTATATAAATTGGTTTAAAACAAAGTGAACCATAAACTATATGGCCTGCAAAGGGTTGAAGTGAGATTAGTGTTAGTTTAGTTAATTAATGAAGTTAAACTATTGTTTGATGCCAAGTTGCTGTCCAAACTTGTAAAATGAGAAAGCAACAAAAAGAAATGAAATTGTAATATTTAAATTAATGTTTTAGTTATATGCTGAGACAACCTTCAAATTAAAGCCCTGAGTTTTTCAATTTTGTTTGAAATAAGTACATATTATTAATACTACTTTTCTTATAATTATTTTGTAAGGCAATAAAATATAATAATAATTATTAATGAAAGCAGCCCCACTTTAGGTTTTTTGGTGCAATTTTATATCATAAATTCAGGACTTTAGTCTTATTTTTCAAATTTTAAAATTCAAGTTTAACTATTAATATTGTTGAATTTGTTGGTGTGGCATTTTTAAATAATAAAAAAAATACTCACTTGATAGTAATGTGATTAAAAGAATGACATTGTGATGAACTTGAATTTAACAAAATAATTTTAATAGTATTATCAGTTGGACTTATATTTTAAAATCTGAAAATTAAAAAAATTAACTTCTAGTTATAAAAGCATAATGATTAAATTACATGAACTTATATCATATTTTAACCAAATTATAGACACTTTATATCTACTTTTTATTGTCGTGGTAGGAATTTTGTTCAGTGTGACATGAGAATTTGTACTAATATACTAACTTTATATATGAATTTAAAATACCCAAATAAAAATGGATTAATTAGAAAATAGTAAATTCGAACATGATAATTAACAAGGACTTACATGTTAAAAATTCAAATCACTATACAATTATAAAAATTCACATGATTTACAATTATTTAAGTTGGTATAATAAAAAAAATAAACTCAAAATTGAAATTATTTAAATAATAAAAAAACAAATTCAAATAATACAAAAGAATATACATTTTTATTATGAACGTAGAGATTAGAATAGAAGATTGTGGCTTAATTCATAGAGGGATTAGCATTGACATCTCACCCACGTTATTAAGAAAGAACAAAAGGTGGAAGGACATAACATCTCACCTAACTACTGCTAGACGAGTAATAATAGTTGCAATTGGTGACCAGAACCAACATGATCTGACCTCTTTTAATGTAAACTTTACGATTTAAAAAATATTAATATTTTCGAAATTTATATTTACTTCTTGAAAATAAAATATTTCTTATTATTATGGTGATTCCACCCTTTTATGTTGGTTTATTGTCAACATCTCAATTAAAATATCAACGTGATTCCATGTCTTATATAAATTTATGGACAAAAAATATGTCACCATGACCATATATATGCTACAAATACACGTAGCCGAATTGTTTTCGTCAACACGTTATTGTCCTCACCAAACTCTCCCACCAACTCTACGACCTTCCAAGGGGTGAAAGGAAATGCGAAACAAAATGTAAGTTCACATTTAGGGGTCTTTAGTTTAAGAAATGGAAGATTATTTTTAACAATAGAGTTTCGAGATTACTTTATTTGATTTATTCCGTTAAAATGTAAAATTTTTGATAACAAGTGTTCCTTCAATAATTGTGTTATTTTAGGAGACATTTTAATCTTTTTGGGATAAATTCATTTTTCCGATATGATTTTATTTTATTTTATGATAATCATTATATTTTTACTTATGAAAAGTTAAATATTATAAAATAATAATCAAGTCATTCATCATAAAAATAAACAACTCGTGATTACGTTTACTTTTCATCTAGCCAATGAGAGAATATCATTTACCCATTAGTTGAACTTAAATGATGTTATATTGTAAAAGTCGTACACTCAACCCACCAACTTTTTTAAAAAGAAGAAAAATATAATGCAATTTTAACCTTTTTTTTTTTAATTTATAATACAGAAAATTAAATTATAAATAGACTAAAGAAAAAAAATATTTATGGACTAATGAGGCATCTTTTTGATACTTTTAATATTTAATTAGATGAATGATATTTCATTAAATTTAAAAGTAAATAGAAATAATGTTATTATTAATGACAACATTATTCTAATATTCACAATGTATATCAAATTGGCCTTGTAAACTGGATGAGAACATCACCAAATGCTAAAGTAGTTGCATTCATTTATACTAAAATTCCTATCATACTTGTATATGGAAATTATAGATTTAAAATATACATATATATTTTAAATTAATATATAATAAATAATTAAATGTATAATTTAGAATTAATTAATTATAATAACATATGAAATATGTATGATATTAAATTAAAAAAATTAGATTAAATTATGGGTAAATTGGCATTTAAACACAAATACATTAGAAAAATAATACTAAATGCACTACAAACATTTGTCATGATTTCGTTGTCAATTTTGAGTTAGTATTAAGTTGACTTGGTGATACCAACTCAAGTAACAATATTATTAATATATATGTATACAACTGGCAGAGATAACAAATTGTGCATATTAAAAAATGTATAAAAAATTTCAAAATAAAATTTTGCTTGAGTGGTAAATTTAAGGTTTTATTAACTTAATTGGTGTGGATTTTATTAATAGTTTAGATATAAGTAGAATTGATAAGGTAATAAAGTGTGTATAATAAAAATTGAAATGTATAAAAATATCAAAATAAAATTTTACTTGAGTGATAAATTAAATGTTTTATTAATGCAATCAGTTTGGGTTAAAATTCATCACATATTTTTATTAATTTTTTAAATAAAAAATTAAATTACCCTCGAATATGATTTTAAGCATTAAATATTTAATTGATTTTTTAAATATTATAATTTTAATTGTTGTAATTACGTAAAATTTATTATTTTAATTATTGAATATAATTTAAATATTATAAAAATTTCAATTCAAATATTATAATAGATAATTTTTAAATCATAATTAAAACATTTTAAACATATTTAATTTATAATATAGTTTTACCTTATGTAATTAATACAAAGTAACATTATTCAAAACAATAGTTGTTTAACATAATTAAATCTAATATATTAGTTAAGTGATAATTAAGATGATTACAATTATATTCGAGTAATAACCATATTTTACGCAAATAAATTTAGCACAATTTTTATTTACATAAAAAAAGTTTAACTAAAAATTATAATTTATATTATAATTATCACAACTTGTTTTCTTATATTATATGTTTATCATTCTATTTAAGTAATAGCTCTGTTTTAAAATTAGCACAACATCCTAATTTCTAACTAATCATTTTAAATTAAATTATACTATTTTTAAACACATAATAGTGACCACAACTTCTATTAAATTAGAATTATTTTAAAATGTATAATTATCATAAATTTTAAAATATTTAATTTTAAAATGTAAATTTAATAAGATGACTCGTACTTTTATATATTATAGATAGATTATATGTGATTATATACTACTTTTACATATAAATATACATATACGCCCACTTAATTAGGGTTGAAGAAAAGAGATAAAGTGAGGGTGACACCACCATTTTCGCGACGCTGACCGGCATCTGGGTCTTCTTGATAAGGTTGTTTGTTTGAGGACATATATAATATATCATTTCAATATAATAATCCTATAGTACTCATTGTCTATAGTTTCATTCCAAAAGTAATATTAAAAATTTTGTATTATAATAATAAATTAATTAAAAAGCCACATATCCAGTTTTTTTTATATTGTTCCTGACATTTTAAAAAAAAACCACCTATAGTTGATGGCATAATGATCTTATATATACACACCTAACGTGCGTCTCGGCCCAAGGCCACCACAGGTATATATGTAGCTGGGCTTTTATATTGTCGTATCATGGATTTATCTGAAATGTGAAAGCCCTGTTTCGGCCCGACCTTGATACGTTCATTTGTCGTTTAAGCTTGAACTAATTTTATGGTTAAAAAAGAGGAGCATGAATAGTTTCAGAAAAATAAAAATAAGAAACTCAAAACGGTATCCTTTCCGTTTCCCGAGGTGTATTTACGGCAAACCAACGGTTCTTTAATGTAGTACCGAAGATAATTGGCGACGCCATCAACAAGAAGCAGAAGGGAAGAAACAATGGAGGGTAAGGAAGTAATAGTCATATCATCATCGCCTGAGAAAGATAGGATGCTAAGCAACATTAGCTGTAAACAGGAGGATGATGATGGGAGTACTTTACTGAAAAAGAACATGGACATGATGGAGGATTGTTTTATTCTTGATTTTAACCCTTTTGATTCGATGAACATTGCCAAGCTCTCCTTCACCATCCAGGACGCCCATGATGATGATGATGATGATGATGATCTCACTGTCGTCGCTGAGAAGGGCAAGGTTTGTCTTTATTCCTTTTGTTTATATGGGTATTATGTTGTTGTTTAAATTTGTGATAACGTTAATGACAAAATTTTGAGTTGAATATAGGTTGCTTGTAGAGATTATCCACATTCAAGGCATCTTTGTCTGCGATTTCCCTTTGATAAAACACCTCATGAGAAGCACTGTTACCTGGTATGTACTATAAAAACACTCTTTTACTTTAGCTTTGTTTGTTATATGGTCTGAGCATTGGCATTTGATGAAATAGTTGTGGGTGTATTCATTGCAGTGTTACTGTTATGTTTGTGATTCAGTGGCGCCCTGTGAGTTTTGGACGATACATTGTCATGCATCAGAGCATGTTGAGGATTGGAAGTCCCAAAGGGAATTGACGAGACTGAAAATTCGGCGTCAAATTGGCTTCTAACATGTAATGACAAGTTTGAACTGGGGATGTCTCAATGTAGGTGGCTTAACATTGTTATATTTTTGTAAGGATGGAGTCATTGTCAAGTGAATGAAATACCCGGTCGAGAAAAACTTGAATTGGTCATCAAATTAAACCGGAAAATATCATTTTTCCCCTTTATTTTCAAGTGATGAATTAAAATTTGAACATTTGGCATCTTATTAATTCATATATTAGAGCCCATTCTATTAAACTAAACACATTATTCTCAATACCATAAGGAATAATAATTAAGCTTTTTATTAGTAACTTAAAAATCATGGTTCAAATCTTGTTGCCAAGGCCTTAAATTCCTTTTCAGTCCTCTCTTTCCGACCGTGGTTGGTAGCCCACAAGGTGCAATCGAAAAGTCTAACGGAAGAATACTATTGGCAACAATCATTTTCCCATTGTCTGGCACAGCCTCATAGCACTTCTTCAGAAACTTAGAGCAATGATTGTCGCTCCAATTGACGTATATCCATTAATTGCATGCATCAACACGTACATGTCCAGAGCGTAAGTTATGATTTCATCAAGATCAAGTATTCTTAATTTACATGTTTCTCTGACTCACCTTCATGAAAATGGCGTCTCCTTTTGGAACACTTGCAAACATGTCTCCACCAACATGCTCCACACCTACAACCAATCTCAACGACGTGAAAATCAATCTGTTTCAGCTTTTTAAAAAAATACTTGTGAAGCATGGATAATATCATATATATACCAGGACAGGTAGGAGCGTTCTCAATGACGTGAGGCAAATCAAAGTTAATGCCCTTTATGGTGGGGTACTTGGAGACGATCATGCTAAGCGTGGCTCCTGTACCAACCGCCGACATCCACCAGTGTTTTTAGTCCCTCAAAGCCATCATATATCTCAAGAATCTTCTTCATGGCAAAGATAGAGTGATCAAACATCCCCTTATTGAAAATCTTGTTGAGTTTAGAATCTGTGCGGTCATACCACCACTGGTCTTGTTGAATGGAATTCCATCTTCCAGCACTGCCTTTCAAGTAGTAGCTGATCAAAACAGACAGTCCAACGTACGGTGATCTCAGTCCAACCACAGTTTATTACAACTAAAACGAAGAAGATGATACTTGCTCAAATAAAAAATAGAATAACAAATAAGGAAGTAAAATATTAAAAAGGTGTAGCAGTAGCACTTGCTTACCAGCTCTTCATAATGATCTTTTGTTGATCAGGCCCGGCTCTTCTAGAGGTGCGGTCGGTCAGAGGCTAAAAAAAGTACAAAATATTATTTTCCAGGGTCCAAAATTCTTTTTAAGGGAACAAAAATTTTTTTACCAAATTTTAAGGGGTGTAACAAATTTTTTCTCTGACTTTTAATAACCTAAAAATTCATTTTATTATTTTGTCTAAGGCTGTAAAAATGTTAAGAACTGGCTGGTGTTGATTCAAGAGACTGAGGGTGGAAAGAGAGACACCATCTTCGTTCTTGGTCAAGAAGTTGCAGACAGGGCCAAGACCATACAGTCTCTTCACTTTGCCAACAGGAAGGGTGCGCAAGGAGCAAGTGAGGACTGAGTAGCTAGGCAGGAGGCGAAAGCTCCGGTCTAGCATGAGTGGTGCATTAGGTTTAGTGGTGAACTTGAGGACCATGGGTAGGGCTGATGCACATTCCACCGTAATATCCACTATCAAAAAATAGCCGAACGAAAAGACAACGGTGCAGCAGGAGATAGCAACAAACAAAGTCAAGAACAAAAGGATAATGGAGAGATACCAATCTCGAAACTGGACAAGCACCCTAGTTTTAGACACTGAAGCGATAAATGAAATTGACATTCCAAGCGAATAATGACAAGGAAAGCTGCTGCCTCACCAAACACCAATCAAGAAAAGCCACGATATCAATCAATATGAAAGACGGTGGCGATTGGAGGAACAATGATGGCACCTCAAAATGGCCAAGTCAACTCAAGTGGCGAACTTGCACTTGCCCGCATAAGTCACTCGAGCCAAATAACTTTATAACCTGTGAGGATAATTTTAATTTTTTTTAATTTTGAGTTAATCGATAGAATTATTTATTTTTTAAAATTAATTTAAATAAGAAATTCAGTTTTTTAAGTTTTTGTTTGAGTTGAGTCTCATAATTTACATAATCGATTCATATAAGTATTCTTTTAATCCCTGTCAATTTTTAAAATGAGTAATCTCTCTCTACAAAAGTTACAAAAAAAATCAAAGTAATTTTTAAAAATTTAAAAAATAAATAAATTTAAAAAAACTAAAAAATATATTTAAAAAAGTAAAAAAATTTAAAATAATAATTTTGAGGACTTAAAAAAGTAAATTACCCATTCAAGTTCACCATACTAAAATATTTTTCTCTTATTTTACTTAAAAAAATTTTCAAATATATATGATTTTAAATTTATGTGCTTTAACATGTAATTAATTATATTATAACAATATTTTAATTTGAAATGTTTTATTTTTTTAAATTTAAAAGGTTTTATTCACGATTTGAATTTTGAAGTATACTCATTTTCTCATTTTGATAATTTAAATTTTTTTATCTCAACTTGATATTTAAAGTATCAGTCACTTATAATTTGATACCTAAAGTATGCCTCTGTTATATTTTTTTAAGTCTACTTAAAAAAAATCTTATAGCCAATAACAAAGCACCACGTGGTATCTTTATGTAAAAAAGTATTTTGTTTTATTAAATGTATATACACGCTAAAAATATGAAAATAAAAATAAAAATAAAAGTAAAAATATAAAAAAAAGAAAAATATGATAACTGAAAATAAATTAATTTAAATTAATAATATTATTAAAAACTGTAAAAAAAATTGTAAAAATAAAAATTTTAATTTTTAATTTTTTTATAAAATTCTAAAATTATAAAAAGTTATTTAAATTTCAAAGTTTTCTTCAATTACTTGAAATTTAAAATTTTTTTACTTCTTATAACATTTTTTTAATTTTTATATATTATTTTTACTTTTTAAGATTTATAATTATATATTTTAGAATTTTATAGAAAATATTTTTAAACTTTTTTTATATTATATATGATCTTTTTTACATTTTAACCAATATAATATATATAATATTTAAAAAGGACACGTGATGTATTTTAATAGTGCCACATGGCCGGCCAACGTCAATAAACGATTGGTCTAATTGTTAACACTATTAAATTTTTTCTATTAAATTTGTTGCTCTAACATTTTTTAATTTTAAAAAAACCCACACTTGGCAACAATATAACTAAAAGAAATGATGTCGTAAAGAACATGAATTTAACAAAATATTTTTAACTCTGTTAATAGTTAGACCTAAATTTTAAAATCTGAAAAGTAAAAAACTAAATTCCTAAAATAAATAGAAGAATTAAATTTTAAATTTACGAAGAATAAAATATTTATGGCATATTTAAAAAAAAGACTAATACCTATAGGTTCATTTCAAAGTATGGGCTTGGATATATTATTTTTGGGTTGGGCCTAATATTTCATATGTCGAGAACTAGCAGAAGGGATCCTCCTCAAAACCCTCGTCACCACACAGAACCCATAAGAAGGGCTAATTTCGATTGAGTGTGGACGCCCCTCAAATTCTCTGTTTATCATTTGTATTTTATTCCCTAGTCGGCGAAACCCTATCTAACGAAACTCAAGGATGTCGCCAGCTGCTGTGGTTGAAGCCGCCAATCCTGAGACTGAGCAGGTTCCTTCTACTGAGGAATCCAAGATAGAGCTTCAGGTTTCCCCCTTTTATTTCACTTATTTTATCTTTTTTTTTTGGTTTCCTTCGGATATATGTTAATTATGTATGATTTACAGAGCGAGGAGGCTGTGGTTGAAGATGTTAAAGAAGATGAGAAAGAACATGACGACGACGACGACGAGGATGACGACGACGACGACGACGATGATAAGGAAGATGGTGCCCAAGGTTTATCACATTGTTTATTATTTTCCGGAGTTTTTACTTGATTTATTTCATTTTTTAACTTGGTTTTGGGTTCAAATCTTTATTTTCGTTTCTGCACTATTACTGTTATTGTTATCTCAAATGATACTTTATGAATGAAAGGAAGCTTTGCTGTATTCTTTTGGAATTTGACCCGTATATGTTATTATGAAAGAAACTTGTGTACATCTGTTCAAAACGGCTTAATGTTTTCCAAGTATCAAATGCTCTGGAATTGAATTTCATCCAATCATCTCGTGCATATCTTATGCTTGGAACTTACAGTCTTTGGAATTAGATTAAAGTTTTTGGTGTAAGTTCCTGACCTTTTTAGGTACTTGACTTATCCAAGTTAATAACTTGGATATTTCTATGCAGCAGCCCTTATGGTTTGATTCCAATATTGGTTGCAGGTGCTAATGGAAGTTCAAAGCAAAGCAGAAGTGAGAAGAAGAGTAGGAAGGCCATGTTAAAGTTAGGCATGAAGCCTGTTACTGGTGTAAGCAGGGTCACCATTAAGAGAACAAAAAATGTATGGTATTTGCTGATCTTTTCGATTCAAATGGTCGAGCTACCTGATGAATGGTAATTTATCCTAGTTTCTCTTGGTTTCAGGTGCTATTTTTCATCTCGAAACCTGATGTTTTCAAGAGCCCAAATTCAGAGACCTATGTCATTTTCGGTGAGGCTAAGATAGAGGATTTGAGCTCTCAGCTCCAGACACAAGCTGCCCAGCAGTTCAGGATGCCAGACATTGGTTCTTTGGCAGCTAAGCCAGACACTTCTACTGCAGCTGCTGCACCGGCTGATGAGGAAGAGGAAGAAGTTGATGAGACTGGTGTAGAGCCTAGGGACATTGACTTGGTCATGACACAGGCTGGGGTTTCGAGGGCCAAGGCTGTCAAGGCTCTCAAGAGTAACAATGGTGACATTGTGAGTGCTATTATGGAGCTTACCACTTAGGCAGTCTCTATCGTATAAGTCGGCCCTGGTCGACTGTCAATGAGTGTTTCGAATTAGTATCAATGTTTTAGTTGTTATAGTCAAGGTGGCTAGATTTTTACCCTTCCATTTGTTTCGCTTGTCATTGAGACAGTTTTCTTGGAACTTATGATCAGTGTCACTACAACTGATTGTTTCCTTTGCCCATTTCTATAAGCAAATTTTGCACCTCAATTAAACTGGTTTCATGCAGTAGAGATTTTGGAGCAAATGAATTCATGTACGAGTGTTTGGTCATAAAGTTCATAATTTATTAAACTGGTTTCATGCAGTAGTGATTTTGGAGCAAATGAATTCATGTACGAGTGTTTGGTCATAAAGTTAATAATTTTTGTTGGTTTATGCTTTGTTGTTAGAACCGGCAAAATAATACACTCGTGGACGGGCAGTTCTAGACATGCAAATATTTGATGAAATCACCATATAAACCAGAAAAAAAAGAACTATAAGAAGATTATAGGATCATTGATCTCATTGAAGCAAGGAGTATAATGTTTAGTGAATACTGTGACTGTGCAAGCAAGATAGTGGTGTTACCAAAAGAAACAAAAACCATCTATCACAAAAGAAACAAGATCTTCTATTTCAGAATCCGTGGAAGAATATTCATCATCGTCGTTCTCATCATCTTGTTCATAATTATCAGTGAACAAGTCATAAACCCAGGGGCTCTTAAAAGCCGGCAGTTGCAGGCACCTGTCCTCCAACTCACCTTCCAGTTTAAGATTCCAGCATCCTTGGATGTCAAGGTGGGTAAGGGCCTTGCACTTAGCAAGGATTGCACCAAGACCAGTGTCACCAAAGCAGCCAAACCCGAGTTGAAGATGCTGGAGCAATGGCATTGTATCAGCTATGACCATTGCTTCAAGCTTATTGACCTTTGATGTGCTTGACAATCTTTCCAATTCTTGTGGGGGCATATTTCTCTTTAACTGAGTCAATGATTTACAGTTCTTCCCAAAGGCTTCGATGCCTACGTGAGTTATCTTCAAACAATAGCTGATATCCATTACAGAGGTTTACAAGTGATTCTGCAAACTTAACCACTATTTTGCCATTTACTTCACTCATGGGAATCTCCAACACTTTAAGACACCTTCCACTGAAGAAAAAAATAAGGAAGTAATTCATTCCAGCCACAGTTCTATCAAATATGTTTATATATTTAAGCTGACCAAAAAATTTTGAAGTCTGAAACTATATACAGTCATCTCCATTGTCACTAATCAGTAATACCCTAAACATTTTAACATGAACATTGCGACCATTGGGAGAGAGACCCTGATTATGTTGGTAATCTTACAATCTTTTTATCTTTTTCAACCATTATAAAACAGACATTCAAAAGTTACTTTTTTTACCCTGTTTTTGTTAAAAAGGAACGAAATTTAATGGAAAAAAAGAACTTTTCATTTCTTCCTTTCAGCGACAAAGGAAAAAAGGACCCAACTTTTTTTTTTTTGGAGAACGTATGAAGAAGATACGAAATAAGAGTAATAAATAGCAGTACCAGTTTGCAGCGAAAGCGAAGCCAGAATCACCAAGGCGGAAGGCAGAGAGGCGGCGGAAGGTGCCCTTACGACGGGCGAGCTTCCTGACAGCAGAATCAACGTATTCGACAGCCAGATGGCGGCGGCGGCACCAGTCTTGAATGTCAATGTCGGGCCAGCAGAATGGACCCAACACACATGACATCCAGGACTTGCAAACCAAAGAGGCTGTTGCCACCCTCGCCTCAGCTGGGATCCTGACCAGTATTAGAGCCAATATTTCAGAGTTCAGGTCCTCCCACTTCCCCCATTCTCCATTACTACTGTACATCATCTTTTTTTTTCATTTCTCTCACTCTTTCTTTCCCTATAACAGCCAGGAAACTCACCCTCTGCCATTTCCATTTGAAAGCATGGTATGAAACCTGAAAGTCTAGAGAGAGACAATGACTGGCTGACGCGTGTACTCTTTTTTGTTTGTTTCGTCTTAGGAAAGGGCATGTAATATCAGCCCACATCAAGTCCTCAGCCCATGATTCGTAAAAAAGAGTTTAAAAATTTCAATTAGATCCTATATTTTATGTAAATTGTGGATTTAGTACCTGTACTTTAATTTGATTAATTTTAGTCTCTATATTTTTTGAATTTTAAATTTTTTGTCCTAACCCAATGATAACAGTTAAATCTATTTGGTTAAATTATGTCATTAGTCTTGTATATATGCAAAGTTTTAGATTTAGTCAATGTTCACCAATTGGATCATTCTTAGTGACTATATTTTTTAATTTTCAAAATTTTATTCTTAATGTAAACGACACTCGTTAAATTTATTAATTGACTTTTTGTGGGTAGCATGTGAAAATAATAAACAAACATAACATTACATATATAAAAATATGTTTGACACATCAAATTTTAAAAATAACATAACTTAATTAACTTAATAGTTATCATTTAGTTAGGACTGAAAATTTCAAATTCTATAAGTATACGGACTGAAAATGACCAAATTAAAGTATAAGTACTTAATCCACAACTTGAGCAAAATACAAGTTCTAATAGCAGAATTTGACTAAAAAAACCATCCTTTTTCACCATAATCATCTTCAAAGTTGAAACAAATTTAGGAAAAGCTAGTTTGTTCCAACAAATTGGCTTATGTTCATGTAGTTTAATGCACCACCAAGAATATGCATGTTACCATTTCTATATTTTGTTTCTTTGTCTGATATATATACTTAATGTTATTTCCTGAAGTTTGCTTTGAATATTGATTGCAGGTGCTAATGGAAGTTCAAAGCAAACCAGAAGTGAGAAAAGAGTCAGGAAGACCATGTTAAAGCTAGGCATGAAGCCTGTTACTGGTGTAAGCAAGGTCACCATTAAGAGAATATAACCATACTAAACAAATAAAAGAAGATACGAAAATTTATCGTTCTCGTTGAATTGAACTCAGCCAATTTTCTTTGGACAACTTCTGATTTCTCTAGGAGAGTCATGTCTAAAAGAGTACCTTTAGATAAGAAGCAAAAATTTACCTGCACTATAGTATAATGTTTAATTAATCAAGTTTTGGTTAAGTGAATACTAAACTTGATTACTATATCTGTGTAAGCACAAAGAACACCTAGCGCAATAGCAATTAGCCTGGATGAAGAAACAAGATCTTCCATTCGGAATCCGAGGAAGAATATTCAGCGTCGCCATCATCTTGTTCATCCTTGCCAGTGAAAAGAAGGGGGTCTCCTAAAAGCAAACAGTTGCCGGCAGCTGTCCTCCAATTCAGTTTCCAGTTTCACATTCAAACATCCATGAATTTCAAGGTGGGTGAGGGCCTTACAATTGGCACGGATTGCACCAACCACGCTCACTAAAGCAGCCAAAACCAAGGTGAAGATGCTGGAACAATGGCATTATATCAACTATGGCCATTGCCTTAAGCTCATTGACCGTTGATGTGTTTAATAACCTCTCCAATGCTCGTGGGGGCATATTTCTCTTTAACTGAGTCCATGATTTGCAGTTCTTCCTGTTGACACCATTTTTTTTGATGAAAAACGGGGTCAACTTGGGTTTTGGAAAATGAAAACAAAAATGGGAGTCGCCACCAATCCTTTTTTATGAGGTGTGATTGGATTACCTCGAAAAATGGTTGTTATAATAAACGGTTTGATTTTATTAAAACAACGGTCTTGGTCCACGAAATTTAGAAAACGGGTTCGGGAGTCGGTTACGCACGAGGAAGGATTAGCACCCTCGATACGCCCAAAATTGGTACCTAGTTGATTACTTAATGTCTTAATGTCGAAAATTGAGAATTTAAAAGAATTTTAAAAATACGATCCTTGTATTAAAGTGTTGAAAATTTTGGGAAAAGAGGGGCACGTTCCACGTTAATCGAGAAAGAAAGCATCATATCCAGTAAGTTAGGACACAATGTCTCGAATTCCCGATATGCGAATGACTGTCAAAATTTACTTATTTAAAAGATGTTCAATTATCTTGGATTAAAAAGGGGATCATGTCCAGTGAGTTAAGACACGATCTTTTTTATTTCCGAGATCATTTAAAACTTAAGTTTGAAAAGATTCGTGTAATAAAGTTTAAAAGAATATTCAATTGTTTAAATCAAATGAAGAAATCGCAACCCAATACGTTAGGGCACAATTTCTCAAAATATTAAACATTGAATATTACATGTATTTCAAAAATCATCATCTCGAGAAAACAACGTGTCACATCCAATGCGTTAGGATACAACATATTGAATTCTCGATAACGAGCTTTTTATCGTTTTTTTAAAAGAATAATCTCGATTATTTAGGTTCAACGAAGAAAATCGGAACCCAATACGTTAGGGCTTGATTCTCTCGAAGATCTAAAACACCGAATATTACTTATTTTTAAAATTTCTTTTTTTGAAATCTAAATAAAAAATTTAGTGTAATGGAAATGATGATGATATAAGCAAAATAATACAAACAAAGGCTACTAGGTGAAAATAAATACAGAGACGAACTAATATAATACACAATTATAAGCATATTAAAACATTCATTCTAAATAATGAAAATGTAAATGAAGAAATAAACAAAGAAAATGTATATAACTATAAAAATATAAAATATATATGTGTTATAGAATATGAAAATGTGAGTATTTACATATACATGAGTAGATTATAAAACATAAGAATATATAATAAAAGTATGCACATTACAAGAACGTGTATATGTACATAAATATGAAAATTTTAAGATAGAACAATGTGCATATATATATACTTATACAAATAAAAAAATATGTACATACATATATTATAAAAATTTATTCACATATACATACATGCTTGAAATTGTAAAATAATAACAAGAATATGTATATATAAACATATATGAAACATGAGATGTACGAATGTATGTATATAGGTACGGATGGTAGAAATATAGGCATATAAATATAAATACTTAAAATGTATATATAAATACATACATAAATTATAAAATAGATAATATAATCATGTATATATATTATTAAATATTAGACATATATATGTATATATATATAGTAAGATTTAAAGTTAGAAGACAATAATAAAACATCACATTCAAATGACAAAATAACCAAAAATAAAGAAAAAGGATTAAAATACAACTTAAACTAAATTGACAGGATAAATTAAAAAAATAAACCAAACGTAGGGACTAATTTCAAAGGCGCGAAAGAAGCTAAGGATTAACTGGGGAAATATCCCGCACCAACCAAACGGCGCCGTTCCAAGGAAGTGCACATACATGGTCTGGGGATTAAAATAAAACAAAAGGAAATTTTAAGGCCGAAATTGCGAATAATAAAAAAAATTGCATTGAAAACGCCATAAAGGCGGAGGGGCTTATTTCGCAAATATCCCCTCAAGCCTAAACACGCGGATCCTTGGGGCCCGACGGGTCAACACGCGGGTCATGCTCAATACGGCGCCGTTTTGGAGCCACTGATCAGACTCCAAACGGCGTCGTTTCACAAATCACATATGGGTCAAATGAACCCTAATCCGGCAGCCACCCATTCACTTTCAAAAAAAGAAAAAAAAAAGAAACAATAATAAAACAGAGAGCCCGACGCTCTCCCTTTCTGCGCCTCCCTCGGTCTTTAGGCTTAGACCTCCGTCTCCGCCTCCATGGCCAGTGGCCGGAGTCGCGCGAGAACGGTCTCTCTCTTTGCGGCGTCCCTGAAGGCTAAGCCTTCTCAACCGCGATATCAAAGGGAAAAGGGGTGACACGCCTCTTTCGGCCCAACTCCTACGGCGGCAAGGGTGGGGCTCCGACGCTAGCCCATCGAAGCAAAAGGTACTTCCTTTCCCTTTTAGTTCCGTTTGTTTTATTGAACAATTGCAGAGAAAAAAAAGCAATAAATAAAGATTAAAGTGAATAAGAAACAAGAACAGAGAAAAACGGGAGTCAACCTTTTTGATCTGTTTTTCTTTTTTTCAATTCGAAAATGCAGTGTCCATTTTTCATTTACAAAGATATTGCTTTTCTTTTATATCCCATTTACATTGTATTTTAGTTGTATTCTTTGCATTATCTATTGTGTGCTCCGACTTTCTCTGCCATTTTGCAGGTGTTGATGAAGCTAGGCACGGTGGGTGGCGATGGGACAAGGCAGACGGCAGAGGGAGGGATGCGGCGCTAGGTTTGGCTAGGGTTTCGTTTTTCTGAAACCCTAGTTGGGTTTTTAGGGGAATTGGGCTCGGGTATTGGGCCGTTCAGGTTTTTGGGCTCCGGGTTAGGCTAGTTGGGTTGGTGGGTTAGTTTAATTTGGTTTGGTTTTTGTTTTTTTGTAATTGGGCCCCAGGCTAAAAATTGGGCTTGTACAGCTGCCCCTCTTTGCTCGTTGTCGTGTAACGAGAACAGAGCAAAGACTAAGAAAGACCAATTTTGCCCGGTCTCGTCGATTCTTGACTTCTCTTGACGCTTCTCTTCTTCAAGTAGTTTCATTCCAATCCAATGTGTCGTGTTGCTTCAATCCACTCCACTGCAACTTCAGAGAGATATGTCTTGTAACTTCAATCCATTCTGTCGTAACTTCAGGGGTAAGGTCCATCATTTTGACCCGCTCCACTGCAACTTCAGGGAGATCGGACTCATATCTTCAACCTGCCCCACTACAACTTCAGGGGGATAAGATTCGTGACTTCAACCTGCTTTACTGCAACTTCAGGGAGATAGGATTGATTTCTTTCGTCTACTCCACTGCAACTTCAGGGAGATAAGACTGGATGCGATCTACTCTACTGTAACTTCAGGGAGATAAGATCCTTTATTTTAATCCGCTCCACTGTAACTTCAGGGAGATAGGATAGTGTCTTCAATCTGCTCCGCTGTAATCTCAGGGAGATAAGATTTCTGGCCTCGATCTGCTCCACTGTAACCTCAGGGAGATAAGATCTGAAATTTTTTAGTCTGTTCCACTGTAATCTCAGGGAAATAAGACCTGGTGCGACCTGCTCTACTGTAACTTCAGAGAGATAAGATCCTTTAATCCGCTCCACTGTAACTTCAGGGAGATAGGATTACTATATTCAATCTGCTCCGCTGTAATCTCAGGGAGATAAGATCTGCAATTCTTTGGTCTGTTCCACCGTAATCTCAGGGGAATAAGACCTTTTATAATGAACCTAATTATGCTTAATGATTAAGATGACATTATCAAAATGAAACAAATGCTCCTAACTAGATGTGTATGAATGACATGCAAAATGTCATGAAAACGATTCCTTAATGCTTAGGTTATCATCACACAAAAGCTTATTAAGGCTTTATCACTGACGCGCTACACCGCCTTCTTGCTCGGTTAGCATATCCAAAGAAACACTTAATCTGATTGCCCCCCACTGTGCACGTCAAAGTTCAATCCACTGGGACATAAAATTTGTACCCTCAATCTCCCATTGTAACCCAAGGGTGGAAAGGTATGGCTTTTCTCAATCTTCTCCTATCGCAATTCAATGACATTGAATGTGAAACTCTTTGGTCCTTTACCTCATCCCCAAGGTGTCATACCAAATGCTCATGCAAAATGCAAAATTTTCTTCTCCTAGAAGACCTTTTCTTCTTGCCTGGTAAACATCGTTTTTTGGTTCATTGAAGCTTTGCCACCAACACGACATCTTGTCATTTTGTTCAATCAATGTTTAGACAACAACATCTGAAAAGATAGTCTTTAACTTAGACTTTTCCTTCTTAGATATCTCCAACCTTTAAAATTGGCGTGTTCTAAACAATAGTCCTGTTTCAGGTTCCTATATTATTTAGAACTTTTCAGAGTAATATGCAAAACTTTCGTTGTGAACGTTTTATTAGTCCATTAATCATTATTCCAATGCAACATGTTTGCAAAAAGGTCATAATAATAGATAAGAATAAAGTTGGTTCTGATCATAACTCAAATAAAACATCAAAGATGGCGAAAGAAAGGTAACAAAGAAGTGGATTGAGAATGTGTATTTTCACAAAAAGAAAGGAAGAAATAATGTATTTTCAAGAATACACATAAGAACTAGGTGCCCCAGTTATCGCAGATTGAGTTTCTCTGTACAAACTTTCCGAAGACCCTTCTGAGTTTGACAGGTGTTCAGGAGATCTGCAATACTCTGTCAATGCTTCAAGACGTTGCATATCCTTTCTTGTTGGTTCAAGTAAAGGAAGATCATCATATCCCCCCGATCAAAATTTGATCTGCTCCAGTCCTGATGTTCCAATCCTGCCCAATACTTGAGTCGCCCTTTTCAGGTTTTCGACTCAAGCCCTCTTTGGTCTCAAAGTGCCCTTTTACGGGTTTTCACCTTAGCCTCTCCAAAGTCCCCCTTTTTTTTTTTTTTTTTTTAGGAAGCAAAGCGCCCTTCACGGGTTTTCACTTTGGTTCCGCTTTCTTTCAAGTGAAGTATTTCTTGACGGAATCTGTGTTTACAGGATTTGGTAGACTTTTGCCATCCATCTCGCATAGGATCAAAGCTCCACCGGAAAAGGCCTTCTTTACAACATAAGGGCCTTCCCAATTTGGCATCCATTTTCCTCTAAAATCTTTTTGCATAGGAAGAATCTTTTTTAGTACCAAGTCCCCTTCGCAAATTCTCGGGGGCGAACCTTTTTATTATAAGCTCGCATCATTCGTTTCTGGTACATTTGCCCATGGTGAATAGCCCTTAGCCTCTTTTCCTCTATTAGGTTCAACTGATCGTACCGAGATTGGATCCAATCGGCTTTATCCAACTGTAGCTCAGATAACACCCGTAGAGAAGGGATTTCAACTTCAATGGGTAATACTGCCTCCATTCCATAATCCAGAGAAAAAGGCGTTGCCCCAGTAGAAGTTCTAACAGATGTTCGATAGGCAAGGAGAGCAAATGATAATTTCTCATGCCAATCCTTGTAGGTTTCAGTCATTTTCCCCACAATCCTTTTAATGTTTTATTGGCCGCTTCCACTGCACCATTCATTTTTGGACGATACGGCGATGAGTTATGATGCTTAATTTTAAATTTGCTACAAACTTCAGCTATTGTGCTATTATTCAAGTTCATCGCATTGTCAGATATGATCCTCTCAGGCATTCCATATCGACAAATAATCTCCTTCTTCAAGAATTTGCTGACTACTGCTTTCGTGACATTTGCATATGAAGCAGCCTCCACCCACTTGGTAAAGTAATCAATTACTATGAAGATGAAGCGATGCCCATTAGAGGCCTTTGGTGATATTGGCCCAATAACATCCATACCCCACATGGAAAACGGCCAAGGAGAGGTCATGACGTGAAGAGGTGAAGGGGGCGCGTGTATTTTGTCTCCGTAAATCTGGCATTTGTGGCACTTCCTGGCATGACCAATACAATCTCTTTCCATGGTGGGCCAATAGTACCCAAATCTCATGATCTGTCTGGCCATCGTGAAACCACTGGCGTGCGTCCCACAAATACCCTCATGGACTTCTTTCAAAATTTTCTTGGCTTCCACAGCATCCACACATCTTAACAGTACTTGATCATTCCTTCTTTTATATAACACTTCTCCATCTAAGACATATTCAATGGCTATCTTTCTCAGAGTTCTTTTGTCATTCTCTGTCGCTTGATCAGGGTATTCCCGATTCTTTACATATTGTAGGATACTCTGATACCAAGGACAATCATCTTTTCCCTCCTCCTCAATATTGCAGCAATTAGCCGGGGTCTCAGAGATACTCATCTGAACAGGCCTCATTGCCTCAAGTCTATTCACCTGAATCATCGAAGCTAGAGTAGCTAATGCATCAGCCATTTGGTTTTCCTCCCGTGGGAGGTAATAGAATGTGATATCGTCAAACTCCTCAGCCAATTCAAGAACTAGTTTTCTATAACCAATTAGCTTAGGATCTCTAGTCTCCCACTCCCCTTTGAGTTGGTATATCACCAACGCTGAATCCCCGTATACTCTCAGTACTTTGATGTTCCGTTCAATGGCTGCACGAATGCCCATAATACATGCTTCATATTCTGCCATGTTATTTGTACAATCGAAGTCCAGCTTGCTAGGAACAGGATAATGATCTCCACTTGGGGATACCAAAACTGCCCCAACTCCGTTACCCGTAGCATTTGAAGCTCCATCAAAATTTAGCTTCCACACATGGTCCATTTGAGGATCTGCTTCAGTATTCGCCACATACATCAAGTCCTCGTTTGGAAAATCGAAGTTCAAAGATTCATAGTCCTCCAAGGCTCTACTAGCTAGGAAATCGGCTATTGCACTTCCCTTTATGGCCTTCTGACTGACATATACTATATCAAATTCTGAGAGCAAGATCTGCCATCTAGCCATTCTCCCGTTCAAAGCAGTCGATTCCATCATATACTTTAAAGGATCTAACTTTGAAATCAGCCAAGTCGTGTGATACAACATATACTGCCTCAGTCTTCGGGTCGCCCAGATTAGAGCACAACACAACTTCTCAATTGATGAGTACCTTATTTCGCAATCGGTAAATTTCTTACTGAGGTAGTATATTGCCCTTTCTTTCTTTCCCGTCTCATCATGTTGGCCCAATACGCATCCCATGGAATTCTCCAACACTGTTAGATACAATATCAATGGCCTATCTGGACTTGGAGGTGATAAGACTGGGGTATTAGCCAAGTACTGCTTTATCTTATCGAAAGCCTTCTGACACTCTTCATCCCATTCACCCGGATTATGTTTCTTTAAGAGCCGGAATACTGGATCACATTTCTCTGTCAGTTGTGAGATGAACCGAGCAATGTAATTCAGCCTCCCTAGGAAACCTCGAACCTCCTTCTGAGTGCGCGGGGGAGGTAAATCTTGTATTGCCTTTACTTTGTCTGGGTCAACCTCGATCCCCTTTTTGCTAACTATGAAGCCTAATAACTTCCCTGATCTGGCTCCAAATGTGCATTTGGCCGGGTTAAGCTTGAGCTGGAATTTCTTTAATCTCAAAAATAACCTTTTCAAGACCTGAACATGCTCTTCTTCCGTTCTAGACTTCGCATCATATCGTCAACATAGACTTCGATCTCCTTGTGCATCATGTCGTGAAACAAAGTCACCATAGCTCTTTGATACGTTGCTCCCGCATTCTTCAATCCGAAGGGCATTACCTTGTAACAGAATGTTCCCCATAAGGTAATGAATGTAGTTTTTCTCATGTCTCCAGGATGCATCTTTATTTGATTGTATCCAGAGAAACCATCCATGAAAGAAAACAATGAATAGCCTGCCGTGTTATCTACCAAAGTATCAATGTGAGGCAGTGGAAAGTTGTCCTTTGGACTAGCCTTGTTCAAATCCCTATAATCCACACACATTCGTACCTTTCCATCTTTTTTGGAACAGGGACGATGTTGGCTACCCAATCCGAATACTTGACCTCTTGTAAGAAACCAGCGTCGAATTGTCTTTTGACTTCTTCTCTTATTTTCAACACAATGTCAGGTCTCATTCTCCTGAGCTTCTGTTGAACGGGTTTACAATCCTCCTTTATGGGCAGACGATGCACCACAATGTTAGTACTTAGCCCAGGCATATCTTGGTACGACCACGCGAAAACATCCTTGAATTCTCGGAGCAAATTAATGAGGTCTTGCCTTGTCTTTGCGGTGATTTCAGTTCCAATCTTCACCTCCTTTCCATCCTCTAGGCTCACTATTTCTAATGATTCCCTATGAGGTAGGATATGCTTATCCTCTTGTTCCACCATTCTTAACAAGTCCGGAGATGCATCATAATCTTCGTCATTTTCAAAGTCGCAGGATTCCTCTAAACACACTTCTTGCTCAAAAATAGGCTCCGCGTTTGAGGCGGCGTCACTCATGTCATTGATATCTGAAGACCTATGAGGGCATGTCAAAGAATATACCAGGAATATAAATTTACGAATATGTTTGTGCAAAAGAATTACAAATGAAAGAATTATTTGTAAGACAATCAACCAAATGAAAAATATAAAAGGAAAAAAATGACTGATTGAGATGAACGTAGACACTATTTCATTAAAATAATGATATTTAGGCCCAATGCCTATTTCACAAAAGATTTCATATCGTTTCTAGGCCAACAAACAACAGGAATGTTTTGAGCATTACTCTGAATAAGCCCTAAAGACTACAGGGATTTCTTTAGCAGTCCAATTGTTTAGCTCGCTTCCAGGCTCATAAGGGCAGATCTCCAACAAAGCCCTCCTTTCCGTTGCTTCTATGGCGTTGGTATAAACATCTTCCAACATTCCTCCCATGCCGCTACCGGACACTCCACATTCAGAATGAATAAATCCTCCCGACACAAAAGATGTAGATATGTGGGGAAAGGTTAAAGGCTCACACTTAGCTTCATGTCCATTCAAACGCGCCCTTCTTCTCTCTTGTCTCTTCTCTACTTCTTTCTTCTTCTGTTTCACGTCTGGCCTGTACCCTAAACCAAATCTATCAAACTTTTCCTTCGGCATTGGTGCCTCAATCCTTCCCTGAAGATATTTTCCCAATCCTTTCCCGGGTAAGGCTCCTCTTCCTACCATCAATCGCAATCCCATCTCAGTGGTCCTGGATATTTTCGGTACTGGAATTCTATTTCCCTCCGCAATAAACATCGCGTTCACGAATTCTAACGACCGAAAAGAACATTCTAGTGCCTCATCGTTGATGTCCAATAAGGTGCATCGCTAGTCATCATTGCGATAATATCCTCCTCTGCATCTATTGTTACCAAACGATCCTCCGATACCAACTTCACCTTCTGATGTAATGATGAAGGTACTGCCCCTGCTGAGTGTATCCACGGTCTCCCCAATAGACAGTTGTAGGAGGGTTTAATATCCATTACCAAGAAATCCACCTCATAAGTGACTGGCCAATCCTTAATGGCACCTCAATTCTCCCCATAACTTCCTTTTTCGTTCCATCAAATGCCCTTACTATGCTCTGGCATGCTTTCATGTGCGAACTGTCTATTGGTAATCGACTAAGAGTGGACAAAGGCAATACATTTAGTGCAGATCCATTATCAACCAAGGCCCCCGGGAGTGTGTACCCTTTGATCGGACAGTAACGTGCAGGGCTTTAGTAGAACCTCTTCCTCCGGATGGTATTTCATCATCATTGAAGAAGATAAAATTGTCAGCACCAATATTGTTGATCAACCGATCCAACTTGTTTACCGAAATATCGTCAGCCACATATGTTTCGTTTAGCACCTTTAAGATGCATTCCGATGTACTTCTGAGTTTAAGAGTAAAGCTAATACCGAAATACGGGCTGGTGTTTGTGCAGTTGCTCCACAACACTGTATTCGCTGTGTTTCAAAAACTTCAAAAACTCCTTTGCCTCCTCTTCTTTTATTGGTTCATTTACCAATGGCTCAACTTCTACTGCTTTCCCTTTCCTCTGCTCTTTCTTCCAATCCTCTTCCCTGGGCGACTCTGCTTGAGCGTCATATCCTTTTCCATTGCGCGCGTAAGAACCTATTTCCTGATTTCTTTCTGCTTCTTTTCCCAAAATGGTCACATTACACCCGTAATTCCATGGCACCATTTTGTTATCTTTATAAGAGAAATTTGATGGTTTCTGGATTACAATTTTCGGTGTTACCTGAGCCCTAACCTCATTACCCTTAGGGCGTGAGATAATGACCACAGGATGATTTATTTTTGGAGCCTTTGTTCCCAACTCTGTCGCGCATATGCTCCTCATTTCTTTCACATCTTCATAAAACCTCATCTCCTTGTTATCCATCATGCTTTGAACCAAGGCCTTGAATCCTTCACATTCTTGGATTTCATGCCCTGTTTCATGGTGAAATTCACAATAATTTCCCATCTCATGCCCTTCTCAGAATCTGAAATAACCAACCCTCTTTTCGCCATTTCTTTCCAGACCCGTTTCAATGGAGTTTTTACTTCAGCAATGTCAGTCTTGACTTCTTCTCCCGTACCTTCACTAACTATATTCACCCCTTATCTGCGTGATTAGGTAACGGATTCTTTGCGTTAGGTGAGTCGTCAAGTTTGACAACACCTAAATTGATAAGTCCTTCTACTACCTTCTTGAAGGCCGTACAATTTTCTATCGAGTGCCCAGAAATTCCCGCATGATAATCACATTGCGCGTTCGTATCATACCATTTTGGATACGGGGGTTGTAGAGGACTCAAGTAACGAGGAGCAACAACATGTGCATCGAATAAAGTCTGATACAACTCCTTGTATGACATCGGGATTGGCGTGAATTGGGGCTTTTCAGTAGTTTGCCTAGCTCCCGACTCTTGTCTTGATGATCCCTGTTGATTAGCAACCACTTTCTTTGGCTGATTCACGGTAATTGACCTACCATAAGTATTCACATTATTCACTTCATTTTCTCTTTTCCTCGGGGGTGCCCTCCTATTATTTTCTCCTCCATCTATTTTTCCACTTTTAATGGCATGCTCAATCATTTCACCATTCATGATTATACTGAGAAATTTCTTGAAGCGCTTCCTAACATGTGAGTGATGAACGGGGCTTTCAAAGTATTAATAAAAAGCGTGTCATCTCCTTTTCCAAAAGCGGTGGTTGCACCTGAACCGCCACCTCTCGCCACCTCTGCGCATATTGTCTGAAGCTTTCGTTCGATTTCTTCTCTAAATTTTGCAGAGTTATCCTGTCAGGCATCATTTCTGAGACATGATTGTATTGTCTCAAGAAAGCCTGTGCTAAATCCCTCCAAGTAGCAATTTTAGCTCGGCTAGCTGATTGTACCACTTTGACGCCGCTCCCGTAAGACTTTCCTGAAAGCAATGTATTAATAATTGATCATTATTAATATGCCCCGTCATTCTTCTACAAAACATAGTAATATGGGATCCTGGGCAACTAGTCCCGTTGTATTTCTCGAATTCCGGCATCTTAAATTTGTAAGGGAGCACCAAGTCCGGAACCAAGCTCAGATCCTTTGCATCTGTTCCATAGCTTTCGATGCTTTCTATTGCCCTAAACTTCTCTTCTATCCATTTCCATTTCTCCTCAAATTGTTTTGGAAATTCCTCCTTCGCCTTGTCCTTTTCAACCATCTCGTCAAGATCTGGGACCGCAATATTATTCGGGCTATCACCGGGATTAAAGCCCGCTCCGGGTTGAAAATTCATTGGGATTGAAGCATCGCCTTGGAACTGCTGGGGTCTAACCGACACAGAGGGTCTCCGCGAATGCAGCTCAGTCTGTACTTGCGCATGCGGAGGCGTGAAACCTGGAGGATAAAGTGGTTCACCATTGTTTTCTTCTTCACTAACAATCACAGGACCTTTACCCTTATCTACTCCCTTCAATAATTGCGTCATCTTAGCCACCAGATCATTTTGGGACTCCTCCATCTTTTGCACCATGTCACGCTGAATCTTTTCTATTTGCTCTTTCATTTGCGCCTGCAACTGGTCTTGCATTTCTTTTTGAAGTCGCTCTAGCTTCTCCAACCTTTGGTCCATAATTTTTGCCTTAGCTGGGTGCCGTAACTTTGTTGGTTTTCCAGGTTAACTGAAATGATTTTATTCATTAGGTTTTTTTAATGGTCATTAATGCATATGATGTGATGCAATGCATGAAAAGAATGCAAAGAAAAAGAGGCACTGATTCTAATTCAACTTCATTAGAAAACTTTACTAGATAAAGAGCTTCTTTACATAAAATAGACTACATATACGGCTTTGCCCTCACACTCAAAGCCTTAACCTTTCTAAGAAGCCAAGCTAATTCTCGGCCCCTGTCCGACTCTGACTCATACTTCAAACTTAATAGATCAGCCTGAACCGCTAGAGTCTGCAGATGATCAGCTACTTCGCGCACTTGAGCCACCGCCTCTCCCATAATATAATCTCTTTCTCTAATCTGCTCTTGAGACCGACGGAATTGTCTTTGCCACTGCTCATTATTTTCTTCCAGAAGCTCTATCCGGATTTCACTATTCTGCAATGCATTCTCTAGCTCTCCTATTTGTCCTTTTAATTCTTCAATTTTGTCTAAGCTCGCCCTTAATTCAACCGTAGCATTACGATTACAGTACTGGTGAAGCGATCTTTCTAGTTCAGTTATCCGACCTTCAACTCCGTCTTCTCATCTTGGCAAACTAGTAGACTCTTTCCCAAGGCGACTTCTCGAGCCCGAGTATCCTGAAATTTCTTTGCCCATTGATTAGCTCTCGTCTTTTCCTCCTGAATTTCTTGTCGCCACTGTTCTGGCGTTTTACCCAAGCCAGCAGTTCTTACCGACCTGCGCAACTTCTTGTAATCTGTCTTCAGGCTGTCTAAATCTTCTTCTGCTTTGTTCTTTCCTTTTCTCAATTTATCGGCCTCTAATCTTTGAATGTCCACATCCAGTCCTAACTGCATTTTTTCTTCCTCTAGTTGTTCTATCTTCTTCCCCAATTCTAAACTCCTTTTTTCAAATTCTTGTTTGATGATTTCCATCTCAGAAGGCAAAACTTGTAAGCGTTCCTCTAAAGATCGAGCAGTTTCTGAATTTAACGCCGGGACTTGTCGTTATCTTTGATCACGCCACTGACCATACTCGGGGGTAATTGTCGGACCCACGGCTAAGATCTTCATTCGACGAGTCTGGTTCCAGGCACTAGATATTTCTCGAACCTTCTTCTTGTAATTGTCCTCCCTATAGGAAAAATCACTATAAGCCAACCCCTGCGTTGCTGGTATGAATTGTCGTGATCTATACTGTCTTGATACGAGTAAGGAGTATATCCGATAGCTCCCCATATCCCGAGCAGCGGAACCCAGTCAAAATCTCCACATCGGTACAATATCTCATCGGGAATTAACCAAGGAGCCCTCCATTCAATATCTTCATCCTGGAGATTCTGGAGTATCTCTATCCATTTTTCTTCTGAAATATCATCCCGTCTTGGCGTGGCCACCAATTCTCCTAGAGGGGAGTAGTTATCAGAGAATACCCGATAAGAGACCTTTTCGACTTTCCAGAAGTGGCTATGGAACCATGCCAATAAGAGCTGCGCGCATCCAATAAACCTTCCCTCCCCTGCTTTTCGACACGCACTCAAGGATCTAAAAGTTTCAGCGAGTATTGCCGGAATCGGTGTAACCCCTTTACTAAGCTGATCGAACAAATCAGATACAGCCTCGTCTATGTGCCCTAAAGCTTTGGGGAAAACTACTAGTCCATAGATACCTAAAGCGAAGACATCGACCCTTTTCTTTAAGTCAGGATGTACAAGCACCAAGTCTCGCAAACTTTTCCAAGGAACACATTTACTGTCGCCCTTCTGTTGGATCCGGGCGGCGACCCACTGCTCGCTCATCCCAGTGATGTTCATTAATTTCTTTAACAACGGAGGGACACAAGCAGCTCTGGAATAAGCCTTGTCGACTTGAATCTTTGGGCACCGAAGCAAGGTCGTATACTCCTCCACAGTAGGCGTCAAATCTACCTTCCCAAAAGTGAAACAACTGTAGGCAGGATTCCAAAACTGAGCAAGGGCTCGGAATAAATACTTGTCCACTTTGACACTAAGCAGATAAGGTAGGTCACCGTAGTTACAATAGAACAGCTGCTTGGCCTCGACATCCCATTGATCCCAGACTTCTTTCATTTCTCGAAGGTCATTCTGGATTACACTGATACGGGTAAAATCCCACAATTCTGACACGTACCCTTCGGTAAGACTATCGCCTTTCTCCCGTTGTGTCGTTTCAGCCCATATTCGCACAGCCGCATTATCCTCTACTTTATCAACAAACTCCTTTTCCATGATAAGCTTTCTACCAAGAAACTGAACGTAAATCGACACCTCTTTTAGAATGAAGATGCCATGCAATCACAAACAAAGTAAATTAGCATTAAACACAGAATAAGATTTAAAATAAGCGACAATAAATACAACATTCATTTAGGTAAGCACTAAAATTTGGAGTAGCTCTACCTAGGTCAGTTCCTAAGGTTCACTACATGTGGTATGGTCTAAGTAAGGTACCTGAACCAGCAGATTCCTCGATCTTTACCCATTATAGGCTCATACAGACCGAGTTCGGTTCAGGGGAATACATTTCCTATGGCCATGCGGAGATGAAAATCTCACGAAGACATAGGTACGGATGTATCCCGAAAGCGATTCACTATCCCATGCGGAGGTGAAAACCTCACGAAGGCGTAGTTTCTCACTCCCACCTAAAAGGGTGTGACCAACGGTCATGCAATGCAATATGCAGAAAGATACAAAAACTTAAACTAACACAGCAATTATAAACCACAACGATGAAAATTGTAATAAAAGCAATGAAATGCGATGAAAGGATCGTATATTTAAACCAAGTTTTTGATTTTCGACAAAAAGACAAAAATAATCAACTCGTGGCTCGACTCACTCATTGTCCCCAGCGGAGTCGCCAAGCTGTTGACACCATTTTTTGATGAAAAACGGGGTCAACTTGGGTTTTGGAAAATGAAAACAAAAATGGGAGTCGCCACCAATCCTTTTTTATGAGGTGTGATTGGATTACCTCGAAAAATGGTTGTTATAATAAACGGTTTGATTTTATTAAAACAACGGTTTGGTCCACGAAATTTAGAAAACGGGTTCGGGAGTCGGTTACGCACGAGGAAGGATTAGCACCCTCGATACGCCCAAAATTGGTACCTAGTTGATTACTTAATGTCTTAATGTCGAAAATTGAGAATTTAAAAGAATTTTAAAAATACGATCCTTGTATTAAAGTGTTGAAAATTTTGGGAAAAGAGGGGCACGTTCCACGTTAATCGAGAAAGAAAGCATCATATCCAGTAAGTTAGGACACAATGTCTCGAATTCCCGATATGCGAATGACTGTCAAAATTTACTTATTTAAAAGATGTTCAATTATCTTGGATTAAAAAGGGGATCATGTCCAGTGAGTTAAGACACGATCTTTTTTATTTCCGAGATCATTTAAAACTTAAGTTTGAAAAGATTCGTGTAATAAAGTTTAAAAGAATATTCAATTGTTTAAATCAAATGAAGAAATCGCAACCCAATACGTTAGGGCACAATTTCTCAAAATATTAAACATTGAATATTACATTATTTCAAAAAATCATCATCTCGAGAAAACAACGTGTCACATCCAATGCGTTAGGATACAACATATTGAATTCTCGATAACGAGCTTTTTATCGTTTTTTTAAAAGAATAATCTCGATCATTTAGGTTCAACGAAGAAAATCGGAACCCAATACGTTAGGGCTTGATTCTCTCGAAGATCTAAAACACCGAATATTACTTATTTTTAAAATTTCTTTTTTGAAATCTAAATAAAAAATTTAGTGTAATGGAAATGATGATGATATAAGCAAAATAATACAAACAAAGGCTACTAGGTGAAAATAAATACAGAGACGAACTAATATAATACACAATTATAAGCATATTAAAACATTCATTCTAAATAATGAAAATGTAAATGAAGAAATAAACAAGAAAATGTATATAACTATAAAAATATAAAATATATATGTGTTATAGAATATGAAAATGTGAGTATTTACATATACATGAGTAGATTATAAAACATAAGAATATATAATAAAAGTATGCACATTACAAGAACGTGTATATGTACATAAATATGAAAATTTTAAGATAGAACAATGTGCATATATATACTTATACAAATAAAAAAATATGTACATACATATATTATAAAAATTTATTCACATATACATACATGCTTGAAATTGTAAATAATAACAAGAATATGTATATATAAACATATATGAAACATGAGATGTACGAATGTATGTATATAGGTACGGATGGTAAAATATAGGCATATAAATATAAATACTTAAAATGTATATATAAATACATACATAAATTATAAAATAGATAATATAATCATGTATATATATTATTAATATTAGACATATATATGTATATATATATAGTAAGATTTAAAGTAAGAAGACAATAATAAAAATCACATTCAAATGACAAAATAACCAAAAATAAAGAAAAAGGATTAAAATACAACTTAAACTAAATTGACAGGATAAATTAAAAAAATAAACCAAACGTAGGGACTAATTTCAAAGGCGCGAAAGAAGCTAAGGATTAACTGGGGAAATATCCCGCACCAACCAAACGGCGCCGTTCCAAGGAAGTGCACATACATGGTCTGGGGATTAAAATAAAACAAAAGGAAATTTTAAGACCGAAATTGCGAATAATAAAAAAAATTGCATTGAAAACGCCATAAAGGCGGAGGGGCTTATTTCGCAAATATCCCCTCAAGCCTAAACACGCGGATCCTTGGGGCCCGACGGGTCAACATGCGGGTCATGCTCAATACGGCGCCGTTTTGGAGCCACTGATCAGACTCCAAACGGCGTCGTTTCACACATCACATAAGGGTCAAATGAACCCTAATCCGGCAGCCACCCATTCACTTTCAAAAAAAGAAAAAAAAAGAAACAATAATAAAACAGAGAGCCCGACGCTCTCCCTTTCTGCGCCTCCCTCGGTCTTTAGGCTTAGACCTCCGTCTCCGCCTCCATGGCCAGTGGCCGGAGTCGCGCGAGAACGGTCTCTCTCTTGCGGCGTCCCTGAAGGCTAAGCCTTCTCAACCGCGATATCAAAGGGAAAAGGGGTGACACGCCTCTTTCGGCCCAACTCCTACGGCGGCAAGGGTGGGGCTCCGACGCTAGCCCATCGAAGCAAAAGGTACTTCCTTTCCCTTTTAGTTCCGTTTGTTTTATTGAACAATTGCAGAGAAAAAAAAGCAATAAATGAAGATTAAAGTGAATAAGAAACAAGAACAGAGAAAAACGGGAGTCAACCTTTTTGATCTGTTTTTCTTTTTTTCAATTCGAAAATGCAGTGTCCATTTTTCATTTACAAAGATATTGCTTTTCTTTTATATCCCATTTACATTGTATTTAGTTGTATTCTTTGCATTATCTATTGTGTGCTCCGACTTTCTCTGCCATTTTGCAGGTGTTGATGAAGCTAGGCATGGTGGGTGGCGATGGGACAAGGCAGACGGCAGAGGGAGGGATGCGGCGCTAGGTTTGGCTAGGGTTTCGTTTTTCTGAAACCCTAGTTGGGTTTTTAGGGGGAATTGGGCTCGGGTATTGGGCCGTTCGGGTTTTTGGGCTCCGGGTTAGGCTAGTTGGGTTGGTGGTTAGTTTAATTTGGTTTGGTTTTGTTTTTTGTAATTGGGCCCCAGGCTAAAAATTGGGCTTGTACAGACATGATCTATGTAAGCATCTGTCCCTCCAAATGTTTCCCCAATTATCTAGAGTTTATCATGTCAACAAGCTAGGTGGCAGTACAAAAGGTCATGCTAGAGTTGGATCTAGCAATTTCATGTAGTGGGAAGCTTTGGAGAGGGAGCATAGAGCTTATGTCTTTTTAGCTCGATGTTGTTTGCTTATGCCTTTTTAGCTCGATGTTGTTTGTCAACTACTGCTGGGGATTGCATCTCAGAAGCAACAATTGCTTCTAGCATTGATAATTATCCATAGGAA
Organism: Gossypium hirsutum; assembly: GCF_007990345.1. Lineage (NCBI taxonomy): Eukaryota > Viridiplantae > Streptophyta > Magnoliopsida > Malvales > Malvaceae > Gossypium > Gossypium hirsutum. Next base: position 60,271,205 of record NC_053448.1, on the reverse strand, counting down.
AAATATGTAATACTTTGGAACCAAGAGATAGAGCGGCTCGGACGGCTTCATAATGGTCTAGTAAAGGACAAAAGAATCTCGTCGTGCCCGAAACGTTGACATATAGATTGATTGCTGATTTGTATGTTTTTAACAGAGATCAAGATAAGACCTTTCCAGGCTTACTTCCAGTTTGGTTATTGTCGAAACTATTTTTTTGAAATTGATTTTTATTTAAAAAAACGAAAATGGGAGTCGCCACTAATCACTTTTAGGAGGTGTAATCGGGTCACCTCGTAATTTGATCATTTTAATAAGAGGTTTAATTTATTAAAATAATATTTTTTTCAGTTTACAAAAATCCAGAAATCGGTTGCGCATGAGAAAAGATTAGCACTCTTGTTATGCCCAAAATTGGTACCTAGTTGATTAATTTATGTCTTAGTGTCGAAAGTCGAAAATTCAAATAGAAATCAACTACAATCCCTCTTTGCTTGAATGATGTTCTTTAAACCAATTAGCTAAATTAAATTTTACCGAAAGGCCTTATTACGAGTTAGTCCGAGAGAAAAGGTCGTAGCTCGTGAGTTAGGACACAATGCTTTGAATTCTCGAAACAAAAACAATCACCATTTGATCTTATTTTAATCTTGTTTTTATTTTTTAGAAAAATAAATAAATAAATAAATGGATATTCGATTACTTCGGTTTAGAAAGATGTCATACTCCGTAAATTAGGAGCACAACTCCTCGAATCCCAAAATAATGAACATTGCCTTAGCTAAACATACAAAATTACAGTCAATACAATTCAATTACGGACATTAGTTATATAATTGTTTGCACTTATCCTAATATTAAATGTATTGTCCCTTTAATGGGCCCTCGAAGTCTAATGTGAACAGTAAAATCAATTCGAAACTATTTAAAATCACTACAATTCTATAATTTATTTATTAAACCCTTTACAGACATTTGGGGCCCAGTTAAGATATTAGAAATAAACCGGAACTTGATCAGTGGCTCATAAAATTTTTCTTTAAAGATTCAAAGTTTCTTTGATAAACAGTACCAACACCCGTGTGATTTAGGGGCACCCCGTGTGTTTCCACGACACGCCCGTGTAGTCACACTGTGTGGCTCACACAGCTGAACACGCTCGTATCCTTTACCTGTGTACAACAATGACTTATTACTAATGAACAAACTAGTTTCACACGGCCAGTCACATGGCCCATGTACTCAGCCCGGTGTGGATTTATTTTCAATTCCAATCTAGTGCAATTTTCACACGGCCAAGCACATGCCCTGTGCTATAGCCGTGCACTTCACACGGCCGAGACACGTGCCGTGACTCTGCCGTGTGGTATACTGAGCATTCTGTTTACAACATTTAGGTGCAGGGGAACGCTACACATGCTCGTGTGCCAACCGTGTGGACTCATGAAACCTTTAGTTCAAGTTTACAACTTGCAAACCTTGGATAACAGCAATTTAAAATTCAATCTTTCACCAGCCTAACATGGAAAACACATTAATACACATTAAAACCCCAATACAACAATCTAACATATGTATTTATAACCATTCAAATCAATTCAAATGGAATATTAAAGTAACATACACTTTACATTTATTACTATCCATTAACTCACCTAATATCAAATACATCAAAGACAACTAGGTACATGCATTCTCAAGATAAGATTCATCACCAAGTATTTGGTTCAAGGTGGCTGGAGCTGAGACGTAGTCACTTTTGTACCTACCTGCGCACGGAAAAAACCGTCGCTGAGTATACACTATACACTCAGTGGTATTTCTATACATCAATTACTTAACATGCATTTAAAAATAACCAAAATCCTACAAAGAATGTTATAAATTTCATTCACTTATCTTTATATCATGTACATTTATCAATAGAATCATAATCAATAAGAAAATGCAGTTTTAGTCAGTATCTTTCAGTGTTCAGTACAGTAGTTTACCCTATTAACATAACTCGACTTGGACGGATACGCGGATCCAACCCACACACCAGTAAAGCACATAGTGCTTTCATCGGCCAAAGCCGAAAAAAACAGTAACAGTAACAGTAACAGTATGACACTTATAGTGCCTCATCGACTACAAGTCGAAGTATCCTGAATGCTTCGAATCTTATGGCATGCCAATTATATTCGACTAGCCGACACTGTTGATAGGTTTTTCAATTATTTATCAATTTAACATTCACATTTCAAATCAGTACAATAGGATAACAATACTTACCTCATTTTCATTTTCTATGCATCTTAATAATAAATACAGTAAATAATTATTAAGCTCAGTTTATAGAAATACAAACCGTAATTCTGAAGTTACTCTTCGTCCACTTTCTCTTTCCTTTCTTTGTCGATGTTTCCGATACTACATTAGCTACGAAAATTTAAACAATTTAAAAATTATCAATACACTATTTAACATTATACATTTCAATTTTCACACAACTTTCACCTAAATTTCAATTTAGTCCTTAAACCATAGCTATTTCTTTTCTTCAAAACCAATCCCATATTTTCATTCTAATCCATCTTTTAAAAGTCTTAACAACTCAACTTCCTCCATAAAACATCAATTCTACAATCTTTTCAATTTAGTCCCTACTATAACAAAACTTATATCTTTTTTTTTACAATTCAATCTTCTCCCACTTAGGGGCGTGCACAATTCGGGTATGTAACGACATAAAATTTTGCTTTTCGGTAGCTAAATGTAGCGATTTAATGAAAACTTGAAAATTGAAGTTTGATTTTGAAATAAATAGGGGAGTCGCCACCGATCCCTTTACTTTAGGTGTGATCGGACACCTAATAAATCATCTTTTTGAAAAGAAAATTTATTCTCGAACAAAAATGAAGGCTAAATTTAGGTCTATGTGAAAATCGGAGTAAAGTAGGATTCGGGAGTCGGTTACGCGCGAGGAAGGTATTAGCACCCTCGCAACACCCAAAATTGGTATCTTGTAAAACACGCGTTGTCTTAATTTCAAAAATCGAGTTCAATTTAAATCTTAATCGTGATTCGACCAAAACACGAGAAATTTTTTGTAATTTCGATTTCCTTTGAGAAGGACGTTCCTTTTTAACACGAGCCGATGATATTCACCCAACATAGCGTTGAAATCAACAACTCAATGTTAAATCGGCACGTTGCCTTATTTATTGAAATTAATTAAAAGCATGAATAAAAATCTTTAAAGTAATGAATAGCAAAATGATATAAAAGGGACGGGAAACAAAATAAAAGAGTTATAAATACATCGAAGAAAATAATAAATATGACAATAACATTAAAACGAGAACAATGTATACGATATTAAACAGGATAACAATAGTATCAAACACAAAATATAGATGAACGTATATACAAACATATGATAACGAGCAAAGTGACGTAAGC